>NC_041388.1:673564744-673700195 GCF_002162155.2 Triticum dicoccoides | reverse complement strand
GGCCCGCCTCCGCACCACCGCGGATTGCCGCGCCACTCGTCTTTCGCGGTGCCCGAGCCCTGCCGCCCCTCGCGCGCCCCCACTCCGAGCTCGCGGGCACCAGGAGCTCGCCGGAACCGCCGCCCGACCTCCAGCGAGCTCGCCGGAGCACGGGAGCCGTGACGCCGTCCGCTCTGCTCCTCCGTCTTCTCCGATGGGCGTCCGGCCTCCTCCGGTCAGATCCAGGCTAGGGATGGCCGGATCCGCCTCCTCCGGTGACTTCCTCGACCTCCGGCCGCCTCTTCCTCGTCTTCTCCGGCCATCCTCGTCTCCCGCGCCGCCGTTGACTTTTGCTCCGAGGTGGTGATATTTCTGCTAAGTCCCGAGGATTTCAGTATTTTTTGGCATTCTTCTTAGCATCATAACTCTGCAACCGTTGCTCCGATTCGTGCGTGTACCATATCAAAATGTTCGTCTCGACGAGTACATCATTTCATCTCATTGCATCATTTTCATTTGAGCTCATCTTGATGCCCGAAATGCTGTTGGAAGAGGGCTATGTGATGAATTTGTCAGTTCTGTTGCAGCAAATAGCTTTTTGTCATTTTTGCCATGTTTAATGTGTGCATGCTATAATCTTGATATCTACATGTGTTTTGTTATATGCCATGCCATCTTTACAGGGGTGCTTTCCATGTATTTTTGTGATATTTGTGGTGACTAGCACAAGCATGAAAAGTAGTGTAATCGTTGATGCTGATTTCAGGGACTTAGAATTTCACTAAGTCCTTGTCCTGTTTTTGTCTTTATGCCATATGTTCATGTTGTTTCCTAGTGATCCGTGCCTCTTTTGAGGATGATCAGTAAGGACGTTTTGTTAATATTGTTGTGCTCTATCCATCCATGTCTTTGTTTGCATTTATGGAGCACCCTAGCTTGAGTCAATCGAGCTCTACTTTTGCTATAAAATGATCCTGGCAGATTGTTGACATGTTTAGCGATTTTGCCGAGGATGTTGCTATTGATCCGTGCATGCTATGATGTTGTTCTTGCCATGTCTACCTTCTATGCCATGTCTTCTTGATGGGTGTATGCTTAGTTTGTCATGCCATGCTCTGTAGTGAGTGCATCGAGCTCGTAAACATGCCTACTCGTTATCTGTTTTATCATGCTCTAGTTTTTCACCAAGTCTGAATCTCTTTATGTTTTTGCCATGTTCACATGCTTGCAATTGTATTTTCTGATCCCTTTTGGCTGATGGTCACTAAGGGACTTTTGTTAAGTGCTTTGAGTATCTTTATGCCATGCCTTGCTTTGCCATGTTATGTTCCTGTAGCATGTAGTTTTCATGCTCTAATATTGCTTCCTGATGATAAATTCCAGACTTGTGTTAATTTCACTAAGTCTGAAACCTGTTATCATTTTATCTTTTGCCATGCTTGTTTGAACCTATTAATGGATGAATTAGCCGTAGCTCAGTGTTCATCTTTTGTCAAGCTTCATGAGTGGATCCCTGCCATGAATTTTGTTGTTATGTTTGAGTGTTGTAGCATATTTATCTTGATGCATTTAGAGGGCTACTTGCGGTTTATCGCAGACCGATGCCATACTTGTTTTGCTTGCCATTTCCAAACCGTGCATCCGATTCCGGTGATATTTATATCGATTTCAACCGAAATCACCTCATCTTTCCAGTGGCACTCTCGGTTTTCCAAGTTGAGGCTAGGTTCAATCATTCCTTTCCAAATCATGCATATGCATCACATACCACATCCCGCATATCATACCATGTTCGTGTGTGGTTTGCTTACTTTGTTGTGTGCTTCTTTCCGGTGTTGCTTCTTCGAGTTGGTTCCGTTAACGTCAAGTTGTGAGGAACCGTTCAACTACGTCCGTTTGTTTTCTTCATGGACTCGTTCTTCTTCCTTGCGGGATTTCAGGCAAGATGACCATACCCTCGAAATCACTTCTATCTTTGCTTGCTAGTTGCTCGCTCTTTTGCTATGCCTATGCTACGATACCTACCACTTGCTATATCATGCCTCCCATATTGCTAAGCCAAGCCTCTAACCCACCTTGTCCTAGCAAACCATTGTTTGGCTATGTTACCGCTTTGCTCAGCCCTCTTATAGCGTTGTTAGTTGCAGGTGAAGATTGGAGCTTGTTCCATGTTGGAACATGGATATTTTGTTGGGATATCACAATATCTCTTATTTAATTAATGCATCTATATACTTGGTAAAGGGTGGAAGGCTTGGCCTTATGCCTGGTGTTTTGTTCCACTCTTGCCGCCCTAGTTTCCGTCATATCAGTGTTATGTTCCCGGATTTTGCATTCCTTACGCGGTTGGGATATAATGGGAACCCCTTGACAGTTCGCCTTGAATAAAACTTCTCCAGCAATGCCCAACCTTGGTTTTACCATTCGCCACCTAGCCTTTTCTTTCCCTTGGGTTCTATAGACTCAAGGGTCATCTTTATTTAAGCCCCCCTGGGCTAGTGCCCCTCTAAGTGTTGGTCCGACCGAGTAGACTGCGGGGCCACCTCGGGGAAACTTGAGGGTTGGTTTTACTCGTAGGATGTCTCATTTGAGTGTACCCTGAGAAAGAGATATGTGCAGCTCCTATCGGGATTTGTCGGCACATTCGGGCGGTCTTGCTAGACTTGTTTTACCATTGTCGAGGATGTCTTGTAACCTGGATGCCGAGCCTGATCGGATTGTCTTGGGAGAAGGAATATCCTTTGTTGACCGTGAGAGCTTGTGATGGGCTAAGTTGGGACACCCCTGCAGGGATTTGAACTTTCGAAAGCCGTGCCTGCGGTTATGGGCAGATGGGAATTTGTTAATGTACGATTGTAGAAAACCTTAAGTTTATCTTAAATTAAAATACATCAACCGCGTGTGTAACCGTGATGGTCTCTTCTCGGCGGAGTCCGGGAAGTGAACACGGTGTTGGAGTAATGCTTGATGTAGGTTGTTCTAGGATTACTTCTTGATCATAGTTGTTCGACCGTGCTTTGCCTTCTCTTCCCGCTCTCATTTGCGTATGTTTAGCCACCATATATGCTAGTCGCTTGCTGCAGCTCCACCTCACACCTTTTACCCTTCCTATAAGCTTAAATAGACTTGATCACGAGGGTGTAAGATAGCTGAGTCCCCGTGACTCACAGATACTTCCCAAAACCAGCTTGCAGGTGCCGTTGAACCGTGTAGATGATGCAACCAAGCTCAAGGAGGAGCTCGATGAAGATCTTGGCCTTAGTGTTGTTTCGTTCTAGTTGATCAGTAGTGGAGCCCAGTCGGGACGATCGGGGATCTGTGTAGCATTTGGGGTAGTCTTCGTTATTTTGGTTCCGTAGTCGGACCTTGAGTGTATTTGGATGATGTAATGCTTTATTCATGTATTGTGTGAAGTGGCGATTGTAAGCCAACTATGTATCTTTTTCCCTTATGTATTACATGGGTTGTGTGAAGATTACCTCACTTGCGACATTGCTCTCAATGCGGTTATGCCTCTAAGTCGTGCTTCGACACGTGGGAGATATAGCCGCATCGAGGGTGTTACAGAAGAATAGCAAGCAAGTTGCTGCTCCCGGGAAGAAGCCCAAATCTGGACCTAAGCCTGAAACTGAGTGCTTGTACTGCAAAGGGACTGGTCACTGGAAGCAGAACTGCCCCAAGTATTTGGAGGATAAGAAGGATGGCAAAGTCAAAGGTATATTTGATACACATGTTATTGATGTCTATCTTACTAATGCTCGTAGTAGCGCCTGGGTATTTGATACTGGTTCTGTTGCTCATATTTGTGATATGTCTCCAACGTATCTATAACTTTGATTATTCCATGCTATTATATTATCTGTTTTCGATGTTTAATGGGCTTTAATATGCTCTTTTATATTATTTTTAGGACTAACCTATTAACCGGAGCCCGAGTGCCAGTTTCTGTTTTTTGCCTATTTCACGGTTTCGCAAAAAAGGAATACAAAACGGAATCCAAACGGAATGAAACCTTCACGATGATCTTTCTTGGACCGAAAGCAAACCAGGAGACTTGGAGTGGAAGTCTGGAACTCCGTGAGGCGGCCACGAGATAGGAGGGCGCGCCCTGGGGGGGTGGGCGCGTCCCCACCCTCATGGGCCCCATGGAGCTCCACCGACGTACTTCTTTCGCCTATATATACTTGAGGGAGTCCTGGATTAGGGGGTGTCCGGATGGCCGGACTATACCTTCAGCCGTACTCCTGGACTATGAAGATACAAGATCGAAGACTCCGTCTCATGTCCGGAAGGGAGTTTCCTTGGCGTGGAAGGCAAGCTTGGTGATACGGATATGCAGATCTCCTACCATTGTAACCGACTTTGTGTAACCCTAACCCTCTCTCGTGTCTATATAAACCGGAGGGTTTTAGTCCGTAGGACAACATACAGAACAACAATCATACCATAGGCTAGCTTCTAGGGTTTAGCCTCTCCGATCTCGTGGTAGATCTACTCTTGTACTACCCATATCATCAATATTAATCAAGCAGGACGTAGGGTTTTACCTCCATCGAGAGGGCCCGAACCTGGGTAAAACTTCGTGTCCCTTGCCTCCTGTTACCATCCGGCCTAGACGCATAGTTCGGGACCCCCTACCCGAGATCCACCGGTTTTGACACCGACATTGGTGCTTTCATTGAGAGTTCCTCTGTGTCGTCGCCGTCAGGCTTGATGGCTCCTATGATCATCGATAGTGATGCGGTCCAGGGTGAAACTTGTCTCCCCGGACAGATCTCTGTCTTCGGCGGCTTTGCACTGCGGGCCAATTCACTTGGCCATCTGGAGCAGATCGAAAGCAATGCCCCTGGCCGTCAGGTCAGATTTGGAAGTTTAAACTACACGGCGGACATCCGCGGGGACTTGATCTTCGATGGATTCGAGCCACTGCCGAGCGCGCCGCACTGCCACGACGAGCATGATATAGCTCTGCCATCTAACAGTGCCCTGAAGTCCGCACCCGCATCGGCTTCGACCCTTAAATCGGAGCCAACCGCGCCGATCGAGGATGGGTGGTTGGACGCCGCTTCGGGGGCTGTGGTCCTAACGGCGATCGAGCCGAACACCAGCCCCGCACTCCGCAAGACTCATGATTCCAAGGAGCCAGACTCCTCTCCGGACTCCGAACCATTTGCGCCTCTGCCGATCGAATCCGATTGGGCGCCGATCATGGAGTTTACTGCCGCGGACATCTTTCAGCACTCATCCTTTGGTGATATTATAAAATCACTAAAGTCTCTCTCTTTATCAGGTGAGCTCTGGCCGGACTACGGTCAGCGAGATTCGGATGCGGACGATGGAGAAATTCAAAGCCCACCCACCACCCACTTCATAGCCACTGTCGACGATTTAATCGACATGCTCGACTTCGACTCCGAAGAAATCAACGGTATGGACACCGATGAAGGAGAAGATGAAGAACCAGCGCCTATTGGGCCCTGGAATGCCACCTCGTCATATGACATATACATGGTGGACGCACCAAAAGATGACGACGAGGAGCGGAAGGATGCACCGAAATCTTGTTCCCTCGAAAAGCAGTCAAAGCGGCACCGCAAGCGCCGCCCTAAATCCCGCCTCGACAGAAATAGCGATCACACAGACCCGGCGCTGGAGCAGGGCGAACCGTTGCCAGACAATGGCAATCTGGATAATCAAACTGAACAAACAAATCCTATCAAGGATAATGGTCAGGACGACATAACGCCGGACAGACACCTGGAGCAGCAGACTGCCCGTAAAAGGCTTGTTGCCACCGTGAGGAGCCTGAAAAAGCAGAAGCAAAGGCTCAAGGTCGCGCAAGACACACTCCAAATCAGATGGAGTAAAATACTTAACACTGCAGCAAGGTACGGCGACAATCGCCCCTCCAAGAGCTACCCAAAGCGGAAGCTGCTACCCGAATTCGATGAGGAGGCCTCAGAACCCCCACAACCAAATATCAAAGCAGCCACCTGGTCGGACAGACGACCCCTCTACCAACACAGAGCGGCATACAAGGCCGCTCACAATACAATACGCGACCCATGCGAGGGCTCGCACCCAAAGGACGGCGCAACAAGATCCATCTATGGACCACGCAAGCGCGCCCCAGCATACAATGCAAAACAACAAACATCCGAACAACGCGGTACACCCAGCTATAGGGGTGCCACACACCCCCTATGTTTCACCGATGAGGTGCTGGACCATGAATTTCCAGAGGGATTCAAGCCCTTAAACATAGAGGCATATGACGGAACAACAGACCCTGGGGTCTGGATTGAGGACTACATCCTTCACATCCATATGGCTCGAAGAGATGATCTCCACACCATCAAGTACTTACCCCTCAAGCTCAAAGGGCCAGCTCGTCACTAGCTCAAAGGCCTTCCCGAAAGCTCCACTGGAAGTTGGGAAGAGCTCGAAGACGCCTTTCGGGCATATTTTCAAGGGACTTATGTCCGACCTCCGGATATGGACGATTTGAGTCATATAACTCAACAGCCCGGAGAGTCAGCCCGAAAGCTTTGGAACATGTTTCTTACTAAAAAGAACCAAATTGTCGACTGTCCGGATGCCGAAGCCTTGGCAGCTTTCAAGCATAGCGTCCGTGACGAATGGCTCGCCAGACACCTCGGCCAAAATAAGCCGAAAACGATGGCCGCATTAACAAACCTCATGACCCGCTTTTGCGCGGGTGAGGACAGCTGGCTAGCCAGATGCAGCACCAGCAACCTCAGTACATCTGAAGTTAGAGATGGAAACGGGAAATCACGGCGCAACAGCAATAACAAACGCCAGAATAAAGAATACAGCATGAAGGGCACGGCAGTAAATGCCGGATTCAAAAGCTCTTGACCAGGTCAAAAGCCGCCCCCTAAAGGCACCAGGGATGAACTGTCCAACCTCAACAAAATTCTGAACCAAGTATGTCAGATCCATAGTACCCCTGGTAAACCTGCTAATCATACCCACAGAGAATGTTGGGTCTTCAAGCAGTCCGGCAAGCTCAACGCCATACACAAGGGGGAGGATACACCAAGTGAAGACGAGGACGAGCCCCCCAAGCAAGACACGGGGGAACAAAAGAAATTTCCACTAGAAGTCAAAACAGTAAACGTGTTGCACATGATCAAGGGAAAAAACAATGCGGCACTCCCAGGAAAATATACCCAAGTGCCTGTCACCGCGAAGTCCTGCAACTGGTCATCTCAACCGATCACTTTCAACCATCGCGATTACTCAGCAAGTGTCCGGCATGCAGGATGGGCTGCCCTGATATTAGACCCAGTAATTGGCGGATATCACTTCACAAGAGTCTTGATGGACGGCGGCAGTAGCCTAAACCTAATATATCAGGATACAATCCGCGGGATGGGGTTATACCCAACACAAATTCGCCATAGCAATACTACCTTTAAAGGAGTAACGCCAGGCCCAGGGGCTCGTTGTACGGGCTCCCTCCTACTACAAGTTATATTCGGCTCCCCCGATAACTTTCGTCGCGAGAATTTAACTTTCCACATAGCTCTATTTCAAAGTGGCTATCAAGCACTGCTCGGACGCGAAGCTTTCGCTCGCTTTAATGCAATACCACACTACGCCTCCCTCACACTCAAGATGCCCGGTCCACGTGGCATCATTGCAGTACACGAAAATATCAAGCGATCTCTGCGCGCCGAAGAGAATGAGGCTACCTTGGCAGCCGCACACTAAAGGCGCCCGGACCAGCAAAAGCATCCAATAGGTCGTCAAGACCTCATACACAACTAATCAAGTCCGGCGCCGCTACTTATACCGAATAAATGGTCACACTCCCATTTGTCAATACAAGGGGCTCAACACACGCAGACAAGTGGCAATTTCTTCTCACCTTGAATTATACATGGTTTCTTTAGCAAACTATCTTTTTGCACGACAACTTTTTTCACCTAAAATTCCTCTCTTTTATAGACGATTATCGTGCTACACCTGTCCAGGATACGGCACAATGGAGACACAGGCGCAGACGTGCAGCAGGGACCCTCTCCAAGGATTCTTTTTAGATCAAGATCCTGCGTAAACCTTTCTTACTGTGTCTTGTTGATACATATCCACCGTTGAGAAGGATGCTGACGTCTTGGCATGTGGCCACGCCAGAATAATGCACGTACCTGGACACAAGGGGCTTCTTACAAAGGCCATTATTTAGGCCCGGTTTATACCACAAAGACCGAATACCTTAGGGAGTGTTCGGCGTCACGAGTTTGGCCCTATATGCATCAGCTCCGAATCATTGTCTTTGGTCAAATGTTGGGTTTGCCCGGCTCCTGTGTTTTGGTGCCTTACGTTCCGCTTTACCGGCTAAGGTAGCACCAAGAGAACTACTGCGATTGTGCCTGGTTCATCCGGACAAGCACCTCAGTAGAGAAAGCCGAAAACTGACTGTCATGATATAGCGCGAGACTGGTCAACCACTCGATGACCTGTGGGAATGTTAGAATTCCTCCGCCTTAACGAAGGGCCGTTTTCTGGCCAGGCATGTACGCACCCCAAGATCAGGAGAGTGCGGAGCCACCAGGGGCTATTTAGTAGCCCCACTGTCAAACTCCTATGGCTAAGTGAAAGTGCTAAAGCATTATAGTCCGGTTGCCTCGCTCGCTCCGCTATCACCTCCTTAATAGGACCAAGACATTGGGTTAAGTGTGAACGCGTGTTTTTGCGAGCACCTCCGCATTATATCCGTGAGGGTTGAAGCCGACGGCTGCAATCTTTCAGGTTATACACATGTATACATAAACGACCGCCCAGGAGGCATCATATTACTTTCAGGCAAAAGTATAAAAATAACCTTATAAAAATTTATAAAAGCATTTCGCTTACAATGAGATTACATATCATTCAAACATAATATTTTTTGAGCACTGGGTCTCTATCAAACGAGCACCCTCAAGAACTTCTTCAAAGTAGTGCTCAGCAGCCCTTCGACCTATGGCCGAATCTCGCGCTGCAACAGTGGTAGCATCCATCTCCACCCAGTATGCTTTAACACGGCAAAGGTGCCCTTTATGCACGCCGACCTCTTCATCGCATTAATGCGCGGCATCACGTCAAGGAACTACTGCACCAAGCTGAAATAGCTGTTCGGTTTTGACCTCTCCGGCCATAGCTGATCCACAACAGACCTCATGGAGAGTCCGGACAACCTATTTAGTTCGGACCATTCGGCTAATTGGTCAGTCAATGAAAGCGGACGCTCGGGAGAATGGAATTATCTCCAAATCAGCTGGTCTACTTCACAGTCCATCTGACCCTGGAAATACTTGGCCGCATCGGCAGCGCTCGCCGCCAAATCCATATATACATCCCTCCGAACTCCACAGCCGATCCAGAGGGGCATACCGTGGATCTTCGAATTTCCTCCACAACATAAAGGATTTCCCAGCTACAATATCCCCGGCTTCCCACAGCTCCTCCTTCTTTGCCCTCATAGCAGAGCGGAGGTCCTTTTTCGTCGCAGCAGCCTTCTCAAGGTCCGATGCCTTCGCTTGGTTTTCCTTTTCAAGAACCCGGCAACGGTCGGCGGCGGCTTTTAATTCTACGGCCATCTTGTCTCGGCTCTCGCCATGCGCGGCCTTCTCGGCTTGCAACTCTTCGGCCGCCTTCAAAGCAGCCGCATTACCCAACCTCGCTTGTTCCTTGGCTCGGGCAAGTTTTGCCTGCAAGGCTTCAACAGTGGCAGCTCCATCTGCAGTCACAACATATTAAAGATACTAGCATCATGCTGCTCTCTCTATGTGACCTTTACCAGATAATGACACTTACCCTGTGCCTCGTCAAGCCTTTTGTTAACAAGCTCGATGTCGGCGTCTGCCGCATCCAATTGCCGTTCTAAATGGACAAATTCGCTAGTCCGGCTAGCCACCGGAGCTTCCATCACCTGCACATAGAGGTAGTATGGTTATTACCTAGGAATATGATCCTCTGTTCGCCGTCGTTTCCAATGACAACCAGAGTCTCAGGGGCTACTATCTACACAGGGCATACCTAGCATGTGCAGGACTATTACATTCTTTTACGTACCTCAAAGCCTGTCAGTAGACTCATAAAAGCTTCATGCAATCCGCTTTCGGCGGACGACATTCTCTCCATCACCGTATTCATCAGCACACGGTGTTCATCTGAGATGGCCGCTCGCCCCACCAACTCCCTCAGAACATCTGATCACACACTATACGGTGCCGGACTCTTTTGTCTGCTCTCTTCGGGAGCCGGACACTGGGAGCTTCGGGGGTCAATGGGATTATCTTCCGGTCTCACCGGACTCGGAGAGGCCCTCCGTGACGACACTTCAGGGTCGCCCGCTTCCGGAGAGGAGGAGTCCGGAGGAGGCGTTTCGCTCTCCATCATCTCTAGAAGAAGATCCCCCGAAGATGAGCTCATTTGAGAGGGGCTCAGGCCCGAACTGCAAAAATATATGCGGTGGTTATTTTCTCAGCAGAAAAAGATGGCATATCCGTACTATTAAAGTATTTCGGGTCACTTATGACTCGCGGGAGAATTGATACCGCAGACTTTGTGCGGCAACAGTGCCCCCCAAGGTTGGGCCCTCTGTGGGAGACTTCTTCTCCCGTTTGGAAGCTTCGGCTTCCGAATCCCCGGGCGCAGTCCTTTTCCTCTTCTGGTCGTCTTCCTTCATGGAGACGCTCGCTCCCTCGGCTAGAATGGGCAGCGTTAGGGGCCCGCGTCCGCCCGCGTTATCCTCCACAGTATCTTCCTTCAAGGGCTCCGGGCAAGGTGCGGCCTGGAGCATCTTTTCCAATACCAGATTTTCCAAACCCTCAGGGAGGGGGGCCGAACACCGAATCAACTTCGCCTTTGTTAGCTAGTCCTGGTCAAAAAGCAAACTCTCAGAAATAACTTCGTCACAAAGAAGAGATAGTGTGTTCGGCCGAAAGATGCCTTACCTGTTCGGCGGCGTGGTTACTACTCAGGCCCACGTCCTCGGTGATTTCCGGACACTCCACCTGAGGTCCGAAGAATGACTTGTACATCTCCTCATGCGTCAGGCCGAGAAAATTTTGAATGATACGCGCTCCCTCGGGATTGAACTCCCACAGGCGAAGAGGCCGGCGTTTGCAAGGCTGGACTTGACGAACCAGCATAACTTGTATTACCGCAACCAAACTGAAATCTCCATTGAAGAGATCTCGAATGCGGCTTTGCAGTATAGGCACGTCCTTGGCCGGACCCCAGCTCAGACCTCTGCAGATCCATGACATCAGTTGTGGTGGAGGGCCCGAGCAGAAAACAGGGGCGGCCGCCCACTTGGCACTTCTAGGAGCCGTGATGTAGAACCACTCCTGTGGCCACAATTCAGACACCTCTGGTATGGAACCTTTGGGCCACAGACCTCCTGTCATCTTGCGTATTGAGGCACCTCCACACGCTGCATGTTGCCCCTCGATCATCTTCGGCTTTACTTCAAAGGTCTTGAGCCATAGGCCAAAGTGAGGAGTAACCCAGAGGAAGGCCTCGCACACAACAATAAATGTCGTGATATGAAGAAAGGAGTCCGGAGCTAGATCATGGAAGTCTAGCCCGTAATAAAACATCAAACCCCTGACAAAAGGATCCAGAGCAAGGCCTAGACCTCGGAGGAAGTGGGAGACGAACACGATGTTCTCGTTGGGTTCAGGGGTGGGGACGGCCTGCCCTCGGGGAGGCAGCCGATGCAAAATCTCGGCGGTCAGATATCTGGCCTCCCTCAACTTTTTGATGTCTTCTTCCGTGACGGAGGAAGGCATCCATTGGCCTTGAAGGCTAGATCCGGACATGACTAAAGGTTCGGAGCACCTGACCTAAACTTCAGGCGTTTGAGCTTGAGGTGGGGGAAGGATTCGATTGAGCACGGGAGGGAAAAATAAAAGCCTTGTCCCCTTTATAAAGAGGGTGAATATCAAGCGTCCTCTCGGTGTCCGTTTGGACTTTCCTATGACTTAGGAGTCCTAGAAGAGGTTGGGTTACCCATGCCCGTATTGATGAGAATCCCGGAATAAGGGGACACGATCTCTGATTTAACAAGACGTGCCAAGGAAACCGCCTCGCATGACGCGCTGAGGTGGGATAATAAAACGACTCGGATAAAGGCTTGGTCGTGGTGTGTCGCACTACAGAATACGTCAGCAGATTAGATTTGTGTAAATATTATTCTCTCGATGGCAATATGTGGAAACTTATTTTGCAGAGCCAGACACTATCTTTGTGTTCAAAATCTTCTATGAAGTACTTGGAGGAGGAACCCGCCTTGCAATGCCGAAGACAATCTGCGCACCGGACTCGTCGTCAATGAAGCCTGGTTCAGGGGCTACTGAGGGAGTCCTGGATTAGGGGGTGTCCGGATGCCCGGACTATACCTTCAGCCGTACTCCTGGACTATGAAGATACAAGATCGAAGACTCCGTCCCGTGTCTGGAAGGGACTTTCCTTGGCGTGGAAGGCAAGCTTGGCGATATGGATATGCAGATCTCCTACCATTGTAACCGACTTTGTGTAACCCTAACCCTCTCCGGTGTCTATATAAACCGGAGGCTTTTAGTCCGTAGGACAACATACAGAACAACAATCATACCATAGGCTAGCTTCTAGGGTTTAGCCTCTCCGATCTCGTGGTAGATCTACTCTTGTACTACACATATCATCAATATTAATCAAGTAGGACGTAGGGTTTTACCTCCATCGAGAGGGCCCGAACCTGGGTAAAACTTCGTGTCCCTTGCCTCTTGTTACCATCCGGCCTAGACGCACAGTTCGGGACCCCCTACCCGAGATCCGCCGGTTTTGACACCGACAATACTCTTATACCCTAGAAACATCAGGGGGAGCCACAAAACCACTTTCCACCGCCGCAACCTTCTGTACCCGTGAGATCCCATCTGGGGGCCTTTTCCGACAATCTTCCGGAGGGGGAATCGATCATGGAGGGCTTCTACATCAACACCATAGCCTCTCTGATGAACCGTGAGTAGTTTACCAGAGACCTTTGGGTCCATAGTTATTAGCTAGATGGCTTCCTTTCTCTCTCTCTCTCTCTCTCTCTCTCTCTCTCTCTCTCTCTTTGATCTTCAATACAAAATTCTCCTTGATGTTCTTGGACATCTATTCGATGTAATACTGTTTGCCGTGTGTTTGCTGAGATCCGATGAATTGTGGGTTTATGAACTTGATTATCTATGAATATTATTTGGTTCTTCTTTGAATTCTTATATGCATGATTTGATATCTTTGCAAGTCTCTTCAAATTATCGGTCTAGTTTGGCCTACTATATTGATCTTTCCTGCAATGGGAGAAGTGCTTAGCTTTGGGTTCAATCTTGCGGTGTCCTTTCCCAATGACAGTACGGGCAACAAGGCACGTATTGTATTGCTGCCATCGAGGATAAAAAGATGGGGTTTATGTCATATTGCTTGAGTTTATCCCTCTACACCATGTCATCTTGCTTAATGTGTTACTCTGTTCTTATGAACTTAATACTCTAGATGCATGCTGGATAGCGGTCGATGTGTGGAGTAATAGTAGTAAATGCAGAATCATTTCGATCTACTTGACACGGACGTGATGCCTATATTCATGATCATTGCCTTAGATATCTTCATAACTATGCACTTTTCTATCAATTTCTCGGCATTAATTTGTTCGCCCACCGCGTATCTTTCTTATTATATTGCATCTATTTTATTATCGCATCTCGTTTACTATTTTGCAATCTTTACTTTCCAATCTATACAACAAAATACCAAAATGTTTATCTTATTATCTCTATCAGATCTCACTTTCGCAAGTGACTGTGAAGGGATTGACAACCCCTTTATCGCGTTGGTTGCGAGGTTCTTGATTGTTTGTGCAGGTACTAGGTGACTTGTGTGTTGTCTCCTACTGGATTGATACCTTGGTTCTCAAAAACTGAGGGAAATATTTACGCTACTTTGCTGCATCACCCTTTCCTCTTCAAGGGAAAACCAACGCATGCTCAAGAGGTAGCAATTTGCAACTCGAAATAGGGGCTACAAATTAAATAAAGATTGGGTAAGGACGAGGTGACGATGCGCATCGGAAATGGTTCCAAGGTCGATGTGATCGCTGTCGGCACGCTACCTCTACATCTACCTTCGGGATTAGTTTTAGACATGAATACTTGTTATTTGGTGCCAGCGTTGAGCATGGACATTATATTTGGATCTTGTTTGATGGGAGGCAGTTATTCATTTAAATCAGAGAATAATGGTTGTTCTATTTATATGAGTAATATCTTTTATGGTCATGCACCCTTGATGAGTGGTCTATTATTGTTGAATCTCGATCGTGGTGACACACATATTCATAATATTGATGCCAAAAGATGCAAAGTTAATAATGATAGTGCAACTAATTTGTGGCACTATCGTATAGGTCATATTGGTGTAAATCACATGAAGAAACTCCATACAGATGGGCTTTTGGAATCACTTGATTATGAATCACTTGATGCTTGCACTAGTAGAAAACAGGGCATTGGTTCGGCCAGAAAAGAGCATTAGTACCGGTTGCATTACGGACCGGAGCATTAGTCCCGGTTCGAGCGGCTAGGGCACCGTACAGGCATTACTCCCAGTTCAAATGGGACCTTTAGTTCTGGTTGGTGTGACGAACCGGGACTAAAGGGTGTGATGCCCATTAGTACCGGTTGAGGCATTAGTACCGGTTCGTGGCACCAACCGGTACTAAAGGTTAGACCTTTAGTACCAGTTCGTGCCACAAACCGGTACTAATGGTGCAATTTTCAAATCCTACCCCCCCCTGTGTATCGCCTTTTCAGTTTTGTAAAAAGCAAAAGAAAATGATAAAAACTTCAAAAAGTTAAAATCCTTCGAGATGTAGTTATGTTACTACATCTACTAGTTAGGAAAATTTAAAAACTTAAATTTGGACATGTTTTGCAAAAAGTGTAGGGAAAATGTAAAACGGCTATAACTTTTGCATACGATGTCAGAAAAAACGTATAATATATCAAAATGTTCAGAAAGAAAATTTGCAACAGATTGACAACCTACGGCCTGTTTGCAAATTTGTAGAATCCTCAAATTCCAAAAGGAAAAAAAGTTATGCTCAAATTTCAGTTTTTTTAATTTTCGTTAAATCTGGTCAAACTATGGTCAAACTACTTATTCAAGAAGTATTAATGTTACTAAATAATTATTCAAGAATATAATTGTTACTAAATAATTATTTCAAGTTTTTGAATTTTGGTCAAATTTGCTCAAACTGGGGTCAAACTATGGTCAAATACTTACTCAAGAAGTATTAGTGGTACTAAATAATTATTCAAGAATATTAGTGTTACTAATTAATTATTTCAATTTTTTTGAATTTTGGTCAAATCTGGTCAAACTAGGGTCAAACTATTTACTCAAGAAGTATTAGTGTTAGTAAATAATTATTGTTTTTTAGAATAATAGTTTCAAACTCGAACGTGTGACCTGGCTGAAGCTAAACTCCTGAGGGTTAATACGATTGACATCTTACTATTGTCAGGAAAACAACAAGTGCAGACTTGGAAGCGAGGGGGAATAGAACCCGGAAGTTAAGCGTGCTCAGGCTGGAGTAGTGAGAGGATGGGTGACCGTCTGGGAAGTTAGATGATGAGGGTTGATTAGAGTTTAGAGGTCAAATTGAGCAGTGACGATAGGTGATTAGAGATTAGAGGTTAAAATAATTCAGAAATTTGAAAATCGGGAAAAAATTTCAAATTTTTTTAGAAAAATTTCAAAAAGAAAAAATTCATAAAATTTCCTTTAGTCCCGGTTGGTGATACCAACCGGGACTAAAGGTGGACCTCCAGGCAGCGGCCACATGGAGGGCCTTTAGTCCCGGTTGGTATAAGAACCAGGACTAAAGGGGGAAGGCTTTAGTAACGACCCTTTAGTCCCGGTTCAAGAACCGGGACTAAAGGCCCTTATGAACCGGGACAAATGGCCCTTTTTCTACTAGTGTTGCGAACCATGCCTCATGGGCAAGATGACTAAGACTCCGTTCTCCAGAACAATGGAGCGAGCCACTGACTTATTGGAAATAATACATACTGATGTATGCGGTCCGATGAGTGTTGAGGCTCGCGGCGGGTATCGTTATTTTCTGACCTTCACAGATGATTTTAGCAAAGATGGGTATATCTACTTAATGAAACATAAGTTTGAAAGATTTGAAAAGTTCAAAGAATTTCATAGTGAAGTGGAAAATCATCGTAACAAGAAAATAAAGTTTCTATGATCTGATCGCGGAGGCGAATATTTGAGTTACGAGTTTGGTCTTCATTTAAAACAATGTGGAATAGTTTTACAACTCACGCCACCTGGAACACCACAGCGTAATGGTGTGGCCAAACGTCGTAATCGTACTTTATTAGATATGGTGCGATCGATGATGTCTCTTACCGATTTACCACTATCGTTTTGGGTTATGCATTAGAGATAGGTGCATTCACTTTAAATAGGTCACCATCTAAATCCGTTGAGACGACACCATATGAACTTTGGTTTGGCAAGAAACCGAAGCTGTCGTTTCTTAAAGTTTGGGGTTGCGATGCTTATGTGAAAAAGCTTCTGCACGATATGCTCGAACCCAAATCGGAGAAGTGCATCTTCATATGATACACAAAATAAACTGTTGAGTACACCTTCTATCACAGATCCGAAGTAAGATATTTGTTGCTAAGAATGGATCCTTTCTAGAGAAGGAGTTTCTCTCGAAAGAAGTGAGAGGGAGGAAAGTAGAACTTGATGAGGTAGTTGTACCTTGTCTCGAATTGGAAAGTAGTTCATCACAGAAATCAGTTCCAGTGACGCCTACACCAATTAGTGAGGAAGCTAATGATGATGATCATGAAACTTCAGATTAAGTTACTGCCGAACCTCGTAGGTCAACCAAAGTATGTTCTGCACCAGAGTGGTACGCTAATCCTGTTCTGGAAGTCATGTTACTAGACCATGACAAACCTACGAACTATGAGGAAGCGATGATGAGACCAGATTCCGCGAAATGTCTTGATGCCATGAAATCTGAGATGGGATCCATGTATGAGAACAAAGTATGGACTTTGGTTGACTTGTCAGATGATCGGCAAGCCATAGAGAATAAATGGATCTTCAAGAAGAAGACTGACACTAATGGTAATGTTACTGTCTACAAAGCTCAACTTGTTGCGAGTGGTTTTCAACAAGTTCAAGGAGTTGACTATGATGAGACCTTCTCACCCATAGTGATGCTTAAGTCTGTCCGAATCATGTTAGCAATTGCCGCATTTTAGGATTATGAAATTTGGCAAATGGATGTCAAAACTGCATTCCTTAATGGATTTCTTAAAGAAGAGTTGTATATGATGCAACCAGAAGGTTTTGTCGATCCTAAAGGTGCTAGCAAAGTATGCAAGCTCTAGCGATCCATTTATGGACTGTTGCAAGCCTCTCGAAGTTGGATTATTCGCTTTGATAGTGTGATCAAAGCATATGCTTTTATACAGACTTTTGGAGAAGCATGTATTTACAAGAAAGTGAGTGGGAGCTCTGTAGAATTTCTAATATTATATTGGATGACATATTGTTGATTGGAAATGATATATAATTTCTGGATAGCATAAAAGGATACTTGAATAAGAATTTTTTAATGAAAGACCTCGGCGAAGCTGCTTATATATTGGGCATCAAGATCTATAGAGACAGCTCAAGATGCTTAATTGGACTTTCACAAAGCATAGACCTTGATAAAGTTTTGAAGAAGTTCAAAATGGTTCGGTCAAAGAAAGGGTTCTTGCCTGTGTTACAAGGTGTGAAGTTGAGTCAGACTCAATGCCCGACCACTGTAGAAGATAGAGAGAAAATGAAAGTCATTCCCTATGCCTTAGCTATAGGTTCTATCATGTATGCAATGTTGTGTACCAGACCTGATGTGTGCCTTGCTATAAGTTTAGCAGGGAGGTACCAAAGTAATCCAGGAGTGGATCACTAGACAACGATCAAGAACATCCTGAAATACCTGAAAATGACTAAGGATATGTTTCTCATTTATGGAGGTGACAATGAGCTTGTCGTAAATGCTTACGTCGATGCTAGCTTTGACACTGATCCGGATGACTCTAAGTCACAAACCGGATATATATTTATATTGAATGGTGGAGCTGTTAGTTGGTGCAGTTCCAAGAAGAGCTTCATGGCGGGATCTATGTGTGAAGCGTAGTACATAGCTGCTTCGAAAGCAGCAAATGTAGGAGTCTGGATGAAGGAGTTCATACCCGATCTAGGTGTAATACCTAGTGCATCGGGTCCAAATGAAAATCTTTTGTGACAATACTGGAGCAATTGCCTGAGCGAAGGAATCCAGATTTCACAAGAGAACCAAACACATCAAGAGACGCTTCAACTCCATCCGTGATCAAGTAAAGGAGGGAGACATAGAGATTTGCAAAATACATACGGATCCGAATGTTGCAAACCCATTGACTAAGCCTCTTCCACAAGCAAAACATGATCAGCACCAAGACTCCATGGGTGTTCGAATCATTACAATGTAATCTGGATTATTGACTCTAGTGCAAGTGGGCGACCAAAGGAAATATGCCCTAGAGGCAATAATAAAGTTGGTATTTATATTTCCTTATGTCATGATAAATGTTTATTATTCATGCTAGAATTGTATTAACCAGAAACTTAATACATGTGTGAATACATAGACAAAACAAAGTATCCCTAGTATGCCTCTACTTGACTAGCTCGTTAATCAAACATGGTTAAGTTTCCTGACCATAGACATCTGTTGTCATTTGATGAATGGGATCACATCATTAGGAGAATGATGATGGAGAAGACCAACCCGTTAGCTTAGCATAATGATTGTTAAGTTTTATTGCTATTGCTTTCTGCATGACTTATACATTATCCTTTGACTATGAGATTATGCAACTCCCGAATACCGGAGGAACACCTTGTGTGCTATCAAACGTCACAACATAACTGGGTGATTATAAAGATGCTCTACAGGTGTCTCCAAAGGTGTTTGTTGGGTTGGCATAGATCAAGATTAGGATTTCTCACTTCGAGTATCGAAGAGGTATCTCTAGACCCTCTCGGTAATGCACATCACGATAAGCCTTGCAAGCAATGTGACTAATGAGTTAGTTGCGGGATGATGTATTACGGAACAAGTAAAGAGACTTGCCGGTTACGAGATTGAACTAGGTATGAAGATACCGACTATCGAATCTCGGGCAAGTAACATACTGATGACAAAGGGAATAACGTATGTTGTTATTGCGGTCTGACCGATATAGATCTTCGTAGAATATGTAGAAACCAATATGAGCATCATGGTTCTGTTGTTGGTTACTGATCGGAGATGTGTCTCGGTCATGTCTACATAGTTCTCGAACCTGTAGGGTCCGCACACTTAATGTTTGATGACGATTTTTATTATGAGTTATGTGTTTTGGTGACCGAAGATTGTTTGGAGTCCCAGATGAGATCATGGACATGACAAGGAGTATTGAAATGATCAAGAGGTAAAGATTGATATATTGGACGATGGTATTCGGACACCGGAATGGTTCCGAAGTGTTTCGGGTATTTATCGGAGTACCGGGAGGTTACCTGAACCCCCTGGGGTATGTAATGGGCCAACATGGGCCATAGGGGAGAGAGAGGGCAGCCCACAAGGGTGGCGCGCTACCCATGGGAGTCCGAATTGGACAAGGGGAGGGAGCGCGACCCCACTTTCCTTCTCCCTTTCCCTCTCCTTCCCCTTACCCCCTTCAAAAGAAAGGAAGGGGGCCGACTAGGACTAGGAGTGCAAGTAAGTTTCCTCCCCCCCCCCATGGCGCGCCCCTAGGGCCCGACTCCTCCATCTCCTCCTTTATATACGAGGGTAGGGGGCACCCGAAAGCACATCAATTGTTCTCTTAGCCGTGTGTGGTGCCCCCTCCACAGTTTACACCTTCGGTCATATTGTCGTAGTGCTTAGGTAAAGCCCTGCACGGATCACATCACCATCACCATCACCATGCCGTCGTGCTGACAAAACTCTCCCTCGACACTTTGCTAGATCAAGAGTTCGAGGGATGTCATCGAGCTGAACGTGTGCAAAAGTCGGAGGTGCGATACGTTCAGTGCTTGATCGGTTGGATCACGAAGGCGTTGGACTACATCAACCATGTTAATCTAACACTTCCGCTTTCGATCTACGAGGGTATGTGGACACACTCTCCCCCCCCCCTCGTTGCTATGCATCTCCTAGATCGATATTGCGTGATCATAGGAATTTTTTTGAAATTACATGCTACATTCTCCAACAAGGAGGGCAGATGGGAGAGGATGGGTGTCGGTGTCAAAATCGGCGGATCTCGGGTAGGGGGCCCCGAACTGTGCGTCTAGGCCGGATGGTAACAGGAGGCAAGGGACACGAAGTTTTACCAAGGTTCGGGCCCTCTTGATGGAGGTAAAACCCTACATCCTGCTTGATTAATATTGATGATATGGGTAGTACAAGAGTAGATCTACCACGAGATCGGAGAGGCTAAACCCTAGAAGCCAGCCTATGGTATGATTGTTGTGTCCTATGGACTAAAACCCTCCGGTTTATATAGACACCGGAGAGGGTTAGGGTTACATAGAGTCGGTTACAATGGTAGGAGATCTACATATCCGTATCGCCAAGCTTGCCTTCCACGCCAAGGAAAGTCCCTTCCGGACACGGGACGAAGTCTTCAATCTTGTATCTTCATAGTCCAGGAGTCCGGCTGAAGGTATAGTCCGGCCATCCGGACACCCCCTAATCCAGGACTCCCTCAGTAGCCCCTGAACCAGGCTTCAATGACGATAAGTCCGGTGCGCAGATTGTCTTCGGCATTGCAAGGCGGGTTCTCTTCCAAACTCCGTGTACCTGTTGAATAAAGTCCGGCTTCTTGTAAATGTTGCGCTCCTTGGCTTCTATGCCCAATAATGGCCGTCTCCCACGTGTTAAACGAATATGAAAAGTCTGAGTGTTTTTACATCCACACCCCTAGCCGCATAAATGAGCTGCCCATTTAAGGGGACAAGGATTTAGATCCAAACCACACCTTCTCCCCGTCGCGAGTGTTCATCAGAGCGCATCCGACAAAGGTCCATTCCACCATGGCCAGCCGTCGCAAATCCTCCTTTCGCCCTTCCAGCCCTCAACATGGATATTGGGAGAGATGCTCCATCCCGCATAGCGAGCTAGAGACGCTCCAGACCAAGGGATTTCTCCCCCCGGCCTATATGGTCCCGGTTCGAGCCGGTCTTGCCATCTATAACGGCGGAGAGCAAGCGGAGATTGCCCCTAATCCCTCCAAAGGAGAGCGGGTATGCCTTGTCCCTTATTTAATAAGAGGGCTCGGATTTCCAATCCATCCGTTTCGCCGGGGGCTCCTGGAGTTCTATGGCCTCCAGCTACACAATCTTATGCCTGCCTCCGTATTGCATATCGCGGGCTTCGTAGCCCTCTACGAGCTGTTTTTGGGTGTTGAGGCTCATTTCGGGCTATGGAAAGAACTATTCTGCCTCATGCCCCGTTCTCAGAAGGGGTCAATATATCAAGTGGGCGGAGTCGAAGTGTGGCGCATCGCCAGGACTGGATATCTATCCGGAACCCCAAAGAAGGCATCCGAGGACTGGCCTTCGGAATGGTTTTACATAGATGACGTCCCGCTGCCGGATCCTGTCCGGATCGGCCTCCCTGAGTTCGACAGTGCTCCACTAAAGAAGCACCTAAGTTGGCATCCACGGAGCCCTCAGAGGGAAAGTGACAAGGACGTTCTTTACCTGATGGGCCGGATAAGACTGTTAGCTCATTCCGGACTGACCATGATCGGGGTCATGGCCGCATGCATCTTGCGAGGGGTGCAGCTGCTACAGTATATATGCCACCCCATGTGGGACTTCAACGGGGAGGACGACGCCACCCGCTACGGCCATAAGGGGCCGGATTCGGCTGCGGCTCTAACAAAGACCTTGTCCGCTTTGTACAAGGGAGAAGAGGAAGAATTTCTCCGCGTCGACCCACAGGGTGGATTTTCTATGTACAATCCCCCAAGCTGGGTAAGCGGTCACATTTACTTGCCCATCCATTTTATATTCACATTGTTAAATATTCAGTCTAACGACTTCAACGCAGGAACTCCGCCAGGCTATTAAAGAAATAAACAACCCTCATCCACAACCCGAGGACCCTGGATGGTCCCTCGACCCGGCCTCTCAAGAGGATCCGGACTTATCTGTGGAGCTGATTGATGGAGTGTTCCATCAACTGAGCAAGGACAATGCCTTTGTGGCCATTACGGCCGATTACCCAGGGCTAATCCCGGCCTCCCAGGTAACTGAGATCGAATTCCCAGTACCCCGAATAGGGGTCCGCCCTCTTGTGTTCTCAGTTTCCTGATTACAACCGAGCTTTGCAGGGAAGGTTTTGAGACGGGAGGCCGAACCTGCAGCGACAAGCCAACGAGGGGCCGCAGGGCCCCTTGGGCAGAAAAGAGGTGCAGTCTGGACCGAGGCGTCAGCGCAAAGGTATGGTGCGCCCCCTTATCCCAGGTGTTATACCTTCAAGGCATATTAACACTCGTGCTCTCTTCAGGACAAAGAGACCTCGCCGGACTATATCCGGAGAGGCTGCCAATCGCGCCTCCACCAGCCAGGCTCCAAAGCCTGGTCCGGAGGCGGAGGCGAACACAAGGTGCGCACCGGACGCTCCTTCGACGGAAGATGTGGACAGGTTCTCTGCCACCAACTCTGAGGTGGAGAGTGCCATGAACCACAGGCGTCATCGGACAATTCTTCATGATGCTTGTTTCTCCCAAGAGGCATTAGATGCCTTCAATTCGGGAGATGCATACCTCCGTGCCGCTCAAAATGGTCTAGCCAGAGCCACGGAGCAATATGTAAAAGACATACGGGTAAGAAAATTTTGGTAATTATATATATACCAGTAGCCCCGAGACTTGAAACAGTTAGAATAACTGATTTAAGGATCATTTGTTATGCAGGTTCTTACAGAAAAGAATTCCATACTGTCCCAGGAGCTGGAAGAGTGCAAAGCCCAACTTGAGGCCGCACTAGCCGCGGCAGGGGAGCCCAAGGAGACCCCCTCTGGTAATATATACTTCGAAAGATAAGTATTTTGTGAAGCACGACATGGGTGCGAATCTGACAAATGAAATTGTAGATGGCGCCGGATTGAATCCGGAAAGGCAACAACTCCTACACCAGCTGAAGGCTGGTGAGAAGGTGCTGACAAAGGTGAGGCGGGAGAAGAACAATCTCCAAGATGCCAACACCAAGCTGGGCGTCGACCTGAAAGATGTTCGTGCCCAGCTGTCAGACTCCGTTAAGGAAAATCAGCGGCTTCGGCGCGGCATATTTAGTAAGTGCTTGAATGAACCTTTGAAAAAAAAATTCGGCGGGGAAGTCGACTAACAGAGTAATGTCTGTAGGTGTGCTAACAGGTCATCCTGCAGAGGAGATGCCCAGTTCTACGGGTGACCTTCTTCCCGAGCTCTCGCAACTGCTCGAGCGAGTTCGGCAGGCGATGCAAGGCGTCGCCCAGGCCTTATGGCCATCCATCTCCATGCCCGAAGGTCTTGGAGAGCTTGCGGAGAAGCTAAAGGGAGCACGGTGGCGCTTCCGATTGTGGAAGATATCGGCCAGCCGTCAAGGCGCTAGGGAGGCCTGGGCCATGGTGAAGACGCGGTACACAAAGGCTGACCCCAACCACATGGCCGAGGTCGGTCCTGTGGGGCCCGATGGGAAGGAGATCCCTGTAAGCTTAGTATATGGCCAAGTAGAATTGGCCGCAAAGTATTCCCAGCAGGACTGTAAATTAGACACCCTGTTAGATGGTATTGAAGAGGAATACAATCAGTCAGAATGACTATGTAATTTAATTGACATTTATAATGGCTTCTAGCCGGATTGTAGATCGTTTGTCATGGCCGACCTTTTCGCTTCAGCCTCGGGACCTGACGGTCCGGAGTGTGTCCGAATTCCCATGCGGTTATATATGAACCGGGGAATGCATGGAGACCAGGCGTAGGGGTCATTAGTGCGTGAACAGACAAGTGCCCGACTAGTTATGTTATATTACATGGTTAGTAAGAAACATCTTCCAGAGAGAATAGTTCCGTTAGGGGTTCCTTTCCCTGGGAGGCATGCCCTAAAGTGCATGCCCATTCTGCGAAAAAAACGCAGGAAAAAGCATCTGGGGGCGCATAAGTAAATAAGTGAAAAGATCATCTTTTAGGTCACCGACCGAATATTCCCTTAGGAACGCTAGCTTTCGGCTTCACCCAGTCTGAGGTACACATCCGGCTGATCCGGCAGTAACAATCGCAGAGGTGCTCCCTTTACCGCCTAGCTGAATAATCGGGAACGTAGGGGTAAGCACAGGAGCCAGGCAACCCAGCTTGGCCAAAACTTAAGTCATATCGATGCATATAATGGTGAAATAAAAGGTACATGCGGAAGTGTAACACATGTGTTGGGCATGAAGCCCGCATAAATAAGCTTATGTTAAAAGAAGCCCCCAGGTTTAATGAGTGCAAATAGCACGTCATTTGATGAGCCTTTAAAGGATATAAGAGAAAGGAAGGGGAGAAGGAGAGAAATGTAAGACAGGCAGTATATAAAAAATGGACAGAGGAAGGAGACGAACATAGAGTCCAGCGCTAGGCATAGAATCTTCGGAGACGGGCTGCGTTCCATGGGTTCGGCTCGAGTCGGTTATCCGATGCATCTCGCAGGCGGTACGCTCCACCAGTCAGGACTTGGTCAATTATGAAGGGACCTTCCCACTTGGGCTTGAGTTTGTCCTTTTTCTTGTCCGGCAGGTGTAGGACTAATTCGCCAACGTTGTAATTTTTGGCCCGTACTTCTCTGCTTTGGTATCTTCGAGCCTGCTGTTGATAGAATGCGGAACGGGCTTTTGCCATGTCACGCTCCTCCTCCAATGCGTCCAAACTGTCCTGTCGATCGAGATTGGCTTCTCTTTCTTCGTACATGCGCACTCGAGGTGAGTCATGAATTATGTCGCAAGGCAAAACTGCCTCTGCGCCGTACACCATAAAGAATGGTGTGTATCCGGTGGTGCGATTCGGCGTGGTCCGCAGCCCCCAGAGTACGGTGTCGAGCTCCTCTACCCAGTGCGTGTTAGATTCCTTGAGGGACCGCACTAATCTGGGTTTGATGCCGCTCATGATAAGACCATTTGCATGTTCGACCTGCCGTTAGTTTGTGGGTGATAGACGGAAGCATAATCGAGCTTGATGCCCATGTTTTTGCACCAGATTTTTACCTCGTCGGCCGCAATGTTCGTGCCATTATCAGTGATGATGCTATGGGGGACGCCGTAACGGTGTACAACCCCGGATATAAAGTCTATCACCGGTCCGGATTCGGCCGTCTTAACATGCTTGGCTTCTATCCATTTGGTGAACTTATCCACCATGACCAGTAAGTATTTTTGCTTGTGGGTTCCACCTTTAAGGGGTCCAACCATGTCAAGCCCCCAGACCGCGAAGGGCCAAGTGATGGGGATAGTTTGGAGGGCGGTGGGTGGCATATGGCTTTGTTTTGCAAAGAGCTGGCAACTGACGCATCGTTGGACTAAGTCTTGGGCGTGTGCCCGGGCCGTCGGCCAATAAAAGCCCGTATGGAAGGCCTTGCTTACAAGGGACCGAACTGCAGCGTGATGACCACCGAGTCCGGCATGAATTTCAGCCAGGAGGTTCCGCCCTTCCTCTTCGGAGATGCACCTTTGAAGGACTCCGGTAGTGCTTTTCTTATAAAGCTCTCCCTCGTGGACTTTGTAGGCTTTGGATCGCCGCACTATGCAACGTGCCTCATTTTGGTCCTCGGGGAGTTCCTGCCTAGTAAGGTAGGCGAGGAATGGTTCTGTCCACGGGGCGATGACGGCCATTATTACGTGGGCTGAAGGTGTTATTTCATTGGCAGAGCCTCCGATTGTGTCAGAATGTTCGGTGTCGGGCAGTGCGGTTGGGTCCGGGCTGTTATTGTTCGGCTCCCCTTCCATACTACGGATGGCTTGAACAGCCTTTTTAAGAAGATGCTGGGGGGGACTACATCGCGTTTTGCGCCAATGCGTGCCAGGACATCTGCCGCCTGATTATTTTCCCGGGCTATATGGTGAAATTCAAGCCCTTCGAACTGTGCTGACATTTTTAGGACGGCGTTGCGGTAAGCTGCCATTTTTGGATCCTTGGCATCGAAGTCTCCATTTATTTGGGATATTGCGAGGTTCGAGTCCCCGCGCACCTCTAGGCGTTGAATGCCCATGGATACTGCCATCCGGAGACCATGTAAAAGGGCCTCATATTCGGCTGCATTGTTGGAGTCTGTGTACATAATCTGGAGTACGTATTGAACTATGTCTCCTGTGGGGGACGTCAAAACGACGCCAGCCCCTAGTCCGGCCAACATCTTGGAGCCGTCGAAATGCATGATCCAATTTGAATATGTGTCGTACTCTTTAGGGAGTTCGGCCTCCGTCCATTCTGCGACGAAGTCGGCCAAAACTTGCGACTTGATGGCTCCCCGTGGCTTATAAGTTATGTCGAACGGGAGGAGCTCAAAGGCCCATTTTGCAATCTGGCCCATTGCGTCACGGTTGTTTATAATATCCTTAAGTGGTACTTCCGAGGCTACTGTTATTGAACACTATTGAAAGTAGTGTCGTACCTTCCGGGATGCCATGAATGCCGCGTACGCTATCTTTTGATAATGTGGGTACCATGATTTGCATGGAGTGAGGACAGTGGACACATAATAGACCGGCTTTTGAAGGGGGAATTTGTGTCCGTCCGTTTCTCGTTCGACGACGAGCACTGCGCTTACAACCTGATGTGTTGCTGCAATGTACAATAGCATTGGTTCGCCAATGTTTGGCGTGGCCAGGACTGGGTTTGTTGCCAATATGGCTTTTATTTCGTCGAGTCCGGTCGTGGCTGCATCCGTCCATTCGAAGTGTTCGGTGCGCCAAAGGAGGCGGTAAAGGGGTAGGGCCTTTTCTCCCAAGTGGGAGATAAAGCGCCTTAGAGCCGCCACGCATCCGGTTAACTTTTGTATTTGTTTGAGGTCCTTTGGGATATCCAGTTGCGACAGAGCTCGGATCTTGGATGGATTTGCTTCAATTCCTCTACCGGATACAATGAAGCCCAAGAGCTTTCCGGCTAGAACACCGAAAACGCATTTTTCCGGGTTGAGCTTGATGTCGTATGTTTGGAGGTTATCAAATGTGAGCCTCAAGTCGTCTACTAGAGATTCAACATGTCTTGTTTTGACGACCACATCATCTACATATGCCTCCACTGTTTTGCCGATCTGGTTTGCCAGACATGTCTGAATCATGCGCTGATATGTTGCGCCGGTGTTTTTGAGCCCGAAGGGCATTGTGTTGAAGTAGAATGGGTCGTATGGTGTGATAAATGCCGTTGCGGCTTGGTCTGATTCTGCCTTCTTGATTTGATGGTAGCCGGAATATGCGTCGAGGAAACACAATGAATCGTGTCCTGCGGTAGCGTCGATAATTTGATCGATGCGGGGGGAGGGTGAAGGGATCCTTTGGGCAAGCCTTGTTAAGGTCTTTAAAATCAACGCACAGGCGCCAGGATTTGTCCTTCTTTGGTACCATCACCAGGTTTGCTAGCCAGTCCGGATGTTTTATATCTCTGATGAATCCGGCCTCCAATAGCTTTGCTAGCTCCTCTCCCACGGCCTGTCTCTTAGGTTCGGAAAAACGCCGAATAGCTTGTTTGACAGGTTTGAATCCTTTCAGGATATTTAAGTTGTGCTCAGCCAGCCTGCGTGGGATTCCTGGCATGTCTGAAGGGTGCCAGGCGAAAATTTCCCAGTTCTCTCGTAGGAACTCTCGCAGTGCGGCGTGTACATCAGGGTTTAACTATGCCCTGATGGAAGCTATTTTAATGGGGTCCGTTGGATAGACCTGGAATTTGACTATTTCGTCCGCCGGTTTAAAGGAGGTGGACTTGGATCTTTTGTCGAGTACCACATCATCCCTATTCAACGTGGAGCGCATCACAGTCAGTTCCTCAGCCGCTAGGGCTTCGGATAGTGCCTCGAGGGCCAGTGCGGCTGTCTTGTTTTCGGCGCGGAGTGCTATGTCCGGATCACTAGCGAGAGTGATGATCCTGTTAGGCCCAGGCATCTTGAGCTTCATGTACCCGTAATGGGGTATTGCTTGGAAGATTGTAAACGCTTCCCGCCCTAGCAGAGCGTGATAACCGCTGCTGAACGGAGCCACATGGAACGTGACCTCTTCGGACCTGTAATTATCCGGCGTGCCGAACACCACATCTAGTGTGATTTTTCCTGTACAGTGCGCTTCCCGACTGGGGATTATTCCTCTAAAGGTTGTGCTGCTTCGCTCAATGCGGTTCCAGTCTATTTCCATTTTTTGAAGGGTTTCCTCATAAATGAGATTCAATCCGCTGCCGCCGTCCATGAGTACCTTGGTAAGACGAAAGCCGTCCACTATTGGACTGAGGACCAATGCGGCTTGTGCTCGGGCTGTTCGGAATTTAGGTTCATCACCAGCGTTAAAGGTAATAGCCGTGTCACTCCATGGGTTTATTGATGCTACTTGGTAGACTTCGGCAAGGCTGCGGAGTGTCCTTTTTCGCATATTATTTGATGCGAAAGTCTCGAAGACTGTTAATACCGTATTGGTGTCTCTGGGGTGGCTTTCTGTGGCCTCCGGAATTAGGAGATCTTCGCCAATTTTGGCCACCTGCCGGAGTATCCAACATGCTCTAAGGTTGTGAGTTGGTGTGGCGTCCTCTGTACTGTGAATTTTACAGGGTCCATTAAGCCATCCTTCTAGTACGGTTCCATGCCCTGTAGAGGGTTTTTGATTTTTGGTGTTTGACCCGGGTGTCTGGCAATGATGCACCCTTTTATTTTGGGCTGGGTTTTGTATTCAGGGTCGGATCGTCCCAAAATTTTATTTCGGTTTTCCAGGCGCTTTCCATCGCACAGTACTTTCGTACAATGGACACCAAGTCAGCGAAGCATGTAATATCACGGCGACTTATGGCGTTGAGGATTCCCTTGTCCATGCAATTATTGCAGAAGATTGAGATTGCGTCTTCCTCGCGGCAGTCCCTTATCCTGTTCCTAACCAGGAGGAATCTGGCCCAGTAATGATGTACTGTTTCTTCGAGCTCTTGCCTGATTTGGGATAGATCGCTTATGTTCGGGTGGGTGGGTGGAATTAAATCCGAAGCCTCACCCAATCTGAGGCGCAGAGGCCGAGGAATTTCCGAACTCGAAAATTTGGATTCCTGGATGTTGTCCAATGAATCCAGCCCGTCGCCTGACTCTAAGTTCAGGTCTTGAGTGATATCCTCCCCTCCGCGGGTATCCGGCTTGGAGGGATCGGGAATCCGGACGTAGCTAGTCCTTAAGATAGATGAAGGGTCGCCGCACTGTCCCTCTACCACGGCAACGTGATGGGTGACTTGGGGAGAGTTAATCTCTCTCAGATCGGGTTTAGGCCCAATCTGGTCGTAATCCGTAGCGACTCCCAGGGCGACGATGCGATCCAAGACCTCGTTTGTGGAGGAGAGCTCCATTGGATCTAACTTCTTGGCGAGTTCCGAGCTGACATGAAGATTGTTTTCGATGGCTCGAGAGGTCATCGTCGGCGCAGAAGCCGAACAGGCGGTCATAAGAAAACCACCTAGCCGGAGGGTTTGGCCGACAGCCAAAGCTCCCGTAGCAACGGTGCCGTCTTTAAAGACGGGGCGAGGCATCCTTCCTGATGGCGACGACATAGAGGAACTCTCAATGAAAGCACCAATATCGGTGTCAAAACCGGCGGATCTCGAGTAGGGGGTCCCAAACTGTGTGTCTAGGCCGGATGGTAACAGGAGGCAAGGGACACGAAGTTTTACCCAGGTCCGGGCCCGCTTGATGGAGGTAAAACCCTACGTCCTACTTGATTAATATTGATGATATGGGTAGTACAAGAGTAGATCTACCACGAGATCGGAGAGGCTAAACCCTAGAAGCTAGCCTATGGTATGATTGTTGTGTCCTACGGACTAAAACCCTCCGGTTTATATAGACACCAAAGAGGGTTAGGGTTACATAGAGTCGGTTACAATGGTAGGAGATCTACATATCCGTATCGCCAAGCTTGCCTTCCACGCCAAGGAAAGTCCCTTCCGGACACGGGACGAAGTCTTCAATCTTGTATCTTCATAGTCCAGGAGTCCGGCTGAAGGTATAGTCCGGCCATCCGGACACCCCCTACTCCAGGACTCCCTCAATGGGGTTGGGGTATGGATGAGGAGGGAGAGGAAGACGATAGGTGTGGCTTAAATAGCCTTAGTGCGACATGTTTTCTGATTTTTTACTAGTTTCACCAGGTGGAAGTAATGAGTGAGCGGTGTTTGGTGGCATATCAGAGTGTGTGCACACGCGTGGGATACCGAAGGCTGCCTCAATAGCCAAGCTGTGATGTTTCACCGTTGCACATGTCTGTGCCATTGGTCGGGAGTCAAGGGGTCACGCCTACTCGTTCTTCTGTGCGTGTGCCTCTCGTGCATGCATGCATCGTAGGCTGCTCACTCGCATGCATGGCAATGTAGCCTGCTAGCTAGGGCCTGGCTAGAGGAGCGTGGCAACGTTTAGTCCAAAGGTCCAACGGGTGGGTTTCTTTTACCAGAGCCCAACGGCTAGCCCACTCATCGCAGCGCAAGCAAATCATCACTGACGTAGCATTGCGTGCCGATCCACACTATTGAACGTGTAGTGATGCAGTGAATCCAGAGTTGGGGGGGGGGGGTTATCCAGCGTTGTAAAATGCAGCCAATCACAAAGCCTCACACGCATCAGTGACGTAGCCCTAGCGCCTTATCCAGACCGTCCACTAACAAAGATCCAACAGCATAGAAGGGTGCGGGGTTTTAGATGGGGTTTGAGGGGTTTTGAGAGGGTTATGAGGGGTTGTGAGAGGGTTTTGAGAGCTAGGGTTGAGCATAGCTAATTAAAAATCATAAAAATATGCTTGCACCCATCATTGTTTTATGTGAGTGAGTTGCTAGGAAAAATAAGAACTTGGTCTATGGGTATTTTCATGAAAAACCCTTCACAAAACATAGCTATCATGAACGAGGTTACATGGGATTCAAGCTAAGGACTGAGCATGTCTTAGTTTATCCAAACAATCTCATATTGGATATGGACCCTATATTTGCACACTAGATGTCAAGTTTTGATTTTTGGCCCATTTAGAAAAGGTAAAAAAAATTTGCTTAGGAATGGGGTATTTAGCCTAGCTTCGGAGCTCATTTGGAGCACAGTTTTCATGACTAGTGTTTCACATCAACAATAAGAGCTCGGATTGATCGCTTAAGATGCATATGAGTAATATTTGAGAAATCATTGTAACATCAATACCACATACTAAACAATTTCAAATTTGAAGTTTGGCCAGAATTTAAATAGCATTACACAAATACCGTTTTACACAAATTGAGGAAAGTTTTTTATTCTACAACACACATCACCATTAGACAATCTTGACGAAAAGAAGTTTTCACTTCTTCTTCTTACCACTCAATTTCTTCTTCTTACCACCTTTTTATCCTACCACACCTAGTTCACTCAAACTCTTGGTTTTCTTAACTGGACTAGCTGGGACAGCTTCAGTTGGCACCACAACATCTACATGAGGCTCAGTTTGCACAAAATCAACTCCAGTAGCTTCAATTGGTAATACAACTTGCAATATAGCCTTAGTTTGCGGAACATCTGCCGCAATAGCTAAAGTTTGCAGAACATCTGCCGCAACAACTTCAGTTTGCACCACATTCTACGCCACATCATCATCCAAATGTTGCTCATGACGCATCACAAGATCAAAGATTGCCTCATTTTGCACCACAACATCATCCAAATCTTGATAATTTTGCATCACAACATCATCCAACTCTTACTCATTTTGCACCGCATCAGCATCCAACTCTGGTTCATCACCAAAGCTTCTCTTTTTTCTACAGACACTGATTCTTGCCTTTTTGATTGCCCAACAATCTTCAACAACAAGGGTTTGACCTCCACGCTTCCTCCTGGAAAACAAAGCTTGTAATTTGGCTAGTAATTAAAAACAACATCCAAATAAAAAACACAAACATAAACATACTTTGCCCTTTCAGGAGTGTAACAATATTTTGGAGATCCTTTTCGGTACCCAAGTTCCTGGCACAACTTTCATCTATTTTTGGGACCTTTTTGGGACCTTTTTGGCTTTGCATCCTTCTTCCCCTTCCCCTGTTTACTACTCCCACCTTTCTCAAATCATTCCTTGAATCTACTCTCTTTTGGCCTGCCAGCCTTTCTTTTTGTTAGGGGATGACACATGGAAAATTCAATTTCCACTTCAGGCCACTGAGACTGATCTGTAAGTGCTGGAATCGGAGTTGCATATGCAGCCTTGAATCTTGCCACTAAGTAACATTCATGCAAATATGGGTGTATGTTTATCGGGTTGGGAGGCCAAGAAAAGTATGGCATGGTCACATGGTTTCCCAGTGTGTTGCCACTCGAGGCAAGTCATGAAAGTTAGTGTTAACAACATGTTTCCTTCCAGTATTGATATCTCTAACTTCAGCACCCCACAATGAAGATTTTTCACCAGACAAACGTGTAAGATTTCTGCTCCTGTTCACCACCTGTTGTACCACTTCAGGAAGCTTATCCCCTTGCAGACAATCATCAATCCTTATTCTCAATTCCCACATGCGCATGATCATGATCCTAGTTTTGTCAACCATGTCATGCACATGCAAGTTCTTTAACTGCTTTATCTCATTGTTAAAACTTTCTGCCAAGTTAGTGTTGATATGATCACACTTGATGGCAGTGTTAAATCCTGACATGTACGACAATAAAGAATGATAGGTGTTCAACCATGGACCGAACTCACTGCATGCTACTTTTATCTTATGAAGATGATATGAATGTGTTCGTTTGGTGTAAGATCTTAATGCTGGCCACATTCTCCCAAATTCTTCCCCTCTGAATTTTTTGATCAAATTCATCCACATATGGCCGAACCACTCCCTCTGCTCACAATGAGGAAAAACATTCTTCACTGCATTTTCTAGCCCTTTACATGCATCTGTGTGTGCTGCCAAAGGTGACATTGTCCCTATGCATCTTCTCAACTGCATCATGAACCATGTCCATGAAACCTCTGTCTCTGACAAACCAATAGCAACAGGAAACATCCAATTATGTCCATCTAAAGCATTGCGTGCTATCAATTGACCATTCCATTTGCCAGTCAAAAAAGATGGGTCTATGCTCAAATATGGATGACACCTTGCTTTGTAGCCATCTATGCAAGGCTTTAAAGCCATAAAGAACTTGGAGAAAAGAACTCTACCATCCTTTGTTACCTCAGTATCTATCTCCACAACACTTCAAGGTGACCTATTTTCCACCTCTGGTTTGAAGTTATAAAGCATCCTAAAATTATTTTCCCAATCACCATATAATTCTTTCATTGCCCTCTGTTTTGCTTTCCACACTGTGGTATACTTCATCTTAATGGGGTACTGCTTTTCCATGTCCACTTTAAGTTTCTTTGCTGTAGTGTTTGGTTTCTTGGCTAAAATTGGAGTGATCTTTTCTGCAATCCAAAGCTGTGATGTCATGGTTGATACTCTCCGTGAACTTGTGCAAGCTCATTATCATGTGCATCATCTACATCATCTGCAGCATCTTTCATCAGCTGTCCATCCACATCTTCAAAAGCATCTATATTAGCATCATTAGACAAACTCGATTCATCCCTCTCTTCCTCATCTTGCTCATCTACTGGATCTACTGGAATACCAAAAAAATTGCCCATCTCAGTGTCAGTCATTGGTGCAATGACCAAATCAGTAGTGTCTTCTAATTGTACTGAATTCCAATCAACACAAACAACCCTTATAGCACCATCGCAACCCTCTTCTGCATCTTTATCAACCCCCTTACTGTCACTTCACCCGTAAACATGGGCGTTATCTGTCTCTGTGAAGCCCATTCATCATCTACCATCTGCGAAGCCAACTTTGAGGGCACATATCCGACCTTAGAATCGGATTTCAAATCAACGAGCTCTGCATGAAAGGTAGTCTGGTTACTTGCGCAGCCGTCTTGTCGGTCGATTTCATCAACCATCTCTTCACCATTCTCAATTCTCACATACTCACGCTTCCAATTATCAAACCGTGACAATGCTACCTCTTGCTTTGGAACCCAAAACATGCTCTCCCCAATTTTCTCCACGACATTTCTCATGTCCCTCTCTTCCATGCTCTGTATTTCCTGTGGATCAATCTCTGCAAATTGAACCACCCATTTCACAATTGTATCTCTCGCTATGTCTCGCACGCTACCATCACCTAGCTTCGCATTAGAAGGAAAGAATTCGACAGTGAATTCGAATGTCCTAGCACCATCGACCATGTTTGTCAATGGCAGGCAGTGTGAGCTAGCGGAAACTGACGAGGCACAAATCGCCTAGGTTGGAAAGGACGCACATACCTAGTCGATGTTGTTGTCTCTGGCGGCTCCATCGCAGCCAGCCCCCCTCCCCAGCACCCAAATCTGGATCAAATCGACCAAAAAACAGAGGGAAACAGAGGCGATGCGGTGAGATCCAACTCGACAAGGAGGGGAACAGGATAAGTGTTCCGGATTCACTCACCACAGCTGCCGCCGTCGCCAAAACGAAAGCTCCGCCGCAGCTGTCATCGTGAAAAAAGCTCTGGCGCCGTCACCGGCTCACCGTCGAGAACGAAGAGGAGGGAGCAACGGGTCACATCTCACTTGATTCATATAGGCACGTGGACACGTCTCTTCTAATGCACTGCCAAGTGGGGCCGTAACTAGATGCACTGTCAAGTGGGACCCACATGTCTTAAACATAACCTCACTCCCATTGACGACCATTTTAATCGCCCGAGTGGGTCTTGGCTATTTGAGCTTCTGAAACGTTGCACCTGAGCTATTTTCGACAACCACGTCGCACTCCTTCCATTTCACCTCAAATGTGTCGCACATGAGCTATTGACCTCATGAGGCCAGGCCTTGGATCTTGCGCGTACCCAAAGCATCTCCGTTTGAATATTTGCTGCAGTGCATCCGCCGGCACTTACGCACTTGCATTAAATGGTTTGCGCAAGGGACACGAATAATGATGCACGCGTGCGTGCAGGCCTGATCGTCAAGTGCACGGAGACACGAATAATGATGCACGCGTGCGTGCAGGCCCGATCGATCGGTCGATCGGCAAGCAATTCTGGTCCGTAGTGCCTGCGTGTTGTTTTTGTGTTGTCTCCATGCATGAGTCACGATCGATCCGAAAGCTCGCGAAGATGAAGGGAGAAGTCTGTTTTAAACCTTGTCTTCGTTCGACCCGGCGAATTCGAACCCCGACCTTAAAATCCCTGAAATCCACACCCCCAACTCTCTAATCCCAGTTCTCTGCGCCCTTAAACCCGTTTTAGCAGAGGATTCGCTGACGTGGCAAGGAGAAGGCCGGGTTAGGTGAGAAATTAGGATAAGGGACACCACCTGTACTACCCCATGCCTCTTTCTTTGTTTCTCTGCATATACTGTCTTCACGGAGCGTATTCTTGTCACCTTCAGTTCGGAACAAAACTGGGATTTCTCCAGCGACTGGCGACGGGGACTGGCGGCGGCAACTAACGGCGGGGACTGGCGGCGGCAACTGGCGGCGGGGACTGGCGGCGGGGACTAGCGGCGGCCATTGGCTCGGGTGATTACGAGCCAGCCAAGATGGATCTCATGGAGTCCAGCAAACCCTGGACGCAGGTACTATTCGTGCGTCGGTAACCAGGTAATTTTCGCCTCTTCTTTGCTGTCTCTGTTCCCCTCTCTTCTATTTTTCTTCTTCTAAAATCTGTTTTTCAATTGGACAGCATGGATTCATCGATTGGCATGACGGGCCAACGACACCATTTGTCGGTGATTTGTTGGGTGATCTTCGTGACAAAGTGTGGATGCTTGAGGCTGCTGTTGCTAGTCAGTCCATTGACAGAGAAGTTGGTGCGTTGAGAGAGGAATTGGAGAAGAACACTGAAGTTATTTCAGAAATTAGCGCTAGGTGTGACAGGAAAGATGTGATTCAGATATATGAATGTGCAGTGTATGGTTTGATGATCTTTGTAGCTGGTTTAGTCGCAAGCTTCATGCTATCTTAGTTTCTGGAGATGTATAATGTGGTGCTGTCTTAATTGCAATGTATTGTATGTGACTCATATTCGAATGAATTTGGAAAACCCAAATTTGATGTGTATGTCTGAATTTCTCAGTTTTGACAGCTCCAGTTTGCACTTTTTGACACTTTGTACAACAGAAGTTTGCAATTTTTGACTGGCTTCCAGATTATAGTACAAATGTAATGCACTGCCATTGTTCTGACAGTAGGAACTATATAGACATTCTTTAAGAGGAACAAGCACAATAACAATGCTCAGTTGGCAGTAGCAGCACACTACACTGAACACCAAATTTCAAAGTGGTCATTTGACAGTAATAGTGACCATTCTGCAGCAAAATTGTGGTACACTCAAGGATCATTTGATAGTAACACTGAACATAAACCAGACATAAATATTGGTCATTTGACAGTAACACTAAACTGCACTGGATCACAAGCATCAGGCAATATTAAAGATAAATAGTGGTCATTTGACAGTACCACAAGGATCATGTTGACATCATAACACTAGAGTTCATACTAGAACTACCATCATAAGCAGTACTTCATACTGACACTTCCATCACAAGCACTAGTTCATTATGACATTTTCCAAAATAACCACGTCATTAAACACTTCTAGTAATTCCCACTAGCTGTGAAAAAGGGCATGAATCCAGAAGCTGATCCAGTCCCTCTTCCAGCTCATGTCCCTCTCCCAGCTGCTGTCCCTCTCCCAGATGATGTCCCTCTCCCAGCTCCTCTCCCTCTCCCTCTGCCAGCTGAACTTGTAGTCACTCTGGGTGGTCTGAAGCTCGATGCTGTAGCTTGAGAGCTTGATCCAGCAGCTTGAAAACTAGATGTTGTAGCCCTGCGTGTTGATGCATCTGTTTGTGCTTGCTGCAAATAAAATAGAGAAATTAGGGCAAAATCAGTGCATAATTTCATTTCAACATAGCAAACATAGTAATAAGTTACCTCTGTGGCTCTCTGTTTTCTCCCTCTCTTTCCAAGATGTGACTTTGTTTTTTTGGTACTATCTCCATTTTTAGAACAAGAAGTTTTATTGTGTCCCTTACCTCCACAAGATCCACAAGTTGTCTGAATGCCATGCTTGCTCAATTTCTTACCCTTTGGTGCTTCACCCTCTTCTCTCCTCCTGTCATTGTTCCTTTTCCTTTGTCCTGGCATGGCAATGTAGCCAGGTGCAATTGGCCTAGGGTTTTGGGACACAGGCCAGTTTTCCTCTCCTTCAACAGGTTGCAGGCAGTGCTCATAAATCTTCTTGAAAGTTTCAATGGAGTAGCAGTTGTCAATGTAATCTTCCAACTTTCTCCCACATTTATAGATAGCACATATGGCATGAGTGCAAGGCAGTGCTGCCAACTGAAAGTAACCACAAGAACAAGTCCTATTCTCAAGATTTACTGTGTACCTCCTGCCTCTCCCAGTCAAATGCTTGACCTCAAAGCCCTCCTTGCCATTCCAGAGGACCTCACAGAATTGAGTTCTCTTGATACTAGACTTGAGTTTTTTGAAAATATTTGGGCAAATTGTACCCTTCCAGTTGTCACTTTTGGCTCTCTGCTCTTGAACTCTAACGTACATTTTCTTCCTGATCTTCTCTTGCTGTGAAATAATGGGGTAGAACCTAGCTTCTATAATCGCATTGTTGAATGATTCACAAAGGTTATTGTCAACTGATTCACATTTTGCCCCTACTGGAAAGAAAGCCCTAGCCCAATGCTTTGGCTCTGTCCTCATGATGTCCTTTGCACCATCAGGAGTAAGTTGAGCTAGCTTGGCTTTGTTATAGTTAAAATCTTCCCTATTTGAAGCCTTTGCAATGGCCCAAAACCTTTTCTGCAGCTCATGGTCTTTGTGTTTCTTTCTCCAATTAGCATAAATGTGCCTCGCACACATCCTGTGCTCTGCCCTAGGCAAGTAGTCTCTCATGCTTATAATTAGGCCCTGCAATAAAAAATACATATGCAAAAAGATAAAAATGTATGCAAGAAGAGACAAATGCTTATTATATTTTTTTCCTAGGGATTACATATGTTTTACCTTTTGTTGGTCAGAAATGAAGACCCATCCAGCACCTTGATCATTGATGTCCAAATCTTTGATAAGAAGTCCAATAAACCAGGCCCATGTATCCTTGTTCTCCTTCTCGACAACAGCCCATGCAACTGGATACATTTGGTTGTTGGCATCCCTAGCAATTGCAGCTAGTAGCTCACCTTGGCGTGCTCCTTTGAAGAAACAACCATCCAACCCGATCACTTTTCTGCATCCTGCTTTAAACCCTTGCTTCATTGCATTGAAACAAACATAAAATTGCTGAAAGATGTTATGCTCCATCTCTTTTGGATCCAAACAAACAGCCACTGTGCTCCCAGGGTTGCTCCTAAGCAGTTCCAACTGATAATCAAACACTTTTGTGTACTCATTTTTCATACCACACAAAAGCTTGTCAAGTACAATTTTTTTTGCTGCCTTGCACTTTGAAATTGATACATCAGCAAACATGTCTTGCATCACTGTTGATTTCATGCTGTCAATCTTCCATAGAGGATTTGCCAAGATGAAGTTCTCATACCTTTTGGCAATGACCTTAGCAGTAACCAGTTTGTTGTCTCTGTTTTGTGCACATTCATGCTCATCTTCAAATGTGATGATTTGAAACCTAGCACACCTACTTGTTTTTGCTGCATACAACAACCATGGACACCCAGGCCAATCACACTTTGCTCTAACTCTATGCTCCTCAGATTTTAAGAAAGAAATGCTCCTTTTGGTAGCAAGTCCATACCTCTTTATAGCTTTGGTTAACTGCTTCTTACTTCTAAAAACCATTCCTAGACTAAAGTGTGGAATGTCAGATTCTGGGTTAAACCTAACATACTTGCTCTTCCTCCTGACCATGTTCCCATCTTCATCTTCATCATATGAGTAGTCCTCATCAGATGATTCAAATTCCATATCATGTACAGTCTCCTCCACATTTGCGACCAGCTCAATAGGCACTGCCCCAGTTGAATCTGTATCAGCCCACCTCTTGGAATCTCTCATCTTTTTCCTAAATTTTCTTGCATGCTTTCTCAGCTCAATTACCTCTGATTCTTCCCCACTGTCATCTGTATGTGGCACATACTCAATATCCTCTGAGTCAGATGAATCTGCAACATCTTGTCCAACTTCTGCAGTATTTTCAGAAACTACTGCAGCATTTTCAGAAACTGTAGTAGCATTTTGTGGAACTACAGCAGCATGCCGTGCAACTACTGCAGCATTTTGTGCAACTTCAGAAACTTGGGACAGATCATTTGCTGTTTCATAGGCTTGAGTTGGATTAACAACTTGAGAACACTGACTGGCACAACCACTTCTCACATTTTTTTTCAAAGGACTGCTTATCACTTGTGTGATCACACCATCTTTGTTAGGAACAACTATATGTTCAAGTATCTCTCCTCTTGCACCACCACTCTGTTCATTTCCATTGTCATGCTCATCTCCTGCAGTGATAACTAAATCAGGCTCTTCTTCACTGCCAATGCACATTAGGTCCTCAAGCTCATCTCCTTCAAAATCAGAGCCACTATCTGCTTCCTCTGGTTCATCCTCCTCACCATTATACTCCACATATACTTCAGCAACCCCTCCATCTGTAATGCAGTCAGACATCTTCATGCAACCAGCATCATCAAATAAGAAAAGTAATCCATTTATCAACTCTCTGCCAGGCAACAAAAAATGGAACTTCATGCTCTCCTTCACTATCATATGATCTCCTAAAAAGCCTTTCAGCTCCGGCAACGAGAGCTTGTCCCGCTCAATCTCCGACATTCTAGTCTCTCCACCCACATAATCAAGCGATGGACCAATCCGTATGAACTCGCCCCCAAAGTGGAATCTGACATTCAAAACTTCTGCTGGATCCATGTTTTCAATGACAAAATCCTACATTACAACAAATACATAAGCATACTTGAACTTCAGGCTACAAGTAGAACCATCAGACCATGGCAAAAATTTCCCCCTAAAACCCCCAGCTTGAATTGTAGAACCCTAAACCTAGCAACCGCAAGAGGCTAAAATTTCCCCCAAAAAAGCAGCGAACGAACAACTGGGATGAACACCGTGTACCTGCTCTTTTTCTGCAGCAGTGCTAGTCGGAGGTCGCTGCGATCATCCGCCGTTCGTCATCGCCGCCGCCAAGGAGAAGTTGATGCGTCAGGGGAGAAGGGAGATGAGCGGGCGAACAGAGCAGCTGAGAGGCGACCTGGTCCGGCTCAGCCAGTTATCCCCGTGCCTGAACTAGTTGGACCCACGACCAGAGCCCAATCAGCAATCCTGGTCACACGTCAGCGAGTCCCTGTTTGGGAACGGGTTTAAGGGCGCAGAAAACTGGGATTAGAGAGTTGGGGGTGTGGATTTCAGGGATTTCAAGGTCGGGGTTCGAATTCGCCGGGTCGAACGAAGACAAGGTTTAAAACAGACTTCTCCCCGAAGATGAACGAGGACTGGTCAAGTAGTACCCCCTAATTCTCCCGGACAACGAGACCCACACGATCCAATCGATCCTTCAGGACTCATCACTCACGCAACCGGGCGGCATGATTAACCGATCGATCGAGCTAATAATATTCGCGCCGGGCGGTTGCGTCGCCAGCGCAGCGATCACCACGCCGGCCCGATCGAGACGGCCACGCTGCTAGCAAAGCTAGCTGCTCGCGCAGCCCTGATCGAAAACGGCGGCGCACGCGACCAGTCCACATGGATCCCGGCGTAGTAGCTCTGTCACGGTGGCCGAGCTGCCAAAACGGCAAAGGAAGCTCTGTCTTTTCTTTCATTAAATAAACAAAGACAAGTTTCGTGATTAAACAAGAACAAGATCGCTGATTAGCCCTCCGATCCGACCCATACACACGCATAGTATAATTAAACAACACGCACAACGAATTCCTTTCGCTCGATGATTGGTTGCCAGGCGTCGATCGCCGCCGGCGACAGGCTAAAACCACATGCATGGACGATAATTGAAGCCGCATGCATGCAAGCAAAGCTCCCAAATAGTTAAAATAACGGGGAGATTCCATTCCATTCTCAGGGTAGCTCTTGGCCATTTTCTGCCTGACCTACCCGGCCGGTGCAGCCAGCCAGCCGTGACCACACCAGAGATCAGTGACTAGCCAGTTCATGCCAAGGAATGATTGTCGCTTGGGTTTGTCACACCGCATTTAACTCCCAGGTTGCTTCCTTCCGTGACGACCCCCCTCCTGCCACTGGACCCTAGCTGCAAGTTGGCCGTGTCGTGTTCTTGTGGACCTGTGGGCTGTGGCAGTGCTCTACTGCTACTGCTACTGCTACTGCTAGCTAAGCTACTGGCCGCGTTGCTTGCCGGGAGTGGGAGTATAAGCGTGAGGAGTTTACCCAACTTGGCTGGGAGAGAAATGAAGGGAAGCAAGCATATTCTAGAGATGCTATAGTATATCTTAGGGCATCTCCAGCCGTTGGCCTTTCAGGAAGAGCAAAAAATCGCTCCATGGAGGTGTACCGGCGCTAAACCGCGCACTGCGGGTGTGATGCCCCCCAGTCGCGGCCCCCCATGAAATTTTAAAAAAGTCAAATACGACGCAAACACGACTCAAATTTAACGCAAACATCGGCGAGTTCGTTCAAATTTAAACATACTTTACAAAAAAGGGAAAAACTACCGCGGGCTACCCCCGCCGTCTCCCTCGCCGCCCGCCCACGCGGTTCTACATGTCGAGGAGGCGGTAGAACCGCGTGTAGTCACCGCCGCCGCCGTCGTCGTCGTCGTCGCCCCCGCCGACGCCTCCGCCATCCCTGCTGCATCCCTCCCCCGGTTGGCGCGGCGTGTTGGACGGTCCGGGAGCGTCATCGTCGTCGTCGCTGAGGACCACGACGCCGTGCTCGTCCTCACGCCCAAGCTTGCGGGCGGCGATCTCCTCCAGGGCCCGGCGCTGCCGGACCATCTCGTCGCGGAGGTAGTCGTCCCGCGCCCACCGCAGGGCGTCCTCGTCGGAGAAGCCATGCCGGGCTATCTCCTCGTACTCCACGGGGAGGCCGGGCTCCGGCTTGGGCTCGACGAAGACGAAGCGGCCGGTGGGGGAGGTGTTGTCGCTGATGCGGAGCCGAAGCTGCGGGTGCGCGCGCTGACAGGCGCGCTCTAGGGCTCCGGCTTGACGGGGCGGAGGTGGAGGCAGGAGGAGCCGCCGGACGAGGAGGAGGACCCCCCAGTCTCCATGCGCCTCGGGGTCTAGGAGCTTTCCGGCGGCGTGTGAAGGACGGGGGAGCGGGGTACTCGAGGCGCGGCGTGTTGCCGCCCTCGATGTACTCGAGGACGGCCTCCAACGTGCGCCCGGGCACGCCTCACCACCGACGTCGGCCGACGGCGTTGAGCCTGCCGGAGGGCTCGATGCCGTTGGTGGCCTCGAGCTGCCGGAGGGCTCAGCGCGTCATATATAGGCCGAGGCGCCGCCCATGTGCGAGCCGCCGTGAGTACGCGTGGCGGTCGAGGGAGGGCGAGAGACGCGCGTCATCCGGTCTTCACTGCGCCGCCCGTGAGGCATCAATGGCGCAGGCTGACCGGCGCGGTAGCGCGGCAGCGCGGCAGCTTTGGCATTGATTCGCCGCGGGAAATGAGGCGATGAGGACGACGAAGGGCCGAGAAGAGGGTAGAGTCGCTGACACGGCGGGCCCGCGGCTGTTTCACGCCAAAACAGTTCGCCCCGGCGTCCCCGGGCGCCCCCCAGCGCGCCGGGTTCGGCCTGGGTCCGCCGGCGCTGTTTTCGGCTCAAGCCGGCGAAAATCGGGTTCCTGAGGACGCGACTGGACCGATTTTTCGGCGCCGGCGTAAAAAAACGCCTAGAAATGCCTTCCTGGAGGCGCGGCTGGAGATGCCCTTACTATACAAGTCTAGAACTTGGCCGGCATGAATAAGCTTGACGACCAGTCGTTCCTGGACGAGCTATGTCCGTGCGGCGGAAGGAGGCGCCGGCGCCGGCTCCGGCTCCGTGGCAGGCGTACCCGGGCAGCGGCATAATGACGACGAGCGACCTCCTCTTCTACGGCGGCGAGGGCACCGCCGAGGCGAGCAGCGGCATGGACTTTGCCTGCCCGTTTCAGCACCCCATGGCGCCACCGCACCGGCCGCATGAGGAGTTCAACTTCGACTGCCTCAGCGAAGTGTGCAACCCTTACAGGAGCTGCGTCGGCATCGTCCCTGGGCCTGGGGCCGGCCAGGCGCTCGCTCAGGATCCACTGCACGACGCCATGGCGGAGGACGACCCGAGCGGCGGCAACCTGCATCGCGGTGGTGGGGCGCCGTCGTCACCGCTGCCGTTCGTGTTCGGAGCAGGAGGCGCCGGGGAGAGCTCGGAGATGACCAGGGGCGTCTTCTCCGGCGCCCACCCTAGAAGCAAGCTCAACGGCGGCACTACGTCCAAGAACCTCATGGCGGAAAGGCGGCGCCGGAAGCGTCTCAACGACCGCCTCTCCATGCTCCGCTCCATCGTGCCCAAGGTTACCAAGGTGTGTGTGGCAACTCGCATTTGTCCTGTGACCTAATTAAGTAACCTAGCTAGTGATTTCTTAATTCCTATCAAGTATCAGCTTTCAATTTGAGTCGTGGACCTTAGTTAACATCTTTAGATCGAATCAATCGATCAATATGTAGATGGATAGGACCTCGATCCTCGGGGACACCATAGACTACGTGAATGAGCTAACCGAGAGGATCAAACCCATCGAGGAGGAGATCGGCGTTACGCCAGAGGAGCTGAACCTGCTGAATACCAGGAAAAATGTCTTCATCGGTAGCAGCGAGGAGATGCCGATGAGGAATTCCACAAAGGTACACACTTCGCTTAAGCAGCCGGTCAATTTAAAGGATCCAGACATCAAATCTGAACTGATTGTTATCCATACAGTTTGTCATCGAGAAGCAGGGCGACGGCGAAACCAGAATCGACCTCTGCTGCGCCACAAGCCCCGGCGTGCTGATCTCGACGGTGAGTGCGCTGGACGTGCTGGGGCTGGAGATCGAGCAGTGCGTCGTCAGCTGCTTCGGCGACTTCGCCATGCAGGCATCCTGCTCACAAGTAAGGAATTATCATGTGTCTTTTTTTCGAGGAGCAAAATTTTCCATTAATTTCTTGGCCGAGTGTACATGTTCTCAGCACTATTAAAATTCGATCGTCGATGCATGGTGTCTGTGGTGTATATAGGAGGAAGGGAGGAGCCGAGTGACAAGCACCGACGAGATCAAGCAGGCATTGTTCACGAGTGCAGGCTATGGAGGAAGGTGTCTCTAGATCGAGCACATCAATTCATCAAAGCATGCAGAAGAAGCTATTTGTAATTGTAACTTTGTAATCGTCTTTGTGTTCTATGTTTGCATATATTTGATTGATTTGTTTTGAAAAATATCTGCATGAATTAATGTAGTATAGTTTTTATGTTAAATGTTTTGAATGGCAGTACTATCTAAAGTTCAGCTGTTTGTGACCAGATTGTAATAGTTGGGTGTGTGTCCGTGAGTGTAATGCGTGCATGTATGTATCAATGTATGGAGTGGTGTATTATATTGGGATTTGGCCGACATGAAAAGATACCAATCTGTTGTTGTATTTGGTTGGGCACTGTTACAGATTTTTGTTTCTTGTGTATGTTTAGCTGTTTCCTGACAACAAGTGTTCATCAAGTTTTGTCATGGGCTATACGAACAGTGGTCAAGGATTGGGTACCCATATCGGCACATATGAACAAGCCCTGACGAGTACCTCTCGTACTGTACACACAGTGGTCCGTTGATTCCTTCCATGTTTGGAGAATTGTGTGACCGTGCTGTGTGCATTTTACACCACTAATAACATTCTGACTTGCACATATATTGGATTGAGATCGTTATTTTATGGTCTTATCCAAAGCGATACAAACTGGAGACAAACATCCACGAGGATGCAAACTCTCAACTGAAAAATCGATGAGTGAAATTGAATTTCATGTTAAACCAATAACATGTATAGATACTCCCTAGTAACTTCTTGGTATTGATACTTCCCACTGCAGCTCTGAGTTCATTCTTCTGACCCAGAGGACAAAATGCATGCTACTCGAGCACCCGTTTTTACGTGTAATCACCTAGCACAATTATAACAAGCAATAATCTGACTATAGTGATTAAGTAAAACATGTATAACAGATAGAACATGAAGATGTATTGGCGCAGAGAATGGTCTGTCGTGCATCCTACGTAGACGTTGATGAAAGAAGTATTAGCCCGATCTAGATCTCTTGGTGTGGCCCCCCTAGGTATATCACATCTACATTTGCAAAGGATGGCATGCTAATTTTCAAATCAAATACTCAGTAATTGTGGTGACATATCATAATATGCCTGCATTCCATTAAACATAACATGAGTGGCATGAAGCATAGATGTCACATGTCTTGTGTCATTAGAACCAAACAGATAGTTGAATCCTTGCAAGCCCTGCATTAAGCACCATGTGTACATACACTAACAAGTAATCCCTCCGTCCGGGTTTATTAGGCCCCCTCATATTTTGGGTCCAACTTTGACCATCTATTTGACTAAAATATTGTAAAGCATATAATATAGAAACTATACTGATGGAATTCTATTTCATAGAGGTTTTCTAGGTATAATTATTATGAAATATAATTTGCATTTTATAAGTTCAAATTCATGGTCAAACTTTGGTGCAAAATAAAAGGGGGCCTAATAAACCGGACGGAGGTACTAAACATTGCTTGATGTCTACACACATGGATCCACCAAGCTTTGGTAATAACATACTTGTAAGAACCAACTGACCACGAAATCAATACTTCTTGATTGTCAACACGTCAAAGAAAACGATCAGGCTCCTATGATAGACATCGACATGCATCATGCAGCATCTCACCATAGCATAAGTAGCAGGCACTGTGACCAAATAAGTGGTAGCATAGCAAGATAATATCAATAAAGAGGGTTGGCACCAATCACGGCAATGTTGGAACCAAAATGTTCCTCTCGCAAATATTTATTACATTGGAATAATCGCATTCTGCCAATCTTTTGGGAAGGGGATGCGGTTTTTCATGAACAATGATACACCTATGGAGGGGTTTGCTACGAAAAACTATGCGGTTATGTGGTGAGATTAGAGCGAAAATAGATGTGGGGACCACTATGAAATTCAGGAGCGGGAAGAGGGGTTTAACAAGGTAAGGATACCTATTACAGGATTTTTGGTTTTTGATTAGTCCCAAAAGTATTTTGGGACTTTAAGACCTTTTGGTGATGCATAGATAAGTCTAATTTCCAAAAGTTGTAATTTCTTTTGACATCCCTATTATTAGGGGACGATTAAAGATGCTCTCAAATAGCATAATTTGTAGGTATATGTTAATTACCGAAAAAGGCTTTGGCCCCGCTTTATAAATAAAGCAAATCGCCAAGAGCACACATACAAGCACTAGTCCAGAACACACACACCCAAGTCCCACGACAAAGTATAAAAGTTCTGCTGAGGGCGCAGCTCAACAAGCCCTATGTAACACCCGGATGTAACTTTCCCTATTTGTACTCCAACTCTTGCCGTTTCCGGCGTTAAGTTATATTTATTTCTCGGGTTAGGGTCTTTGTCTACGTGTTTTGTTATCGTTGTCATACATATCATATCATGTCATCATGTGCATTGCATTTTCATACATGTTCATCTCATGCGTTCAAACATTTTCCCCGTTGTCCGTTTTGCATTTCGGCGCTTCGTTCTTCTCTGGTGGTCATTTCTAGCTTTCTTTCGTGTGTGGGGATTAAACATTTCCGGATTGGACCGAGACTTGCCAAGCGGCCTTGGTTTACTACCAGTAGACCGCCTGTCAAGTTTCGTATCATTTGGACTTCGTTTGATACTCCAACGGTTAACCGAGGGACCGAAAAGGCCTCGTGTGTGTTGCAGCCCAACACCCCTCCATTTTGGCCCAAAACCCACCAAACTCTGCTCCATGTCCTAGAGCATTCGATCACGATCACGTGGCCGAAAACCGCACCTCATTTGGACTCTCCTAGCTCCCCCTATGCCTATATATACACCCCCCTCCAAAAATTCGCGGTGCAATCCACCCCTAACCCTAGTCTCTCCTTCCTCCGCGCGCCGCCGGACAAAGCGCCCACCGACGGACATGTCTGCATGCCTCCCACCGCCGCCACGTGGCGCAGCCTGAGTGGCCGCGCCTTCCACCGACGCCGGGAGCCCGCTCGGGCCCATAGCCGGCCCTCCCCGGCCCGTGGAACCGCGCCGCCGCCCGGGGCCTTCGTCCCCATCGCCGCCTGCCTCCAGCCGCCGCCCGCCCGGAGCTCCATCGCTGGCAGCCGCCGCTTCCCCGCACGCCGGCGTCGCGTGCCTCGCCGACGCGAGGTCCGGCCACCGCGCGCACCCGCGAGCCGGTGCCCCAACTCCGGCGCCGACCTCCGCCGCTCCGCCCACTTCCTCACCGGCCGGCCTCTCCTCCCCTCGAAGCTCCGGCGACCTCGACTTCTGGTGGTGAACAGTGTTTCCGGCGAACCTCGATCCGCGTGCCGTTCAGATCTGGATCTGAGGAAACCCTAGGGTTGACTTTTCCCCTCTCTCATCATATTTTTATGCAAACTTTGACCAGTGATAACTTTGCATCCGTGGCTCCGATTTGGACATATAGTATATCAAAATGTTCTTCTCGACGAGTACATCATTTCCTTCCATTGAATCATTTACATTTGAGTTCATCTTGATGCCTGAAATTCTGTTAGAAGGAGGCTTCGTGAGTTATTTGTCAGATCTGCTAGTTCATCTTAGACTTTTGTCATTTTTGCCATGATTATTGTGTGCATGATATGCCTATGAGTCCTTCATATGTTTTGTTAAGCATCTTGTTGTATTTCCAGAGATGCAACCTATGCATTTTTAGGATGTGTGTGGTGACTTGTGCAAGCTTGCAAAGTGAGGCACCCGGTAAATCTGTTTTCAGGGACTTAGTAGTTTTCACTAAGTCTGGGATTATTTAGTTCATGATGCCATATGTTCAGCTTGTTTCCTAGTGATCCGTGCCTCTTTTGAGGATGATCAGTAAAGGAGTTTTGTTAATCATGTTATGCTCTATCCATCCATGTCTTTGTTTGCAATTATGGAGCACCCTAGCTTGAGTCAATCGAGCTCTACTTTTGCTTCGTTTTGAATCTGGGCAGATCGTCAACTTGTTTGCGATTTTGCCGATGCTATTGTAGTTGATCCGTGCATGCTATGCCATTGTTCTTGCCATGTCTAGCTAGCATTTTGTGCCTTCTTAATGGATGTGTGCTTGCCTTGCCATGACTTGCACCGTAGTGAGTGCATTGAGCTTGTTTACATGCCTTCGTGAGTTATATTTCAGCATGTCTCAGTTTTCACTAAGTCTAAAAACTGATTGTGTTTTAGCTGTGTTCGTGTGCCCGTTAGTATATTTTGTGAACCCTTTTGGCCCCAGGTCATTAAGGGACTTTTGTTAAGCTTGTTGAGTAGCTCCATCCCATGCCTCTCTTTGTCATGTTCAGGTCCTGTAGCATGTTGTTTTGTTGCTCCGAAGAGGGCTTCATGATCTGAAATTTCAGACAAGTGTTAATTTCACTAAGTCTGAAATCTGTTTTGCATTTGCGTTTTTGCCATGCTAGTTTGAACCTCATAATGGATGTATTGGCCGTAGCTCAGTGCTAGACTTCTGTTAACCATCTTGTGTGCATCCCTGCCATGTATTTTGTTGTCTTGTTTGGTTGCTGTAGCATGTTCATCTCATTGCATTTAGATGCCTACTTGCGTAAATCGCAGACCGGTGTCATTTTTTAAACGCTTGCCATTTCCAAACCGTAACTCCGATTCCGGCGTTCTTTATATCGTTTTCAAGCGATTTCATCTCATCTTTCCAGTGGCACCCTTGGAATTCCAAGTTGAGGCCAGGTTCATGCATTTCCTGTCATATCTTGCATTTTGCATCCCGCATCGCATCCCGCATAGCATATCATCATTTCATCATATTGCTTGGTTTTGCACGTGGTTGATTGTATCCTTGTTGCTTGTTTGTCTTTTTTGGGTAGAGCCGGGAGACAAGTTCGCTAACGAGGATCCCGTTGAGTTTGCTTGTGAACTCTGACAGCTGTGCAGGCAAGATGATCATGCCCTCGAAATCACTACTATCTTTGATATGCTAGTTTGCTCGCTCTTTTGCTATGCCAATGCCACGATGCCTACCATTTGCTTGTCAACCTTCCAATTGCCATGTTTAACCTCTAACCCACTATTGTCCTAGCAAACCGTTGATTGGCTATGTTACCGCTTTGCTCAGCCCCTCTTATAGCGTTGCTAGTTGCAGGTGAAGATTGGAGGCCGTTCCTTGTTGGAACATCTTTTATTTACTTGTTGGGATATCATTATATTGCCATGTTATCTTAATGTATCTATATACTTGGTAAAGGGTGGAAGGCTCGGCCTCTCGCCTAGTGTTTTGTTCCACTCTTGCCGCCCTAGTTTCCGTCATATCGATGTTATGTTCCCGGATTGTTGCGTTCCTTACGCGGTTGGGTTATAATGGGAACCCCTTAATAGTTTGCCTTGATTAAAGCTTTTCCAGCAATGCCCAACATTGGTCTTACCATTCGCCACCTAGCCTTTTCTTTCCCTTGGGTTCTACAGACTCAAGGGTCATCTTATTTTAACCCCCCCCGGGCCAGTGCTCCCTCTGAGTGTTGGTCCGAACTGAGCTTCCTGCGGGGCCACCTCGGGGAAACTTGAGGGTTGGTTTTACTCATAGCTAGTCTCATCTGAGTGTGCCCTGAGAAAGAGATATGTGCAGCTCCTATCGGGATTTGTCGGCACATTCGGGCGGTGTTGCTGGTCTTGTTTTAACCTGTCAAAATGTCTTGTTGTACTGGGATACCGAGTCTGATCGGTGTGTCTCGGGTGGAGGTCTATTCCTTCGTTGACCGTGAGAGCTTGTCATGGGCTAAGTTGGGACTCCCCTGCAGGGATTGAACTTTCAAAAGCCGTGCCCGTGGTTATGGGCAGATGGGAATTTGTTAATGTCCGATTGTAGATAACTTGAACCTTAATTAATTAAAATGAATCAACTGAGTGTGTTACCGTGATGGCCTCTTCTCGACGGAGTCCGAGAAGTGGACACGGTGTTGGAGTAATGCTTGCGCAGGTTGTTCCTCTAGTTTCTCGCTCGTGCTTTGCCTCCTCTTCTCGCTCTCTTTTGCGAATAAGTTAGCCACCATACTTGCTAGTCGCTTGCTGCAGCTCCACTCATATTTCACCTTGCCATACCTATAAGCTTAAATAGTCTTGATCACGAGGGTGCGAGATTGCTGAGTACCTGTGACTCATAGATTACTATTACACCAGATGCAGGGCCTGATGATTCCGCTCCAGGAGACGCTTATGAGCTCAAGTGGGAGTTCGACGAAGACTCTCAGCGATACTATGTTTCCTCTCCCGATGATCCGTAGTGGTGCCCAGTTGAGGGTGATTGGGACCGTGTCGCATGTTGGGTTCTCTTTAATTTTGGCACCGTAGTCGGGCCTTGAGTGTATGGATGATGTAATGTTATTTATGTACTTGATTGACATGGCGAGTGTAAGCCAAATATGTTTTCTCCCCTTTATTATTCATATTACATGGGATGTTGTGAAGATTGCCTAACTTGCGACAAATGCCTTCAATGCGATTATGTCTCTAAGTCGTGCCTCGACACGTGGGAGCTATAGTCGCACCGAGGGTGTTACACCCTAAAGAGAAAACAAAAGGGGTGCCAGAACGGTGACTATCGAGGGGAAACTAATCAGGCTCCGGCAGAGGAGGGGGCAGAGGCGGCGACAGACGAATGGCCATCGAGCGAAGGTCGGCGATGAAGGAGGTGATGGCGTCCCTGTCGGTGGGGCGGCTAAGCGACCGCCAGAGCTGCAAGAAACCAGACAATTTGAATAGAGCGTCAGTGACCCGTCGAAGAGGCAAGCGTTGAATCACAAGCTTATTGAGGATCGTCCAGAGGGTCCACGCTAGTGCCCCAATCTAAAGCCACCTAATGTGGCGAGCAGGCAAGGGAGAGATCCGGAGTTCGGCGAATAGGTCGGGGAAGTTAGTATGGCACCAATTGCCTCCAACCACCTCCCTAAAGCAGCTCCAAAGAAATTGAGCAGATATGCAGGTGAAGAAGATGTGATTCGAGTCTTCGGGGACACCGCAGAGCTGGCAAAAGCCTGTCCCTGGACCATTGCGCTTGCGGACCTCCACCCCAGATGGAACCCGTCCTCGAATCCATTGCAACATGAAGATTCAGATCTTCTGAGGCAGACGGATGGGCCACACTGCCAGGAGGGGGGAGGGGCGATGGAGGGAGCAATGGCTTGGTAGAGGGATTTGGTGGAGAATTGGCCGGAGGGCTCAAGACACCACCTAACCAGGTCCGGACCCGAGTCTACAACCGGTTCGTGCAAGGCGACACAGTCCAGCAGGTGAGGCGCCCTAAGTCAATAAGGTCCCTCTCAACAGAAATGGTTGGTTCAACCGCGATGGAGAAGAGGTCTGGGAAATGAGCCGCGAAGGGGGAATCACCATCCCAACGGTCGAACCAGAACAGAGTCGCCGAGCCTAACCCAACCGAAATGGAGGTCCCAATGCGGAGGACCGGAAGAAGCTGGATTATCGACTGCCAGAACTGGAAACCACCTGAGCGCTGACAGAAAGCGAGCGGTTGTCCTCGTAGGTACTTGTTCTGGATTATATCTAACCATAGGCCGCCGAGCCCTTGCGAAATGCGCCAAAGCCATCGGGATAGGAGGGCAATGTTCATGCGCTTAGAGCACATGATACCTAGTCCTCCTTGGTCCCGAGGCTTGCATATATCAGGCCAAGCGGGACTGGACTTTGGCGATCTCATGATGCAGGGTCTCGTGAAGGCTGTAGAAGCTCATGAGGAATAAGAGGAGGCTGGAGAGGGCGGAGTTGATGAGGATCGTCCGGGCCGCCTTCGAAAGCCACCTACCCTGCCAGGTGTAACACCCTAGTGTAATGTTGCTACAGTAACCCCTGGGGTTAAGTTAATCATTTTGCTAAACAAGTGTTTGATCATCCTTGGTTCTCTCTCATTTCAAATTCTAGTTGAATTCAATTTCTAATTCTGAGTGAAATTCAAAATTGCTCAAACATGGAAACTAAAATGTTCATCATGTGCCAAATAATCCACAACTAATATTGGTGGTGAACCAACATTTTTGCAAAGGGATTAAGTGGCCTAAGCTGCTTAAAACAGTGACCTAAGCAATATATTAAATGCCTTTTTTATTTTATAAAATTGACAAACTTTTTCAAAAAGGTCTCACAATATTTTGTGGCAGTGCACTTCAATTCATTGGAATTGTTTTGTCCATTGGCATATTTTTTGCAAAGTCAATTGTGGCTAAAATAAAAGGACGGCGCTATGCGTCGGTCGGCGTACGCGTTATAATGATCCGCCGGTTGGACAACCGTTGAATCGGAGTGCTAATAGCCGTTCAATGTAACCACCTCGCGCCGGTTGACCCCTCTTTAATTCTCGCAACAACGGCTCTTTTCAGAAATAGACTTCCCTGTCCACCGTCCTCGACAGAGCTGCGCCCAACGCTGCGCCGCCCCCAACCATCGCAAAAAAACAGCTGCCGCCGGCGGGCGGGGGCATGTAATCCTTGTTTCCTTTGTTGTATTCCTGCACCAAGACCATTGTTGCAAAATTTGCAAGAACATCTCCGGCCGGCCTCTTCCCTAGATTCTTGCAATAAAATCCATGTTGCAAAAATTGCAACAACATCCTCGGTCGCATCTATGCATTCCTGCAATAAGTTAATTGTTGCAAAATGAAAAGCTTCTATGTATTTCTGCAACAAGAACCTTGTTTCAAAAATTACAGCATCAAGGACCTCTTCTCCTGTATTCCTGCAACAAAAATCATGTTGCAAGAAATGTTGTTGTTGAGCTCGAGGAGGCAGCAGCCATGGACGTTGGAGCTCCTCCAGGATGGTAGCGACATGGAACGCAGGCGACGCCGAACACGGATCTTGCGGGGGGTGTACCTCGCAGAGGTTGGCATGCATCACTAGCCATAGCAAGCTCTTGCATGCAGAAGTGGCCTCCCTCTTCCAGCAGCGGCTAGCTTGCTCGCCGAAGATGGGAGAAATAAAGAACTGGATTGGGTTCGGGGGGAGTTGTGTAGAAGGGATAAGAAACAAGTGGTTGTGAAGACTCCCGTTTGGATATGATTGTAGGTAGGGCGGTGCACTGGTGGGATTAGAGTAGCACAATGCATAGATAAAAAGCAAATCCAATGGCTGTGCGACCAGCGGAACAAATCGTGTGATCCGCCGGTTGGTATAGAGAGTTTTCCAAAACAAAATGCAAAAGCTGCAAAAAAGGGGAAAATCAAAACGAAAAAGAAAAAGGAAAAGTCTCCCCTGCCCCGTGGGGCCAAGCCCACCTGGGCCGGCCCACTCGTCCTCCCCGGTCGACCCCCACCTCTCTCTGTTCGTCCGACCGGGCGCGTCACGCTCGTCCCCGCTGGACCGGGCGCGCCGCCCCGTACTCCACGACGCCGGCGAGGGGATAAGGCCCCGACGCCTCGCTTCCCTCCTCTCCTATCTCTCGCACTTCCCCCTGCCTCCCCACTCTTCCACTCCCCTCTCTCCCTCGCTCCCGCTTGCCCTTTCTCCCCACTGCCCGAGCGCACCTGTCGCTGTCCTCCGTCGTCACCGTGGCCACCGTTGTCCCCGTTCCTCTCGGACGAGTCCCCGAGCGCCGTCGTGCCCCGCGGCGTCTCCCTCAACCACCGGACCAAGCCAGGAGCCCCCACAACGAGCGCGGCGACCTCTTCTTCTTCCTTCGATCCGACGAGCGCCGGCATCGAATTCGGCCACCTTGCGCCTCCCCCGAGCCCACTGATGCACATCTGAGGCTCACTGTGAGCTACACTCCTCCCCCCTCTCGTTTGCTCTTGTACGCGCCCGGAGCGGCTGGACCCGCCATGGCCGAGCCGAGCTCCGCCGTTGAGCTCATTATCGTCGCCCTGATGCTCCTCGCGCCGCGCTAACACCACCACGGAGCTCCTGGAGCTCCTAGCTGCTCAACGTGCCCATCCGCCACCCTTGTCGTGCCCTAGATGCTCGAATCCATCGATGTCCGAACTTCGGCACCGCTCCGGTCAGCGCTGCCGTGGCTCTAGGCCATCCCAGCACGCGGGACCGCGAGCGTTAGATGCGAGCGGCTCCCCTCGTTCGAACGCGCGTCACAGCGCTCGTTTTAACCTCCCCGTAGGCTTTTCTTGACGCGCTCCCGAACGCCACCACCGCCTCCACTCGTCACCGGCGTCGTTTCCAGCAACTCCGCCTCCGACCGGCCTCACCACGCGACGCGGCGGGCTCTCCCCGTTCGAACGCGCCCGCCCACGCTCGTGTTGGCCCCCTGTAGGCGAATCCCGGCCGTCTCCGGCGATGTGCTGCCGTGGGAGAGGTCGGCGGAGCCTTCTCCGGCGCCCTGCCGACGTGGCCGGTCAGGGCCACTCCCCTGGTCACTGCCCCGTGGGCCCCCTGGACCCAGTTGACCACGTTGACCGTGGTCAACTATGCTGACTGGGCACTTAGAGCCACTGACACGCGGGCCCCACCGCATATTTTGTTAAATAAACGTTTTTAAGTAAAAATAATTAGTTAAGCTAATTAGTCACTAACACGTGGGGTCCAGCTGCTAATTAACCATGTTTCTTTAAAATAACCCACTGTTAGCCCTCTACGTATGACATGTGGGACCCACTGGTCAGTTTGACCTGGTCAGCCGCCCTGCTGACTGCTGATGTCACAATGACATCATGCTGATGCAATAAACCTTTCTGTTAATTTATTTAATTCCAAAAAATATTTAAAACTCTGGAAATTCATAGAAATTAAATCGTAGCTCGGATCGAAAAACTTTATACATGAAAGTTGCTCAGTAAAATCCGACGAATCCGAATATGCGGTCCGTTCATCTGTCACATGCCCCTAGCATGCTGAACGTGGAACATTCCCCTCCGGTCATCTGTTTGACATAGGTCCAAAACTAGGAAAACTTTCCCGGTTGTTTTCCCGCTTTACCTTTATCGTGTAGCCATACGTTAGGTCACACCCCGGCACAACATATTGCCATGTTATGCTTTGTGATGCTTTGTTTGCTTTATATTTATTGTTTCTTCCCCCTCTTCTCTCCGGTAGACCCCGAGACCGATGCTGCCCCTGTGATCGACTACGTTGACGACGACACTTCTTCCTTTTCAGCAGAGCTTCCAGGCAAGCAAACCCCTCTTGAGCATTCTGATATCGCCCATTTATTTCTCTCTCATGGTTTCATTAGAACTGCTACTGCTTTATGTATGACCCTACTCTGATGCATAGCCTGTTTTTGTTACCTGCTTTCATACCTTACCTGCTTCTTCGAAACTGCTTAGTATAGGTTGGTTAGAGATCCATCAGTGACCCCCACCTTGTCCCAGTTGCCCTGCTTTATGTTTGATGACCCGATCAACGTGATCAACGTCCAGGCCCCGACACCGCACATCACCCCCACTAGTTGTACGACTCTGCAGAGTTACCATCGAGTGCCGAGGATGGAACCTCATACATCACTCCTGATGAGATCTCTGTAGTGTAGCTATTCGGTCGTGGTCATCGAGGGTGATTTCCTCATTAACCACTTTCGATACAGCTCTGTCATGCAACCCCTCAAGTGTGAATCTCGAGGCTGGATCCTCTTACGTTCACCTTGATGATTACATCGAGTGGAATTCACCGGGGGTGATTCCTCAGGTTTCCCCCTTGATGTTTGGACACATGGATACGTGGACTTCACAACTGTTACTTCGAAAGGCGGGTCGACCTTGAGGGTTACCCGCGAGTGATGTGGAGACGGGTTGACCTGGAGGGTACCCGAGAGTTGAACACGAGGCATGGTTGGGCATTCTTAGCCCTTGCTGCAAGTACTCGAGACGGGGCGACGGGGTCACATCTTTCGTGAGTCTCTACTCATGACCGCACTACCAACACACTAACGGTTTGGATATTTGATCCGAGGGGCCTCTGGCCTGATAGCACTAACCATCACGTGGGCATAGTATGGGCGTTCTGCGTCATATGCATCAGTCGAAGCTTAATAGACGTCAGCGACTGAGTGGCGCGCGCCGGGTTGGACTGCGTAAGCTCTTACCTTGTTTAAGGAGGTAGCTAGGTCTGCTCACCGGCCGCGTATGCAACGTGCAGGAGTTCCCGGGAAGATGGCCCATGACCCCTGGGGGCATAGGCTTAGTCCAGCGTGCTGACCTCTCTATTAAGCCTAGGTCGGGTTGCGGCGTATTGTTTGGCGGAGGCCGGGCATGACCCAGGAAAGTGTGTCCGGCTGGAGTTAATCGACCGTGGTGGGTAAGTTGGTGCACCCCTACAGGGAACAAAACATCTATCGATAGCCTGTCCTACGGTAACGGACAATTGGAGTTGTATCCCGATCGATACAACTAGGAATGCATACTTGAGGTGATAACTGGATAGTATGGCTCTGGGATTGCTTTCTCGCAATGAGTCGAGAAAGGATCTATGGCCGAGGTTGATAAAACTACTACTACTTTACATTATGTTGATTTGTACTCTTCTATATGCTGCAAGATGCTTAAAGATGCTTGAAGATGCTAGTCTTTGATAGGCTAGGCTTTCCCCTTCTCTTCTGGCATTATGCAGTTTAGTCCACAGATACAACGCATTCGTTTGATACAGATGCATACTTAGTTTAGATCTAGTGTAAGTCTTGCGAGTACTTTGGATAAGTACTCACGGTTTCTTTGCTACCTCTTTTTCCCCCATACCCGATTTTTGCGACCAGATGACGGATCCCAGGAGCCAGACGACACCATTGATGATTACTACTACCCCGAGGGTGCGTACTACTACATGACGGCCGCTGACGACCTAGAGTAGTTAGGAGGCTCCCAGGTAGGAGTCCTTGCCTTTTCGATCGATGTTGCTTTTGTGGTAGCCTTCTTAAGGCAAACTTGTCTAACTTATGTCTGTACTCAGATAATTTTGTTTCCGCTGACTCTTGTGTATTCGAGCCCTCGAGGCCCCTGGCTTGTAACAGAAAGCTTGTATTATTTTAATTTGTGTCTAGAGTTGTGTTGTCATATCTTCCCGTGAGTCCTTGATCTTGATCGTACACATTTGCGTGTATGATTAGTGTACAATTAAATCGAGGGCGTCACAAGTTGGTATCAGAGCCGACTCCCTGTAGGATTCCCCTTTCCAACTTCTTGGCTGAAGTTGAGTCTAGTCACTGAAAAACTTTTACTAAAATGATTGTGTGCCTTACGGGCCCACGTCGCCATTGGGTGGTATTAGGATCTTTTACTCCTCGATCTTTACTCTGGGATTCTCATCTCTCTTCCATTCGGGTTAAACGAATTTACTAACTCTAACATTAGGATCCCGTGACCACATTCACCCCAAAGTTGGATAAGCCATAGTTTTTCCTTAGAATAGTATTACAAATAGTACACACTCTGTCGTGTTGACTACTATGTGGTATCCATCGTACCCCTTTCATTATACATGTTTCATCATGTATGATACTTTGTCTTTACAAATGCTCGATATTGAACTACCCCTATTACATGTTAGCAGGATGGTTAGACCCGCTGGTCGTGGTCGTGGTGGCAACACTCCACCACCGCCTGAATTCATGGCTGGAATGATGCAACAATTTGATCTGAATCGCCAGTTTATGGAAGGAATGATGGGTCAGCTTCCTCGGCCGAACATGAATCAACAGCCAACCCCAGTAACTCTGCGGGATTTCTTGCGCCTCAACCCAACTATTTACCGCAGCTCAACTCAGCCCCTTGATGCTGATGACTGGCTCCGTGACATCAAGTATGAAATGGAGTATGCTAGTGTAGCCCCTGCTAGCTATGTCACCTTTGCATCATTCTTTTTTAAGGGTCCCGCTGCTCAATGGTGGGACAGCCACATGCGTGCCCTACCTACTGGAATGGTCATTACTTGGCCGGATTTCGAAGCTGCCTTCTGTGCCCGCTTCATTCCTTAGGGAATCATGGACAGGAAGAAGCGAGATTTCCGCAACCTCACCCAAGGCAACAAGTCTGTAGATGCTTATCAGCAGGAATTCTTGGACTTGTCCCGTACGCTGAAGAAGACATTGCAACTGATGCTCGTAAGCAAGAAAATTTCCATGATGGACTTCACCCTGACATCAAGCTAGCACTCCTGGTGCATGACTTTGCTGATTTCGCCACCATAGTGAACAAGGCTATTTAGGTTGAGACTGGTCTTCAGGAACACTAGGGATCCCTTAGGCGCAGCCGTGACATTGGCTCATCTTCAGGCCCGTCAGCGCAGAAGCGTCGGATATGGATCCCCCACAGCATGTACTGCCCAACTCCACCTACACCAAGACAGTCCTATGTTGCACCTCGTCTGCCTCCCCCACCGTAGAGGCAGCCTCTTCGAGTTGTACCACCCCAAGCCCCTGATCCCAACCCCAATGATGGTCTACGCTTCAAGTGTGGCCTTCCAGGTCACCGCTCCAGGAACTCTCCTCAGAATCAGAACCAACTGGCTCTTCCTGCTGCGGGTCGTGGTAACAATCAACCCCGCAACAATAATGTCCGACCTTATGGTCATGGGTAGGCTAACAACATTGATCTGAATGAAGCTCAAGACTAGCCTGCCACTGTGATGGATACTCTTCTCGTTAATTCAGTACCGGCTTCTATTTTATTCGATTTGGGAGCATCACATTCATTTATGTCAGAAAAGTTTGCATACACACACGACATTCAATGCGAGCCCATGAACACTCGATAGTGGTACGCACCCCTGCGGGCCGATGTCAAACTACCATGATTGGTCGCGACGTTCCCGTTGAGATTGAAGGGTTGGAATTCCTTGTTTCACCCATTATTCTGGAGTCTTCCAATATTGACCTCATTCTGGGAATGGAATGGTTGAAAGCGCATACTGCTTCTATCATTTGCGCCACCAAGGTCGTTCACCTCCTACATCCTTCTGATGACATAGTAAGCTACCATGCTCAACTTGTTCAAAACGCTAAAGCACGACTTTATGTCTTCAATGCGTTGAACGCAACACCTCTTGAGGGAATTGAAAAGATTCCAGTTGTTCGCGACTTCCTAGATGTCTTTCCAGAAGAACTTCCAGGAATACCTCCTGCTCGGGCTGTCGAGTTCGTCATCGACTTGAAACCAGGCACCGTTCCTATCTCCAAACGACCCTACAAGATGCCGCCTCATGAACTCAAGAAGGAAATCGACAAATCTCTTCACAGTGGTTTCATTCGTCCAAGTTCCTCTGCTTGGGGAGCACCTTCTCTCTTTGTCAAGAAGAAGGATGGAACAAATCGTTTGGTCCTAGACTATCGTCCTATCAACGAAGCTACAATTTATAACAAATATCCCCTTCCTCGGATCAATGATCTATATGATCAACTAGCTGGTTCGTCGATATTCTCTAAACTCGACTTGAGGTTGGGTTACCACCAGATCCATGTTCGTGAAGAGGATATTCCAAAGACTGCATTCGTCACTCGTTATGGTTCTTACGAGTACACCATCATGTCTTTTGGTTTGACCAATGCTCCAGCCACATTCTCCCGTCTGATGAACTACATATTCATGGATTACCTCGACAAGTTCGTCGTAGTCTATCTGGATGATATTATGGTATATTCGAAGAATAAAGAAGAACATGCTGAACATCTTCGACTTGTTCTAGAGAAGCTTCGAGAGCATCAACTTTATGCCAAGTATTCCAAGTGCGAATTCTGGCTTCCCGAAGTAACCTACCTTGGGCATGTCATCTCCAAGGATGGTATTGCCATCAACCCAAAGCGCGTTCAGGCTATTCTTGACTGGACCCCTCCGAACATTGTCAAGCAAGTCAGAAGCTTTCTCGGACTTGCCAGCTATTGTCGCCGCTTTGTCGAGAACTTCTCCAAGCTCGCCAAGCCACTGACCAATCTGCTACACAAAGGCATTAAGTTTGATTGGACTGAGAAGTGTCGGGAAAGTTTCCAGGCACTCAAGGACAAGCTGACTTCTGCCCCAGTGCTTGCTCCCCCTGATTCTCGCAAGGACTTTGTCATATATTGCAATGCTTCACGTCAAGGATTAGGTTTTGTCCTAATGCAAGAGCGCGGAGTGATTGCATATGACTCCCGTCAAGTGCACCCTCACGAAGAGAACTACCCAGTTCACGGCCTCGAGCTTGATGCGGTTATCTATGCACTGAAGCTATGGTGACAGTACCTTCTTGGTAATCGTTGTGAGATCTTCACCAATCATCAGAGTCTGAAGTACCTGTTCACTCAGCCAGATCTGAACCTCCGTCAGCAGCGATGGATGGAAGCTATTGTTGACTACAACTGCGGTATATCCTATACCCCTAGCAAGGCTAATGTAATGGCCCATGCCCTGATCCGTAAATCTTATTACAACAATCACATGGTTTACAAAGCTCAACCCCGCCTTTATGAAGAGCTATGCAAGTTACCTTCAACTAGTCCCACAGGGTTCTCTGAATAACCTTGTCCTGGAACCAACTCTTCTGAAAGCAATTAAGTCTGCTCAAGCCAAAGATGCTCATGTTGATCTGATGAAAAAGGATCTTGCCTTAGAGAAATCAAGAGATTTCTCACTTGGTGAGCATGAAACCTTGTACTTCAGAGATCGCATTGTAGTACCCCGGTTCGAGCTTATGACAGAGAAGGTGATGAAAGAAGCGCATGACACCCCTCTCTCTATTCATTTAGGAAGTACCAAGATGTACTTAGACATTCGTCAGAAGTATTGGTGGTCCAAGATGAAGCAAGACATTTCTCGATATATTGAAGAATGTGACGTTTGTCATCGCGTCAAAGCAGAACATCAGAAACCTACTGGACTTCTACGACCACTTCCGATTCCTGAATGAAAGTGGGATAAGATTCAGATGAACTTCATCACTGGCCTTCCCAAGTCTCAGAAAGGTAACGATGCTATCTTTGTCGTCATCGACCAATTCTCGAAGGTTGCTCACTTTCTGCCAGTCAAGGAGACTATCACTACTAGTCAATTAGCAAACTTGTATATCTCCCGAAATGTGTCACTCCACAGCATTCCGAAGGAGATCAGTTCAGACCGCGGCAGTATATTCACTTCAAAGTTCTGGGATAGTTTCCAAGAGGCAATGGGAACTCATATTACCTGGAGCACTGCTTATCATCCCCAATCACAAGGCCAAGTCGAGCGAGTCAATCAAATTCTTGAAGACATGCTTTGGGCTTGTGTTATTTCTTTTGGCAAGAAGTGCGAAGAATCTCTCCCTTATGCGGAGTTCTCTTATAACAACATCTATCAAGCCAGCTTGAAGATGGCACCCTTTGAAGTGCTTTATGGACGTAAATGCCGAACCCCTCTAAATTGGTCAGAAACTGGGGAACGGACGCTCATTGGTCCAGACATTATTCAACAAGATGAAGAGCAGGTTCGCATTGTCCGGGATAATCTCAAGGCGGCCGAGTCCCACCAGAAGAGCAACTATGACCGGAAACACTAGGGTTCAACTTATCAACCTGGTGAACAAGCTTATCTATGTGTCACTCCTTTGAGAGGCACCCATCGGTTTAGAGTCAAGGGAAAGCTTGCTCCATGCTACATTGGTCCTTTCCGCATTCTCTCCCATCATGGACTGGTGGCCTATCAATTGGAGTTCCCACCTCGGTTCTCTCACGTCCATGACGTCTTCCACGTGTCGCAACTTCGTCGATGTTTCGAGGACCCGGAACGTGAAGTGGATCCGGAATTGATTGAAGTTCAAGATGATCTCACATACAAAGAGCATCTGATCCGCATTCTTCCAGAAGCTGAACGTCGAACCCGCCAGAAGGTTACCAAGTTTCTCAAGGTGCAATGGTCAAATCATACTAAAGATGAAGCCACTTGGGAACACGAAGATAACCTCTAGGCTGAATACCCCGATCTTTTCCCTTCTACGTCTTAATTCTCGAGACGAGAATTTCTTTTAGAGGAGGAGAGTTGTAACACCTCGGTGTAATGTTGCTACAGTAACCCCTGGGGTTAAGTTAGTCATTTTGCTAAACAAGTGTTTGATCATCCTTGGTTCTCTCTCATTTCAAATTCCAGTTGAATTCACTTTCAAATTCTGAGTGAAATTCAAAATTGCTCAAACATGAAAACTAAAATGTTCATGATGTGCCAAATAATCCACAACTAATATTGGTGGTGAACCAACATTTTTGCAAAGGGTTTAAGTGGCCTAAGCTGCTTAAAACAGTGACCTAAGCAATATATTAAATGGGTTTTTATTTTATAAAATTGGCAAACTTTTTCAGAAAGGTCTCACAATATTTTGTGGCGGTGCACTTTAATTCTTTGGAATTGTTTTGGCCATTGGCATATTTTTTGCAAAGTCAATTGTGGCTAAAAGTAAATGCAAAAGCTGCCAAAAAAGGGGAAAATCAAAAGGAAAAAGGAAAAGGAAAAGTCTCCCCTGCCCCCAGGGCCAAGCCCACCTGGGCCGGCCCAAAGCCCCTCACCCAGGCCAGCCCACTCATCCTCCCCGGTCAACCCCCTCCTCTCTCTGTTCGTCCGACCGGGCGCGTCCCGCTCGTCCCCGCCGGACCAGGCGCGCGGCCCCGTACTCCATGACACCTGCGAGGGGATAAGGCCCCGACGCCTCGCTCCCCTCCTCTCATGTCTCTCCCACTTCCCCCTGCCTCCCCACTCTTCCACTCCCCTCTCTCCCTCGCTAGCACTCGCCCTTTCTCCCCACTGCCCGAGCGCGCCCGTCGCCGTCCTCCGTCGTCACCGCGGCCACCGCTGTCCCCGTCCCTCTCCGACGAGTCCCAGAGCGCCGTCGTGCCCTGTGGCGTCTCCCTTGACCACCGGACAAAGCCAGGAGCCCCCACAACAAGCGCGGTGACCTCTTCTTCCTCCTCCGCTCCGACGAATGCTAGCGTCGAATTCCGCCACCTCGCGCCTCCCCCGAGCCCACTGATGCACATCTGTAGGCTCACTGTGAGCTACACTCCTTCCCCCCCCTCTCTCTCTTTTGCTCCCATACGCGTCCGGAGCGGCTGGACCCGCCATGGCCGAGTCGAGCTCCGCCGTTGAGCTCATTGTCATCGCCCTGATGCTCCTCACACCGCGCTAACACCACCACCGAGCTCCTGGAGCTCCTAGTTGCTCAGCGCGCTCCTCCGCCACCCTTGCCCTGCCTTGGACGCTCGAATCCATCGACGTCCGAACTCCGGCGCCGCTCTGGTCAGTGTTGTCGTGGCTCTAGGCCATCTGATAACCCACAAGTATAGGGGCTCGCAACAGTTTTTGAGTGTAGAGTATTCAACCCAAATTTATTGATTCGACACAAGGGGGGCCAAAGAATATTCTCAAGTATAGTAGCTGAGTTATCAATTCAACCACACCTGGATAACTTAATATCTGCAGCAAAGTGTTTAGTAGCAAAGTAATATGATAGTAGTGATAACGATAGCAAAAGGTAACGGTAGCAAAAATAATATTTTTGGGTTTTATAGTGATGGTAACAGTAGCAGCGGAAAAGTAAATAAGCGAAGAACAATATAGGAAAAGCTCATAGGCAATGGATCGGTGATAGAGAATTATGCCAGATGCGATCAATCATGTAACAGTGATAACCTAGGGTGATAGAGAACTAGCTCCATTTCATCAATGTAATGTAGGCATGTATTTCGAATATAGTCATACATGCTTATGGAAAAGAACTTGCATGACATCTTTTGTCCTACCCTCCCGTGGCAGCGGGGTCCTATTGGAAACTAAGGGATATTAAGGCCTCCTTTTAATAGAGTACCAGACCAAAGCATTAACACTAAGTGAATACATGAACTCCTCAAACTACGGTCATCACCGGTAAGTATCCCGATTATATATTGTCACTTCGGGGTTAACGGATCATAACACATAATAGGTGACTATAGACTTGTAAGATAGGATCAAGAACTCACATATATTCATGAAAACATAATAGGTTCAGATCTGAAATCATGGCACGCGGGCCCTAGTGACAAGCATTAAGCATAGCATAGTCATAGCAACATCAATCTCAGAACATAGTGGATACTAGGGATCAAACCCTAACAAAACTAACTCGATTACATGATAAATCTCATCCAACCCATCACCATCCAGCAAGCCTATGATGGGATTACTCATGCACGGCGGTGAGCATCATGAAATTGGTAATGGAGGAAGGTTGATGATGACGATGGTGATGGATTCCCCTCTCCGGATCCCCGAACGGACTCCAGATCAGCCCTCCCAAGAGAGTTTAGGGCTTGGCGGCGGCTCCGTATCGTAAAACGCGATGAATCCTTCTCTCTGATTTTTTTTCTCCCTGAAAGTGAATATATGGAGACAAGGTTGAAGTCGGTGGAGCGTCAGGGGGGCCACGAGGCAGGGGGCGCGCCCAGGGGGGCAGGTGCGCCCCCACCCTCGTGGATAGGTGGAGCCCCCCTGACGTGGATTCTTCTTCCAGTATTTTTTATATATTCCAAAATAATTCTTCGTTAATTTTCAGGTCATTCCGAGAACTTTTATTTCTGCACAAAAATAACATCATGGCAATTCTGCTGAAAATAGCGTCAGTCCGGGTTAGTTCCATTCAAATCATGCAAATTAGAGTCCAAAACAAGGGCAAAAGTGTTTGGAAAAGTATATACGACGGAGACGCATCAACTCCCCCAAGCTTAAACCTTTGCTTGTCCTCAAGCAATTCAATTTATAAACTGAAAGTGATAAAGAAATACTTTTACAAACTCTGGTTGCTCTTGTTGTTGTAAATATGTAAAGCCAGCATTCAGGTTTTTAGCAAAGATTATGAACTAACCATATTCACAATAACATTTAGGTCTCATGTTTACTCATATCAATGGCATAATCAACTAGCGAGCAATAATAATAAATCTCGAATGAGAACAATTTCTCAAAACAATCATGATATGATATGACAAGATGGTATCTCTCTAGCCCTTTCTGAGACCGCAAAACACAAATATACAGCACCTTTAAAGATTAAGGACTGACTAGACATTGTAATTCATGGTAAAAGAGATCCAGTCAAGTCACACTCAATGTAAATTAACAGTAATGGATGCAAATGACAGCGGTGCTCTCCAACTGGTGCTTTTTAATAAGAGGATGATGACTCAACATAAAAGTAAATATATAGGCCCTTCGCAGAGGGAAGCAGGGATTTGTAGAGGTGCCAGACCTCGGTTTTGAAATAGATATGAATAATATTTTGACCGGTATACTTTCATTGTCAACATAACAACCGAGAGATCTCGATATCTTCCATGCTACACACATTATAGGCGGTTCTCAAACAGAATGGTAAAGTTTATACTCCCCCTCCACCAACAAGCATCAATCCATGGCTTGCTCGAAACAACGAGTGCCTCCAACTAACAACAATCCTGGGGGAGTTTTGTTTGCAGTTATTTTGATTTGATTTGCATAAAGCATGGGACTCGACATCATGGTGACCAGCCATTTTCTCGTGAGTGGGGAGCGGAGTCCACTCCTCTTGAGAATAACCCGCCTAGCATGGAAGATACAGACATCCCTAGTTGATACATGAGCTATTCGAGCATAGAAAACAGAATGTTTATTTGAAGGTTTAGAGTTTGGCACATACAAATTTACTTGGAATGGCAGGTAGATACCGTATATAGGTAGGTATGGTGGACTCATATGGAATAACTTTGGGGTTTATGGAATTGGATGCACAAGCAGTATTCCCACTTAGTACAAGTGAAGGCTAGAAAAAAACTAGGAAGCGACTAGCTAGAGAGCGACAATAGTCATGAACATGCATTAAAATTAATCAACACCGAATGCAAGCATGAGTAGGATATAATGTACCATGAACATAAATATCATAGAGGCTATGTTGATTTTGTTTCAACTACATGCGTGAACATGTGCCAAGTCAAGCCACTCGAATCGTTCAAAAGAGGATACCACCCTATCATACCACATCAGAACCATTTTAATAGCATGTTGGCATGCAAGGTAAACCATTATAAGCTCCTAGCTAATTAAGCATGTCATAAGCAACTACAATCTCTAATTGTCATTGCAAACATGTTCATTCATAATAGGCTGAATCAGGAACGATGAACTAATCATATTTACATAAACAAGAGAGGTTGAGTTCATACCAGCTTTTCTCATCTCAATAAGTTCATCATCTAATCATCATTATTGCCTTTCACTTGCATGACCGAATAGTGTGGATAATAATTATAGTGCACGTGCATTGGACTAAGCTGGAATCTGCAAGCATTCAATTCAAGAGAGACGACAAGGTAATATGGGCTCTTTGTTAGATTAACAATAATGCATATGAGAGCCACTCAACATTTTCATTATGGTCTTCTCCTCTCGACCCCCAAAGAACAAGAAAATAAATAAAACTATTTACACGGGAATGCTCCCAACAAGCAAAAAGAAGAACAAGAAATATTTTTGGGTTTTATTTTAATTATTACTACTACAGGCATGGAAAGTAAACTAACTAAGAGCTACAACTATTTTTTTTGGTTTTTTTCTTAAGGTTTATCAAACACACAAGAAGAAAACATAAAAAGGGAAATAAACTAGCATGGGTATTACAATGAAAAAGTATGAGCACCGACAACTAGCATGAGTGTGTGAACATGAATGCAATGTCGGTGAGAGATACATACTCCCCCAAGCTTAGGCTTTTGGCCTAAGTTGGTCTATGGACACGGCTGGCCTGGCGGGTATCCAAAGTAATAGTTGGGGTCGTACTGAGAAGAATCCCACTGGTGCCACTGGTTGGCGATCTCTTCCGGATTCCACTGATAAACAGACTGCCGGTGAGGATCAAATTGTGGTTCCGGCTCTGGCTCTGTAGCTGGTGTGGGGTTTCGGTAGGCGTGAATGGCCTATGGCGGAACAAGGTACTTGTCTGTAGATAAGTCAAACAAGGAAGGAGCAGGCAAAGTAATAGTCTCAGGGTGATTTTTATCAAATATCAGCTTGTACTTAAGCATCTTTTCCTTATTCTTAACGATAAAATCATGTGCTACCATACTCTTATAGTCTAGAAAAACAGGAGGCAGCAACTTCTCTTCCTTCTCATAATGTCTAATAGGTATGTTAAAATGTGCAGCGAGGTGCGAGGCAAAGATACCTCCCAAGATGGTGCCCTTAGTACGGTTAAGATTTAACCTCTTTGCAACAATAGCTCCCATACTAAATGTGTCATCACAGAACAAGGCATGGCACAAAATAACAATATCAGGGGCAGTAAGGTTGCCACAGTTTCCGCGACCAATTAAACATCTACTAGCAAATATAACAAAGTAACGTAAAACAAGAAAATGTATGCTAGTAATTCTTGCATCGGAAACTTTCCTCGTTTCCCCTACAGCAATTGTATCAATAAACCCTTCCACATCGTCACGATGTGGTTCCTCTACACTGCCCTCAAAAGGGATCAAACAAACCCGGCAAAAATCACGAAGTGACATCTCCTTATGCTCATCATATAAATAAAATTCCACCGTAGGTGGTGAGCTCCTAGCATGGAAATGAAAGTTTTGCACAAAGATATTGGTGAGTAAGAGATATTGTTTGTGCTGGTCGTGGAGGAAGGCGGTGAGGCCTGCATTCTCAGCCAATTCATAGAAATCATCATAAATCCCGGCTGCTCTCAAGAAATCATCACAAGGACATTCACACGGCCGAACCTCCGCGGTGCGAGGGAGATTATACTTGGGCTTCTTGTTCTCTTCACTTTGTTTATCCTTCGAGCTTCGGCTCGATGAGCCCCTCAAAAATCTCTTCATCTTTTTCTGAAATTTTCTGAAATTTTTAGTAACTTCAACATAAAAAGCGAACCAAACTCAACAAAATTGATAGCAACTACTCCTACAAGTGCCTAGAGGCAATATCCTGCATTAAAACTACTTTTGACCATATAAATTTGACATGCAGGCTCAAGAACAGGGTCACCTAAGCAGCAAAAATTTGCAATAAAGAACAAAAACTAATTGGACCATTGGAGGAGTCACATACCAAAGAACAATCCCCCAAAGCAGTTTTATGAATGGAGCTTTGAGCAAGGAGATCGAAAATGGCAGCAAGATGAGCTAGAACTCGTGGTTGAGTGGTTAGTGATTTTTTTGGGACGAAGAAGGAGTGTGTGGTGGCTGGAATAAGTGGAGGGGAGCCACCATGGGCCCACGAGGTAGGGGGCGCGCCCAGGAGGTGGGCGCACCCTAGACCCTCGTGGCTAGGTGCTTGCTCCCCTTGCTATGTTCTCAGTGCCAGATATTCTCAAATATTCTAGAAAAAATGATATTTAAATTTCAAGGCATTTGGAGAACTTTTATTTTTGGGGTATTTTTTATTGCATCGATATTTCAGAAAACAGACAGAAAAAAATACTATTTTTATTTATTTAATATAAATAACAAAAAGTAAAAAGAGGGTACACAGAGTTGTGTTTCCTAAATTCATCCATCTCATGCTCATCAAAAGGAATCCACTAACAAGGTTGATCAAGTCTTGTTGACAAACTCATTCCGAATAACATGAAACCGGAGAAATTTCGAATAACACTAGGTTACCTCAACGGGGATATGCATGTCCCCAACAATAAGAATATCATATTTCTTCTTGACAGTAGGAAGAGGAAATTCAAAGGGATAATTAGATTTATGCCCCTAGTTGTGTCCCACTCGTTTGTTTTACCCCTAATTCCCAAAAGTCACCGGTTCTGTCCAAATCACTTTGCACCGCTCATGCTTTTGCCCTTTGACCGTTGACCGTCAGTTTGAAAACTTCATAACTAATTCATACTAAATCAGAAAAATGCAAATAAGATACCAAAATGTTCAGAAAAACATCACCTATATGTCAGTGTCATTTCCATCCATGAAAAAAGTGTTGGAAAGTGCATATCCGAGTTTTAGCTCTTATGCTACCACCATGAATACTAAAATCTAAAAAAGTTCAAAAAAATTCAAAAATAGTTTGGTGGCAAAGAATGACAAATGTTTTAAGTGTCTGCCAAGTTTCATCAGGGAATAACATTCATGGGTGCTGCGGCAAAAAAAACAATCAGCACTCCAAAATAGATTATTTTTTTACCACGACTTCCACGAATGTCGTTCCCTAATGAAACTTGGCAAGCACTTAGAACACTTCTCGTTCTTTGCCACCATATTTTTTTGAATTTTTTTGAATTTTTTTAGAGTTTACTATTCATGGTGGTATCAAAAGAGCTAAAACTCGGATGTGCACTTTCCAACACTTTTTTCATGAATGCAAATGACACTGACATATAGGTGATGTTTTTCTGAACATTTTGGTATCTTATTTGCATTTTTTTGATCTTGTATGAATTAGTTATGAAATTTTCAAACTGATGGTCAAAGGGCAAAAGCATAAGAGGATCAAAGTGACTTGGACAGAACCGGTGACTTTTGGGAATTAGGGGTAAAACAGACGAGTGGGACACAACTAGGGGCATAAATCTAATTATCCCAAATTCAAAACCTCCAATAGTAATTGTTGAAATTTTTCAAATAGAATTAATACTGTGGACTTGAGGTTGTTTCCTCGGGAAGTGTACCGTATGCTCATTACCATTAACATGAAAAGTGACATTGCCTTTGGTGCAATCAATAACAGCCCCTGCAGTATTCAAAAAGGGTCTTCCAAGAATAATAGACATACTATCGTCCTCGGGAATATCAAGAATAACAAAGTCTGTTAAAATAGTAAAGTTTGCAACCACAACAGGCACATCCTCACAAATACCGACAAGTATAGAAGTTGATTTGTCAGCCATTTGCAAAGGTATTCCAGTAGGTGTCAACTTATTCAAATCAAGTCTACGATATAAAGAGAGAGGCATAACACTAACACCGGCTCCAAGATCACATAAAGCAGTTTTAACATAGTTTCTTTTAATGGAGCATGGTGTAGTTGGTACTCCTGGATCTCCAAGTTTCTTTGGTATTCCACCCTTAAAAGTATAATTAGCAAGCATGGTGGAAATTTCATCTTCTGGTGTCTTTATTTTATTAGTAAAAATTTCCTTCATATATTTAGCATAAGGATTCATTTTAAGCATGTCAGTCAAACGCATACGCAAAAAGATAGGTCTAATCATTTCAGAAAAGCGCTCAAAATCCTCATCATCCTTTTTCTTGGATGGTTTAGGAGGAAAAGGCATGGGCTTCTGAACGCATGGTTCTCTTTCTTTATCGTGCTTCCTAGCAACAAAGTCGTTACCAGATTGTGTTCCAGCATCAAAAATAGAAATATCATTGGGATTCTCAGGTGTGTCAATAACAGGTTCACTAGAATCACGCAAAGTCCTATCATTTTTATTTTTCTTCCTCTTAGAAGGACTAGGTGCATCTACATTAGTTCTCTGAGAATCTTGCTCAATTCTCTTAGGATGGCCTTCAGGATACAAAGGTTCCTAAGTCATTTTACCACCTCTAGTCACAATTCTAACAGCATTATCATTCTTATTGTTTAATTCATTGAGCAAATCATTCTGAGCTTTAAGTATTTGTTCTAATTGAGTAGTAACCATAGAAGCATGTTTACTAATAAGTTTAAGTTCACCTTTAACATTAGCCATATAATCACTCAAGTGTTCAATCATGTAAGCATTATGTTTCAATTGTCTACCAACATAAGCATTAAAATCTTCTTGCTTAACCAAAAAGTTATCAAATTCATCCAAACATTGGCTAGCAAACTTAGCAGGAGGGATTTAAGCTTTATCATATCTATAGAGAGAATTTACCTTTACTACATGTGTCGGGTTATCGAGATCGTGTATTTATTCAATAGGTGATTAATTAAGATCATGTATTTCTTCAACAGGAGGTAAATTCTTAACATCTTCAGATTTTATACCTTTTTCTTTCATAGATTTCTTTGCCTCTTGCATATCTTCAGGACTGAGAAATAGAATACCCCTTTTCTTCAGAGTTGGCTTAGGAGTTGGTTCAGGAAGTGTCCAATTATTTTCATTAGTCAACATATTATTCAATAGAATTTCAGCTTCATCAACAGTTCTTTCCCTGAAAACACAACCAGCACAACTATCCAGGTAATCTCTGGAAGCATCGGTTAGTCCATTATAAAAGATATCAAGTATTTCATTTTTCTTGAGAGGATGATCAGGCAAAGCATTAAGTAATCGGAGAAGCCTTCCCCAAGCTTGTGGGAGACTCTCTTCTTCAATTTGCACAAAATTATATATTTCCCTTAAAGCAGCTTGTTTCTTATGAGCGGGGAAATATTTAGCAGAGAAGTAGTAAATCATATCCTGGGAACTACGCACACAACCAGGATCAAGAGAATTAAACCATATCTTAGCATCACCCTTTATTGAGAACGGAAATATTTGAAGGATATAGTAGTAGCGAGTTTTCTCATCATTAGTGAATAGGGTGGCTATATCATTTAATTTAGTAAGATGTGCCACAACAGTTTCAGATTCATACCATAGAAAGGATCAGATTCAACCAAAGTAATTATATCAGGGTCGACAGAGAAATCATAATCCTTATCAGTAATAAAGATAGGTGAAGTAGCATAAGCAGGATCATATTTCATTCTAGCATTTAGAGATTTTTCTTTCAGCTTAGCTAATAGTTTCTTAAGATCACTTCTATCATTGGAAGCAAGAAAGTCTCTAGCAGTTTCTTCATCCATAACCTAACCCTCAGGAACAACAGGCAATTCATATCTAGGGGGAGAATCTTCATCATCACTTTCATCAATATTATCAGTTTCAAAAATTTCATTCTCTCTAGCCCTAGCAAGTTGTTCATCGAGAAATTCACCTAGTGGCACAGTAGTATCAAGCATAGAAGTAGTTTCATCATAAGTATCATGCATAGCAGAAGTGGCATCATCAATAACATGCGACATATCATAATTGATAGCAGAAGCAGGTTTAGGTGTCGCAAGTTTACTCAAAACAGAAGGTGAATCAAGGGCAGAGCTAGATGGCAGTTTCTTACCTCCCCTGTAGTTGAGGGAAAAATCTTGGTTCTTTGATCTTTCAAGTTCTTCATAATGATAAGCAGATATAAATCCCAAGTGACTCAAAGAATAGAGCTATGCTCCCAGGCAACGGCGCCAGAAAATGTTCTTGATAACCCACAAGTATAGGGGATCGCAACAGTTTTCGAGGGTAGAGTATTCAACCCAAATTTATTGATTCAACACAAGGGGAGCCAAAGAATATTCTCAAGTATTAGCAGCTAAGTTGTCAATTCAACAACACCTGGATAACTTAATATTTGCAGCAAAGTGTTTAGTAGCAAAGTAATATGATAGTAGTGGTAATGATAGCAAAAGGTAATGGTAGCAAAAGTAATATTTTTGGGTTTTATAGTGATGGTAACAGTAGCAGCGGAAAAGTAAATAGGCGAAGAACAATATAGAAAAAGCTCGTAGGCAATGGATCGGTGATAGAGAATTATGCTGGATGCGATCGATCATGTAACAATCATAACCTAGGGTGACACAGAACTAGCTCCAGTTCATCAATGTAATGTAGGCATGTATTCCGAATATAGTCATACGTGCTTATGGAAAAGAACTTGCATGACATCTTTTGTCATACCCTCCCATGGAAGCGGGGTCCTATTGGAAACTAAGGGATATTAAGGCCTCCTTTTAATAGATTACCGGAGTAAAGCATTAACACTTAGTGAATACATGAACTCCTCAAACTACGGTCATCACCGGTAAGTATCCCAATTATTGTTACTTCAGGGTTAACGGATCATAACACATAATAGGTGACCATATACTTGCAAGATAGGATCAAGAACTCACATATATTCATGAAAACATAATAGGTTCAGATCTGAAATCATGGCACTCGGGCCCTATTGACACGCATTAAGCATAGCAAAGTCATAGCAACATCAATCTCAGAACATAGTGGATACTAGGGATCAAACCCTAACAAAACTAACTCGATTACATGATAAATCTCATCCAACCCATCACCGTCCAGCAAGCCTATGATGGAATTACTCACGCACGGCGGTGAGCATCATGAAATTGGTGATGGAGGACGGTTAATGATGACGATGGCGACGGATTCCCCTCTTCGGAGCCCCGAACGGACTCCATATCAGCCCTCCCGAGAGAGTTTAGGGCTTGGCGGCGGCTCCGTGTCGTAAAATGCGATGAATCCTTCTCTCTGATTTTTTCTCCCTGAAAGTGAATATATGGAGTCAAGGTTGAGATCGGTGGAGCGTCAGGGGGGGCACGAGGCAGGGGGCGCGCCCCCACCCTCATGGACAGGTGGAGGCCCCCCTGACGTGGATTCTTCTTCCAATATTTTTTATATATTCCAAAATAATTCTCCGTTGATTTTCAGGTCATTCCGAGAACTTTTATATCTTCACAAAAATAACACCATGGCAATTCTGCTGAAAATAGCGTCAGTCCAGGTTAGTTCCATTAAGATCATGCAAGTTAGAGTCCAAAACAAGGGCAAAAGTGTTTGAAAAAGTAGATACGACGGAGACGTATCACCATCCCAGCATGCGGGACCGCCGGCGTTGGAAGCGTGCGGTTCCCCTCGTTCGAACGTGCATCACAGCACTCGTTTTAACCGCCTCGTAGGCTTTTCCCGACGCGCTCCCGAACGCCACCACTGCCTCCACTCGTCGCCGGCGCTGTTTCCTGCAGCTCCAGCTCTGGCTGGCCTCACCACGCGACGCGGCGGGCTCTCCCCGTTCGAACGCGCCCGCCCGCGCCCGTGTTGGCCCCCTGTAGGCAAATCCCGGCCATCTCCAGTGATGTGCCGCCGCGGGAGAGGTCGCTAGAGCCTTCTCCGGTGCCCTGCCGACGAGGCCGGTCAGGACCACTACCCTGGTCACTGCCCCGTGGGCCCCCTGGACCCGGTTGACCATGTTGAGCACGTGGGTTCCACCGCATATTTTGTTAAATAAACGTTTTTATAAGTAAAAATTATTAGTTAAGCTAATTAGTCACTGACACGTGGGGCCCAACTGCTAATTAACCATATTAATTAACATAACCCACTGTTAGCCCTCTATGTATGACATGTGGGACCCACTGGTTAGTTTGACCTGGTCTGCCGCCCTACTGACTGCTGATGTCACTGTGACATCATGCTGATGCAATAAACCTTTCTATTAATTTATTTAATTCCAGAAAATGTTTAAAACTTTGAAAATTCATAGAAATTAAACCGTAGCTCGGATCGAAAAACTTTATACATGAAAGTTGCTCAAAAAAATCCAACGAATCCGAATATGCGGTTTGTTCATCTGTCACATGTCCCTAGCATGTTTAACATGGAACATTCCCCTCCGGTCATCTGTCTGACACAGGTCCGGAACCGGGAAAACGTTCCCGGTTGTTTTCCCCCTTCACCTTTATCGTGTACCCATATGTTAGGTCACACCCCGGCACAGCATATTGCCATGTTACGCTTTGTAATGCTTTTTTTGCTTTATATTTATTGTTTCTTCCCCCTCTTCTCTCTGGTAGACCCCAAGACCGATGCTGCCCCTGTGATTGACTACGTCGACGACGACACTTCTTCCTTTTTAGCAGAGCTTCCGGGCAAGCAAACCCCCCTTGGGCATTCCGATATCGCCCATTTCTTTACCTCTCATGCTTGCATTAGAACTCCTACTGCTTTATGTATGATCCTACACTGATGCATAGCCTGTTTTTGTTACCTGCTTTCATACCTTACCTGCTTATTCTAAACTGGTTAGTATAGGTTGGTTAGAGATCCATCAGTGACCCCCACCTTGTCCCAGTTGCCCCGCTTTATGTTCGATGACTCGGTCAACGTGATCGACGTCCAGGCCCCGACACCGCACATCACCCCCACTAGTTGTATGACTCTGCAGAGTTACCATCAAGAGCCGAGGGTGGAACCTCATACATCACTCCTGCTGAGATCTCGGTAGTGTAGCTATTCGGTCGTGGTCATCGAGGGTGATTTCCTCCTTAACCACTTTCGATACAGCTCTGTCGTGCAACCCCTCAAGTGTGAACCTCGAGGGTGGATCCTCTTACGTTCACCTTGATGATTACATCGAGTGGAATTCACCGGGGGTGATTCCTCGGGTTTTCCCCTTGATGTTTGGACACACGGCTGCTTGGACTTTACAACTGTTACTTGGACAGGTGGGTCGACCATGAGGGGTACCCGCGAGTGATGTGGAGACGGGTTGACCTGGAGGGTACCCGAGAGTTGAAAACAAGGCGTGGCCGGGCATTCTTAGCCCTTGCCGCAAGTACTCGAGACGGGGCGACGGGGTCACATCTTTCGTGAGTCTCTGCTCATGAACGCACTACCAACACACTAACAGTTTGGATATTTGATCCGAGGGGCCTCTGGCCTGATAGCACTAACCATCACGTGGGCATAGTATGGGCGTTCTGCGTCGTATGCATCAGCTGAAGCTTAATAGACGTCAGCGACTAAGTGGTGCGCGCCCGTTTGGACTGCGTAAGCTCCTGCCTTGTTTAAGGAGGTAGCTAGGTCTGCTCACCGGCCGTGTATGCAACGTGTAGGAGTTCCGGGGGAGATGACCCATGACCCCTGGGGGCATAGGCTTAGTCCTGTGTGCTGACCTCTCTATTAAGCCTAGGTCGGGTTGCGGCGTATTGTTTGGCCGAGGCCGGGCATGACCCAGGAAAGTGTGTCTGGCCAGAATTAATCGAGCATGGTGGGTAAGTTGGTGCAGGGAAGAAAACATCTATCGATATCCTGTCCTACGGTAACGGACACTTGGAGTTGTATCCCGATCGATACAACTAGAACTGGATACTTGAGGTGATAACTGGATAGTATGGCTATGGGATTACTTTCTCGCAGGGAGTCGAGAAAGGATCTCTGGCCGAGGTTGATAACACTACTACTACTTTACATTATGTTGATCTGAACTCTTCTCTATGCTGCAAGATGCTTGAAGATGCTAGTCTTCGATAGGCTAGGCTTTCCCCTTCTCTTCTGGCATTCTGCAGTTTAGTCCACAGATACAACGCATTCATTTGATACAAATGCATACTTAGTTTAGATCTAATGTAAGTCTTGCGAGTACTTTGGATGAGTACTCACGGCTGCTTTGCTACCTCTTTTTCCCCCATACCCGATTGTTGCGACCAGATGATGGATCCCAGGAGCCAGACGACACCACTGATGATTACTACTACCCCGAGGGTGCCGATTACTACATGACGGCCGCTGATGACCTGGAGTAGTTAGGAGGCTCCCAGGCAGGAGGCCTTGCCTTTTCGATCGATGTTGCTTTTGTGCTAGCTTTCTTAAGGCAAACTTGTCTTGCTTATGTATGTACTCAGCTAATGTTGTTTCCGCTGACTCCTATGTATTCGAGCCCTCGAGGCCCCTGGCTTGTAATATAAATCTTGTATTATTTTAATTTGTGTCTAGAGTTGTGTTGTGATATCTTCCCGTGAGTCCTTGATCTTGATCGTACACATTTGCATGTATGATTAGTGTACAGGGCGTCACACCAGGGCTCAATGCGTGTTTGCAACTTGGCCAGGGATGGACGCAAGTCCGCGACAGTGAGCCTAGAATCACTAATGGGCGTTCACAAGTAAGTCGTTGGGAAGGAGCCCAAGCGGCAGTTGAGGCGGTTGGCAATTCTCAAACATTCCTCGGGAGAATAGCCCATCACCATCACATCACTCTTATCGAAATTGATCTTGAGGCCAGACATTTGTTGGAAGCAAAGGAGGCGGAACTTAAGGTTAGAGATGTCCGTCTCCGAGCCTTCGACCATGATGATGGTGTCGTCGGCGTACTGTAGGAGGGAGATCCCGGAGCCGCCAGCCAGGTGGGGGTGATCCCATGAATATGGCCCACAACCTTAGCCTTGTCCAGGATGGCAGCAAGCGCATCGACCACCATGTTGAACAGGAATGGGGAGAAGGGGTCGCCTTGACGGACCCCACATAGGGTGGGGAAGTAAGGGCCGATCTCCCCATTGATGTTCATGGCAGTGCGACCGCAAGAGACCATCTGCATCACATGGGTGATCCAGTGCTCATCGAAGCCCTTCCGGAGCAAAACTTCCCAAAGGAAGGTCCAACTAACGGTGCCATAAGCCTTATGGAAGTCAATCTTAAGGAAGACCGCCCTGAGGTGTTTAGATCGCACCTCATGCAGGACCTCGTGAAGAACCAGCACCTCGTCCAGAATATACCGCCCTTGGATGAAGGCGGTCTGGTTAGGGTGGGTGATGTGGTCAGCAAGCAGGGTCACCCTATTGGCGTACCCTTTGGCTAGGATCCAAAAAATCATGTTAATGACCGTGATCGGGCGGAACTGGCGGATGTCGGAGGCCCCAGAGACCTTAGGGATGAGAGAGATGATCCCATAGTTAAGGCGCCCAAGGTTAATGGAGCCAACGTAGAACCCATCAAAGATGGCCATGATCTCGGGCTTAATCACATTCCAGAAGGACTGGAAGAACTTAACCGGGAGGCCATCCGGGCCCAGGGCTGATGAGGGATTCATGCCACTAATGCTGGCCCAGACCTAGCCTTCCGAGAACGGGGCCGTGAGGTCCGAGTTCTCCGCGGCGGAAACTAGCTGGTTGCCAGTCCAGCAATTGAGAGCAAGGGAAAGGCCGCTCTGAGGAGCGGGGGAGAATAAGTCACGGTAGAACCCATCAACGTGGGTTCTAATAGCACTAGGGGACTGAAGGAGGGTCCCACCGTCCCACAAGAGAGGGATGGTGTTGCGTCTACGGCACCGTTCGCAATGGCCCGAAAGTATGCGGTATTCGCATCCCCTTTCAGGGCCCATTTATGGGCGCCCCGCAAGCACCAATAGGCCTCTTCGTCGGAGTAAATGACAGAGAGTTGGTCTTCTAGGTCGTAGCGGGACAGCCACTCCTCGGGGGAAAGGCCAACAGCGTCCGCACGAAAGTCTACGGCCTGGATGGCAGTCAACAGGGCCTTCTTATGCTCGCGGAGATCACGCCCAAGGTTGGCGCCCCACCCCTTCCTGAACTATCATCCACGCTTAACACAAAACTGCCACCCGTCAATGGCCGAGGGAGGGCGGGGGTGGGGGTAGGCACGTGCCTCCACCCAACACGCAGCGACCGCCGCAACGAAACCAGTTTGGGACAATCAGAATGTCTCAAACCAGAAGCGAGGGGGAATCGGCGGCCTCTCGTCAGTAGGAGGGGGACGTTATCGGAGCCAATCCGGGTAATCTCCGTCAGGGACGCCAAGGGGCAACGGAGATCCCACTCGGGGGAAACTAGGACCCGGTCCAGAACGGACTAGGTCGGGGCAACCTGACGGTTGGTCCAGGTGAATCTGGCGCCAACCCTATCTATCTCACGGAGGCCGAGGTTAGCAGCGCAGTCATTAAACATTTGCATCCGTGCAAAGTTGACATGATCATTGCTCTTCTCCTCCGCGAAACGGAGGAGGTTAAAATCGCCCCCAACGACAACGGGGAGGGAGGCGGCCGAGACCTTCCTGTGAAGCTCTTCAAGGTTTCGTTAATTTAGCTCAATTGATAGAGAGTGTTTATTAAAACCACTCCTTCCGGTTTAAAATACAAGGCCACTATGAAAAACAAAATTTGCATCTATACAAGACCACTACTGCTTCCCGAAAAGGATTGGGTTAGATTTTTTTCCTTGTACCATGATGCTTATTAATGCAAACTTTGCATGTAACCATAGAGAAAAAGACACCACTTGCAACATGTTAATTAGCTTGGAACACGAAAGGCTTTCCACAAGGTTAGTCGTGCTATTTAATACTAGTTCGTCTCGTTTACTTGATATTCAGTGGACTTTTTGTCAAGTGGTGTCGACCAGCAGTGCATGTGCATTATTTTGCGTTGCTTTTTTATCTAATTAACTTTTTTTGACCAGTTTTGTATTGTTCGGATAAAATTAGGTGAAAAACTATTTATTCGAGTAGTTCCCTTACTACACACGAACGCCCACCTTGAAAGCCCCCGCACAAGCGCCAACACCGAGGGCTCACCCAACCTCTCTTCTTGCTGCTTGCTGCCGGCGGCAATGCCCCATCATCCTAAGAGCAACTCCAACCGGGCGATCCATTTCGTTCGCCACTTCCGTGGGTCGCTGCCGACAACAACGCTAGCCCAACATGCTGATCCATTCCCAAAAACAGTCTGATTCGCTTCTGCGCTGACCTATTTCCGGCCCAAAATTATGCGCGAAATGCGTCAGCGCAGACGTACATGCCGTGTGTCTCCTCGATGTCCGCCGCAGTCCCACTTGGCGGCCGCCGCCCAACTACCGCCCACGGTCATATTTATGGCGACCATCGACACCAGGCCCACGCGTCAGCCAGTGGAAACATCCTTTTTTTAATCCACGCTTGCGGGGGTCAGGCCTCATCCACTTCCGTCCACCTCTGGCCCCCACCACCCCCCTCGTGCTTCCTCGCCGGCGACAACCAAAACCCTAGGCATGGGGTTCTTCGGCAGTGGCTCCAGCATGGGCAGCGCCTCCTCTTCCTGTGATCCTACTCCTCCTCCTCCGCCACCGCCGGTGCATGGCCGCTCCGATCGGCGGCGTCTACACATCCCAGTGCACCAAGCACAGTGGCACTGGGAGTTAGGCAGACGTTGCCGCACCACTGGCACCTCGATCCGCAGCGAATCCCGGTGTCGGCAGATCCGCAGACATAACGAGCGCACGATGAGGAGGTGCGCAGGCGCTGGGCGCAACTCACGCTGTCGCAGCGGCGCATGCCCGAGTACGCCGCAGACTCTCCCCGTTGGGAAGCCTGGTTTGCACTCAAACACGAGGAGCAAAGGCAGCTCGGCTTGCAACACCACAACGTCAACCCCAGCCTCCCCCTGTCGTCAAGCCGGAGGAGGACGAGGCCAAAGCTGCCTACCAGGCGGCGTTGCCAGAGGATGTTGGTGTCAAAACTGCCGGATCTCGGGTAGGGGGTCTCAAACTATGGATCTTGGATCGATGGGAAACAAGGAACATGGGACACGATATTTACCCAGGTTCGGGCCCTGAAGAAAATCATCCACCATCACCACCACGCCGTCCGCTGACCCAGATCCCAACGACCTCTCCTCCTCGCTTGCTGGATCAAGGAGGAGACGTCACCTAGCCGTACGTGTGATTAACTCGGGGGTGTCGTCTATGTGATGCTCAATCGGATTGGATCATGAAGAGTATGACTACATCAATCACATTCACTAAATGTTTCTGCTTTTGGTCTACAAGGGTACGCAGACACACTACCTCTCGTTGCTAGCATCTCCTACATTAGATCTTGGGTGAATCTGTAGGAAAAAATTGTTTTCCTTGCAACATTCCCCATCAGTGGAATCATGAGCTAGGTCTATGCGTAGATGTTTTGCACAAGTAGAATATAATTTTTTTGTGGATGTTGATGTTCATATTGCTACCCTCATATGTTATTTTTGTTTGGCGGTATTGTGAGATGAAGCGGCCCAGACCAACTTTTGTTGTCCTCGCGCAAGAGACCGGTTCTGCGACTGACATGCAACTTATAGTGCATAAAGCAGCTCGCAGGTGTATGCCACTCCCACTGTTGTTGAATATGATTTGACAATGGCGGTCCTTGAAAAAGGTTAAAAGTTAACTTGCATATCAATATTGCGGCTTTGCGTAGGTAAGAACGGTTCTTATATGTTGCCCTTAAAAGCAACGTAAAATTTGCAAGAATAAAGTAGAGGGCGTCTAACTTGTTTTTGTAGGGCATGATGTGATGTGGTATGGCCAAGATGTGTTGTGATATATGTGATGTATGAGATGATCATGTTTTGTAATAGTTCGCAACTTGCATGTCAATGAGTACGACAACCAGCACGAGCCTTAGGGTTGTCTTAATATTATTGTATGACATGTGTGTCAATCATTAAACGCCATGTAATTGCTTTACTTTATCTCTATGAGTTAGCAATAGTTGTAGAAGGAATAATTAGTGGTGGCAACCATATGATGGCACTGAGGACCTAGGTGTGATGCCTGCGATGATGAAGATTATGCCGGTGCTTTTGAGATGGATATCAATAGCACAAGACAAAGGCCATCATGTCACATATTATTTGCATGTGATATTTGTCTTTTATGCATCTTATTTTTCTTAGATTGCGTTGGTAGCATTGTAAGATGATCCCTCACACTTAATATCAAGATAAAAGTGTTCTCCTTTACTATGCATCATTGCAAAGTTCTTCGTGTTGAAGCACCTCGTGATGAATGGGTGTGATAAATTCTACGTTCACATACAGCGGGTGTAAGCAAGTCTTACACATGCAGGAATATTTTGATTAACTTGGCGAGCATAGTATGTACAGGCATGGCCTCGAAACACAGAGAACCGAAAGGTTAAACATGAGTCATATGAAAGATATGATCAACATGTAGATGTTCATCACTGAAACTACTCCATCTCAAGTGATGATCTGACTTGGGTTATTGAAAATGGATCATGTATCACTAAACAACTTAAGGGATGCTGATTTAAGTAGGATTTTATTAGTAAGTTGATTAGTTGAACTAATAATCATGAACATAGTCTAAATGTCTTTGCAAATATGTTATAGATCAATGGCTCGTGTTGTAGCTCCGCTCAATTTCAATGTGTTCCTAGAGAAAGAAAACTGAAAGATGATGGAAGCAACTTTGCGGACTGGCTCCATGATCTCAGGATAATCCTCACTGCTACACAGAAGGCCTATGCCCTTGATGCACCGCTCGGTGTGCCACCACTCCCTCGACTGTAGATGCTATGAACATCTCGCAAATAAGGAGTGATGACTATTTGATAGTTCAGTGCGCCATGTTGTATGGCTTGGAACCAAGGCTCCAAAAACATTTTGAGCACCACAGGGGCATATGAGATGATTGAGGAACTGAAAATGGTATTTCAGGTTCACGCTCGTGTGGAGAGGTATGAAGCCTCATACAAGTTCTTTAGTTGTGAAATGGAAGAGAACAACTCCGTTAGCGAGCACGTACTCAAAATGTCTGGGTACGCCAATCGCCTCAATCAGTTGGGAGTTAATACTCTTGATGAAGTAGCAAATGATAGGGTTCTCCGATCACTGCCACCAAACTATAAGGGCTTTGTGATGAACTATAACATGCAAGGGATGGAGAAGACACTCATGGAGCTTTTCATGATGCTTAAAATTGCGAAAGTAGAAATCAAGAAAGAGCATCAAATTTTGATGGTCAAGAAAACTACCAGTTTCAAGAAGGCTAAGGGAAAGAAGGGAAACTTTAAGAAGAATGACAAGCAAATTGCCACTCCCATGAAAAAGCCCAAGGCTGGGTGGACCTAAACCTGACACTGTGTGTTTCTACTGCAAGGGGAACGGCCATTGGAAGCATAATTGCCCCCAAGTACTTGGCAGACAAGAAGACTGACAACATCAACAAAGGTATATTTGATATATATGTTACTGACGTGTACCTTAGTAGTGCTCCTAGTAGTGCCTGAGTATTTGATATTGTTTCAGTCGCTAATATTTGTAACTCAAAATAGGGGCTGCAAAATAAACGGAGACTAGCTAAGGATGAGATGACAATGCGCGTTGAAAATGGCTCCAACATTGATGTGATCGCCATCAGCACGCTCCCTGTACGTCTACTTTCAGGATTAGTTTTAAATCTTAATACTTGTTATTTGTACCGGTTGCGTTATGCGGAGCGGATGAGCGCTTCGAATCAGCGGTGGCAACCTTCGACAGCTAGATCCCTCCATTCATGTGGAGTGAGGGGGTCCGCCGGCCGACTGGAAGTGCCAGCAGGGGTGCGGAGTGGCTGCAGTGTGAGAGGGAGTGCCGGTGGGTGTGCGGTTTGATTTGCACGCCGCCGACGTCGATGCAGTGCAAGCAAGGGAGAAGGGTGTTGCGGGAGGGAGGTGAATTTTTTTTCCTTGATTGAGGCCCGGCCGAGTAAATATAAGCGGCCGCCACGAGGAGTAAAATTTTAGAAGAGTTAAACTGGAAAGGAGTTTGACTAGGCCTGATTTAACTTCTCAAAATGATTGTTTTTCGCAAACACTAACGCCCACACATGTGGAACGTCTCCAACTCGTGCACACGCCTGAATCGTCGTTGGTTGTTTTTTGCACGAATCCTGACACCAAAAGATGGATTTGGTGTGCCACGTAGGACAAGCCCGGTGTGTGGTGTGTAGGTAGTTCGCCCGCACGCAGTTTCTCCCTCGGACGAGACCGGTTGCGAGTCAGGGCGTGCGGTGGAACTGCTGTCGCGCCCGCACGCCGCGCACGACTTCTGTTCCCCATCTCCCATGACTGCCCTTTTTCCCACTCTCCCACACCAAGTTGTCATTTGCCATGTTTTCTGCAGGGTACATGGCAACTGCCCTATTTGTGATTGTAAGAAGATGGCAACTCTCTTTACCCCGAACATGTTATTGTTGCCACGTCTGTTTTTGTAGCGCTAAATGGCAACTGTCCAGTGCTAGTGCGTGGCAACTGCCCTATTTGTGATTATAAGCAGATGGCAACTCTCTTTACCCCGAACATGTTATTGTTGACACGTCTGTTTTGTAGCGCTACATGGCAACTGTCTAGTGTTAGTAGGTGGCAACTCCTAAAGATACCACCGTCGCCCACATGCCCGTCTCCTCTCCCACACACCAAAAGCTATCAGTTGCCATGTGTTTTTGCAGGGTACATGGCAACTGCCCTAGTGTGCTTGTAAGCAGATGGCAACTCTCTCTTTTACCCGAACATGTTTTTTGCCATGTTTTTGTAGTGCTACATGGCAACTGTCTAGTGTTAGTAGGTGGCAAATCCTAAAGTTTTCAAATCATGGCAACTGTAGTAGACCAGACCATACATGGCAACAGCTACAGTTGCCCAAAAATGGCATCCAACACTTAACCTGAGATGGCAACTGCAGTTGAGCAACCATGGCAACTGTAGTTGTCAGACATGGCAACTGCAGTTCAGCAACATGACAACTACAGTTAAACGAACATGGAAGAGGGTTCGGACCATGGCAATCGCGGCGGGACGCGTGGTTACTACCACGCGGGGCGTGTGGCTCGCAGGCGGGGAGGGGCGAGGGCCGAGACGGGTCGTGCGGGCCGTGAGGTCGCTCGCCCGGACGTGCTAGTGCGGGCGATTGCGCCGCACACCGAACGTGCGGGCTGTGGTGGGGTGCGCGCGGACGTGCTCGTGCGGGCGGGCCTGTGTCGATGTCACACGGGGCGTGCGGCACATACCCCCTAGATGCCACACGTGTGGCAGTTATCGTCGTCCTTGTTTTTTGACTCACTTAACCAGTTCCGAGGGATCAACTAGATATGATTTATATCGTTTGGCCGTGTATCGTGGGGCCTTGTTTTTCTAAATTGGTCTGAAAGTCTATTTCGAGATTATACTGCTATCGCAATTCATAACTAACTGTTATTTTTGATAGGGATACTACACACACAACAAATGGTTATGTCCCTGCCAAAACCTACTCCATCCACAAATAAGCCCTTCACAAACCCTATGCCGCCGCCGCCACAACTCCTGCCACCACCTCGGTCCCCTCTCCTCTTTCCCGTCTGGCGGCCTCGTTGACAGCAAGAGGAGTGGGGACCTGTCTGTCTTGTTTCATTTTTCTTAGGTTTTGTTTCTCCGGTGACATCGACGAGGTGATGGCGACGATGGCGTGTTGCAATAAAGTCTCTCCGGTCTCTCCCTACCTCGACGACGTCCGATCCGGCGCCGGCGAAAGGCCTGTGAGAGTTTGTGTCCCCAGATCGGTTGGTTCCCTTCAGATCTTGGCAGTTCGTGTGTCTTTCAAGGAGCGCTTGTGGCTGGCATTTGGTGTGGCGACTACGACATCTTCTTCTATGTAGGTCTGTGGCTTAACCCGGTTTCTCCAACTCTCTGAGCTGGTGGTGATGAATTGCAAGCCTGTTCTGTTTGGGGTGATGCTCCAGCCGATACTGCTTCAACGATTTTTTATGCTCCAGCTGATACTGCTTCAACGATTTTTTGATCTCGTCTCAAGAGACGAGTGGCAATTGCGGTCTTCAAAGACTTGTGTGACGAGGGCGTTTGCAGGTGTAGTTTTTCTTTGCTGTTGGTTTACTGCAATTTTCAATCTCCGGCGAGCGGCGTACAATCAGAGAAAGAAGAAGACTAGTACGCTTTTTAATGTAATTTTATTATTTACTGGTCGTTTTTCGTCCAGTTGTTTATCCAGTATACTGGTCTTTATTTTCCTCGATGATAATCAGATCTAAGATGCCCTTTGAGTGTGTCTATTAAAAAAAAACTACTCCATCCATCCCATGCCCGACAAGCAGTCTTATTTTCACATCGTAATCTTGCACAGATAGAGATGAGCAATCAACACAGCGCTTTTGTTTCCTTGCATCATCCCCGTCACATCACATGCATGTAGCTGATAGCTCATCCGGGTGAAAGATTACCTAATCCCCTCTAAAATCTCCCAGATAGCGAGACCCACGATTTAATCCAGCATATTCCATCGATCTATCAGCACTCGTCACGCGCGGCGCGGATGGACATGCAAAGACTTGGGTTCGTCGCCGAGCAGCATGCACATGATTATAACCAGTACTCCGGTTGCTCGCCAGCAGCCCGGCCGACCGGACCGAGATAGCTCCGACGCGTCCAGATCATACGTACTCCTGATCAAGGTTTTGGTTACCGCAATTTTATCGAGAGGGACGGGTAAATGTGGTTACCATGGTTACCGAGAATACTTCGAGCGAATTTTATAGTTGAATTTTGGATTCAAATAAGTGAATGAACGAATATTCAAATCAGAGTCCTCTCAAAACAGGAACTAGATTGCTACCAACATGCCAGAACCAACTCGCATGGCATTAATTAGATCCTACATACTTTAAATTCAAAAAAAATTAAAAAATGGTATTTTTTCTCGGTATGGCCATTTACCGAGGGGCACGGAAATACGTGATAACCATGGAAAATCTTAAAATTTCGACCAGTAACCAAAACCTTGCTCCCGATCCCATCGTAGCTTGCCCGCCGTGGACACCCCCCACTAAACAGTTTAGTAATAGGAGTGGTAGAAGAAACAAGATCGACCGACGACCAGCTATAGCAAGCCCGTATGCACAACGCGGATAAGCAAGACCTCTACACCCAATTCCTTCCGTGACTCGGCCCCGTTGGCTCCTTGCTACAGGCAACGCTCTAAAATCGGCTGCGTCTCGTCGGCGGGGCGAGAGCGCGTGCCGCCGCGGTCACCGCGCGCCGCTGTTTTTCGGGGCAAAACCAGCCGCGGATCTAGCACCCGCGCGCAGCTGATCGATCGGCGCGCCCTGACACGGTGACATCCTCTCCAATCTGTCCCGGCGCCCGTGAGCCCGAGGGCGCTGCACGTATGCGCGCCCAGCCCGCTCGCGCCATGCGGTCCGCGGGTGTGCTGTGAGCTGCCGCTGCCCGTGGCGGTAGACTCATCAGGCCAGGCCTTGGATCATGCGCGTACGCAAAGCATCTCCGTTTGGACATTTGTTGCAGTGCAGCCGCCGGTACTTGCGCACTTGCATAAATGGTTTGCGCAAGGGACCAACCGGCCGTGGCGACAGGGATCATCAAGTGCACGGAGACACGAATATAATACTCCCTCCGTTCCAAAATATAGCGCGTCCTCGGTTTCCGTGCTTCAACTTTGACCATTAATTTAATCAACAAGACCGACTGCGGCGGGCGAAAAAATTATACCAATGAATTCGTATTCAAAAAAAGTTTTTAATTATATAATTTTTGATCCCGCCGCAGTCGGTCTCGTGGGTTAAATTTATGGTCAAAGTTGAACCTCGAAAAGCGTGGGCGCGCTATATTTTGGAACGGAGGGAGTAATGCATGCGTGCAGGGCCGATCGATGGGTCGATCGGCAAGCAGTTCTGGTCCGTAGTGCGTGCGCGTTGTTTTTGCTTGTCTCCATGCACGAGTCACGATCGATCCGAAAGCTCATCAAGATGATCGAGGACTAGTTAAGTAGTAGTAGTAGTACTCCCTAAATCTCCCAGACAACGAGACCCCCACGTACGATCCAATCGACCTTTCAGGACTCATCACGCACGCAACCGAGCGGCGTGATTAACCGATCGACGGCTGGATTACCCAGCGAAAACGCCGGCGGTGCACGCGATCGACGCGTCCTCACCAGCAAAAGCAATTGCCGCACGTACAAACTACAGGTCCCGTCGTAGCAGCTCCGTCGCTTTCATTTCATCATCATTACTAGTAAACAAGAACAAGTTTCAACAAGATCGCTGATTATTACTCCCAATGCCTACTCCCCCTCCGATCCGGCCCCTAAGTACACACGCATAAACAAAACGAACACCCAAAGCCCCCAAAGAGTTAAAATAACGGGGAGATTCCATTCCATTCTCAGGGACAGCTTCGCCATTTTCTGCCCGGTGCAGCCGTGACCACACACCAAAGATCAGTGACTAGCCAGTTGATGCCAAGGAATGATTGTCGCTTGGGTTTGTCACACCGCATTGAACTCTCAGGTTGCTTCCTTCCGTGATCCCCAGCCCTACACTACACTGACATTTGGAATCTAGCTAGCTGCTAGCTAGCTATTGGGCGCGTTGCTTGCTAGGTCTTGGGAGTATAAGCGTGAGGAGTTTGCGCAAGCTCTCTGGGGAGATATTAAGGGAAGCAAGCATATTCCAGAGCTGGTATACCTACTACTAGAAGTCTAGAACTTGGGCGGCATGGATCAGCTTGACGAGCAGTCCTTCCTCGACGAGCTCATGTCGCTGCGCCGGGAGGAGGCGCTGCCGCCGGCTCCGGCTCCGTGGCAGGCGTACCCGGGCAGCGGCATGATGACGACCAGCGACCTCCTCTTCTACGGCGGCGAGGGCGCGGAGGCGAGCAGCGGCACGGACATGGCCGGGCCGTTTCTTCAACAGCCCATGGCGCCACCGCCCTCCGCACCTCCTCACCGTTCGCACGAGGAGTTCAACTTCGACTGCCTCAGCGAAGTGTGCAACCCTTACCGGAGCTGCGTCGGCGGCGTCCATGGGCATGGGGTCGTCCACGCTGCCGGCCAGGCGCTGGCTCAGTATCCCCTCCACGACGCCATGGCGGAGGACGATCCGAGCGGCAGCAACCTGCATCGCGGTGGTGGGGCGTCGTCGTCCTCGGTGCCGTTCGTGTTCGGAGCAGGAGGCGCCCGGGAGAGCCCGGAGATAATCAGGGGCGTCTTCCCCGGCGCCCACGCTAGAAGCAAGCTCAACGGCGGCACTACGTCCAAGAACCTCATGGCGGAAAGGCGGCGCCGGAAGCGTCTCAACGACCGCCTCTCCATGCTCCGCTCCATCGTGCCCAAGATTACCAAGGTGTGTGGCAAGTCGCAACTCGTATTATCCTATGACCTAATTAGTTAATTAACCTAGCTATTGATTTATTAATTTCTATCGACTAGCATCAATTGACATCTTTAGATCAATTCAATCGATCGATCAATCTGTAGATGGATAGGACCTCGATCCTTGGGGACACCATAGACTACGTGAATGAGCTAACCGAGCGGATCAAAACCCTTGAGGAGGAGATCGGCTCCACGCCGGAGGAGCTGAACCTGCTGAACACCAGGAAGAATTTCTCCAGCGGTAGCAGCGAGGAGATGCCGACAAGGAATTCCACCAATGTAAACACTTATCTCAGCAGGCAGCTGATCAAATTACAGGATCCAGACATAAAATCTTTTTTTTCGAAAAGGATCCAGACATAAAATCTGAACTAATTGTTATCACAGTTTGTCATCGAGAAGCAGGGCGACGGCGAAACGAGGATCGACATCTGCTGCGCCACAAGCCCCGGCGCGCTGATCTCGACGGTGAGCGCGCTGGAGGTGCTGGGGCTGGAGATCGAGCAGTGCGTCGTCAGCTGCTTCGGCGACTTCGCCATGCAGGCATCATGCTCACAAGTAAGGAACTAATCGTGTGCCTTTTTTTGGAGGAGCAAATTTTCAATTAATTTCTTGCCCGAATGTACATTTTTCTCTGTTATAATTCGATAATCGATGCATGGTATTTGTGGCGTGTATATAGGAGGAAGGGAGGAGCCAAGTGACAAGCACCGACGAGATCAAGCAGGCATTGTTCACGAGTGCAGGCTATGGAGGAAGGTGTCTCTAGATCTATCGAGCACGCCAATTCATCAAGCACATGCACAACAAGCTGCTTGTAATTGTAATTTTGCAACCGTCCGTGAGTTCTGTGTTTGCAACTTTGCATATATTTGCTTGATTTGTTTTCAAAAATATCTGCATGAATTAATGTAGTGTTTATGTTAAAATTTTGAATAGTAGTGCTATCTAAAGTTCAGCTGTTTGCGACCAGATTGTAATAGTTGGGTGTGTGTCCGTGAGTGTAATGCATGCTTGTATATATCAATGTATGGAGTGGTGTATTGGGATTTGGCCGACATGAAAAGATACCAATCTGTTGTTGTAGGAGTATTTGGTTGGGCACTGTTACAGCTTTTTGTTTCTTGCGTATGTTTAGCTGTTTCCTGACAACAATTGTTCATCAAGTTTTGTCCTGGGCTATACGAACAGTGGTCAAGAATTGGGTACACATATGGGCACATATGAACCAGCCCTGACGAGTACCTCTCGTACTGTGCACACAGTGGTCCGTTGATTCCTTCCATGTTTGGAGAATTGTGTGACCGTGCTGTGTGCATTTTACACCACTAGTAACATTCTGACTTGCACATATATTGGGCTGAGATCGTTATTTTATGGTCTTATCCAAAGCGATACAAACTGGAGACAAACATCCACGAGGATGCAAACTCTCAACTGAAAAAACGATGAGTGAAATTGAATTTCATGTTAAACCAATAACATTTGTAGATGCTCCCTAGTAACTTCTTGATATTGATACTTCCCACTACAGCTCTGAGTACATTCTTCAGACCAAGAGGACACAATGCATGCTACTCGAGAACCCGTTTTTGCCTGTGATGACCTAGCACAATTATAACAAACAATAATCTGACTATAGTGATTAAGTAAAACATGTATAACAGATAGAACATGAAGATGTATTGGCACAGTGAATGGTCTGTCGTGCATCCTACATAGACGTTGATGAAAGAAGTATTAGCCCCATCGAGATCTCTTGGTGTGGCCCCCCTAGGTATATCACATCTACATTTGCAAAGGATGGCATGCTAATTTTCAGATCAAATACTCAGTAATTGTGGTGACATATCATAATATGCTTGCATTCCATTAAACATAACATGAGTGGCATGAAGCATAGATGGCACATGTCGTATGTCATTAGAACCAAACAGATAGTTGAATCCTTGCAAGCTCTGCATTAAGCACCATGTGTACATACACTAACAAGTAATCCCTCCGTCCGGGTTTATTAGACCCCCTCATATTTTGGGTCAAACTTTGACCATCTATTTGACTAAAATATTGTAAAGCATATGATATAATTATAGTGATGGATTTCTATTTCATAGAAGTTTTCTAGGTATAATTATTATGAAATATAATTTGCATTTTATAAGTTCAAATTCATTGTCAAAGTTTGGCGGAAAATAAAAGGGGGCCTAATAAACTGGACGGAGGTAGTAAACATTGCTTCATGTCTACACACATGGATCCACCAAGCTTTGGTAATAACATGCTTGTAAGAACCAACTGACCACAAGATCAATACTTCTTTATTGTCAACACGTCAAAGAAAACTAGCAGGCTCATATGATAGACATCGACATACATCATGCAACATCTCGCCATAGCATAAGTATCAGGCATTGTGGACGAGACTTGCATGCTCCCCGTGCGTGCGCCCATCCATGCTCCCGCATACGTGGCTTGATTTGACTGGAACAAAATAAAGCCTGACCCCACCCCCTTAAAATCAGGGGAGAGATGATTAGATTAGAAAGAAAAAAGGAAAAAAGACAGCCGTAGGATGAAGTGGGAGCACGGATGGGAGCATGGGGAGGGAGCAGGCATGTCGGATGCGAGCATGGGGAGGACCAAATAAGTGATAGCATAGCAAGATAATATCAATAAAGAGGGTTGGCACCTATCACGGCAACAGTTGGAACCAAAATGTTCCTCTCGCAATTTTTTATTACATTGGAATGATCACATTGTGCCAATCTTTTGGGAAGGGGGGGCGGTTTTTCATGAACAATGGTACACCTATGGAGGGGATTGCTATGGAAAACTACGCGATTACGTCGAGAGATTAGAGCGAAAATAGGTGTGGGGCCCACTACGAAATTCAGGAGCGGGAAGAGGGGTTTAATAAGGTAAGGATACCTATTACAGAATTTTTTGGTTTTTGATTAGTCCCAAAAGTATTTTGGGACTTTAAGACCTTTTGGTGATGCATAGATAAGTCTAATTTCCAAAAGCTGTAATTTCTTTTGACATCCCTATTATTAGGGGACGATTAAAGATGCTCTTAAATAGCATAATTTGTAGGTATATGTTAATTTAGCTCAACTGGTAGAGTGTTTATTAGTACCACTCCTTCTGGTTTAAAATACAAGGCCGCTATGAAAAACAGAATTTGCATCTATACAGAACCACTACTACTTCCCGGAAAGGATTGGGTCAGATTTTTGCCTCGTAACATGATGCTTATGAATGCAAACTTTGCGTGTAACCATGGAGAAAAAGACACCACTTGCAACATGTTAATTAGCTTGGAACACGAAAGGCTTTTCACAAGGTTAGTCGTGCTTCCTCCGTTCTTAAATATAAGTCTTTTTCGACATTTCAAATGGATTACAATTTACGGATGTATGTAGACATATTTTAAAGTGTAGATTCACTCATTTTATTCTATATTAGTCACTTGTTGAAATCTCTAAAAAGACTTATATTTGGGAACGGAGGGAGTAGTTTTTTTCGTTTTCTTGATATTAGGTGGACTTTGGTGAGGTGGTGGCGACCAGCAGTGCATGTCTTCATTATTTTACGTTGCTTTTTTATCTAGTTTACTTTTTTTTTGACCATTTTTGTATCGTTCGGATAAAATTAGGCGAAAAACTATATATTTGAGTAGTTCCCCTGCTACACATGAACACCCACCTTGAAAGCCCCCGCACAAGCGCCAACGTCGACGGCTGACCCAACCTCCCTTTTTGCTGCTTGCTGCTGGCAGCAACCCCATCATTCTAAGAGCAACTCCAACAGGGCGATCCAATTTGTTCGCCCACTTATATGGGTCGCTGCGAACAAAAACGCTGGCCCAACACGTCGATCTATTCTCAAAAACCGTTCGCTTCACTTTCGCGTGGACCCATTTTCGTCCAAAAATTATGCCTTAAATGCGTCGGCGCGGACGTACACGACGTGTGTCCCCTTCGTGTCCGCCACGGTCCCACTTGACGGCCGCCCAACTACCACCCGCGGTCAGATTTATGGCGACCACCTACATCGGGCCAACGCGTCAGCCAGTAAAAGCGTCCTTTTTTAGTCCACGCATGCGGGGGGAGGAGGGGCTAATCCACTACCGTCCACCTCTGGCCCCTACCAGCCTCGTGCTGGCGGAGGCCTTCGCCAACTCCATCAACGAGGAATGACGGAAGCCTGAAGCGGTCGAAGTGGAGGAGGTCGCCTACCAGGCGGCAATTGCGGAGGCCATGGCCCTCTCTGTGGCCGGTGACTCCATGGTGCCGCCGTCGCTAACTTGTACCTCTTGAGCATGCGTTAGTTTTCCCTTAAAGAGAAAAGGGTGATGCAACAAAGTAGCGTAAGTATTTGCCTCAGTTTTTGAGAACCAAGATATCAATCCAGTAGGAGACTACAAGCAAATCGCCTAGTACCTGCACAAACGAATAAGAACCTTGCAACCAACGCGATAAAGGGGTTGTCAATCCCTTCACGGCCACTTGCAAAAGCGAGATCTAATAAAGATAATAAGATAAATATTTTTGGTATTTTTGTATAGATTGGAAAGTAAAGATTGCAAAATAAATAAGAAACTGGAATTGTAGATTGGAAACCAATATGATGTAAAGTAGACCCGGGGGCCATAGGTTTCACTAGTGGCTTCTCTCAAGATAGCATATATTATGGTGGGTGAACAAATTACTGCCGAGCAATTGATAGAAAAGCGCATAGTTATGAGAATATCTAGGCATGATCATAAACATAGGCATCATGTCCGTATCAAGTAAACCGAAACGATTCTGCATCTACTACTATTACTCCACACATCGACCGCTATCCAGCATGCATCTAGAGTATTAAGTTCATAAGAACAGAGTAACGCATTAGACAAGATGACATGATGTAGAGGGATAAACTCAAGCAATATGATATAAACCCCATCTTTTTATCCTCGATGGCAACAATACAATACGTGCCTTGCTACCTCTGCTGTCACTAGGAAAGGACACTGCAAGATTGAACCCAAAGCTAAGCACTTCTCGCATTGCAAGAAAGATCAATCTAGTAGGCCAAACCAAACTGATAATTCGAAGAAACTTGCAAAGATATCACATCATGTATATAAGAATTCAGAGAAGAATCAAATATTGTTCATAGATAAAATTGATCATAAACCCACAATTCATCTGATCTCGGCAAACATACCGCAAAAAGAATTACATCGAATAGATCTCCAAGAACATCGAGGAGAACTTTGTATTGAAGATCAAAGAGAGAGAAGAAGCCGTCTAGCTAATAACTATGGACCCGAAGGTCTGTTGTAAACTACTCACACATCATCGGGGAGGCTATGGTGTTGATGTAGAAGCCCTTCGTGATCAAATCCCCCTCCGACAGATCGCCGGAAAAGGTCCCCAGATGGGATCTCACGGGTACAGAAGGTTGCGGTGGTGGAAAAGTTGTTTCGTGGCTCCCTGGATGTTTTCAGGGTATAAGAGTATATATAGGTGAAAGAATTAGGTCGGTGGAGCTTGCTCCAAAAAAGATCCTCGCAAAGGTTTCATTCCGTTTGGATTCCGTTTGATATTCCTTTTCTGCGAAACATTGAAATAGGCAAAAAAAACAACAATTTGCACTGGGCCTTCGGTTAATAGGTTAGTCCCAAAAATAATATAAAAGTGCATAATAAAGCCTATTAAACATCCAAAACAGATAATATAATAGCATGGAACAATCAAAAATTATAGATACGTTGGAGACGTATCAAGCATCCCCAAGCTTAATTTCTGCTCGTCCTTGAGTAGGTAAATGATAAAAACATAACTTTTGATGTGGAATGCTACCTAACATAATTTTCAATGTAATTTTATTTATTGTCGCATGAATATTCAGATCCGAAAGATTCAAGACAAAAGTTTAATATTGACATAAAAATAATAATACTTCAAGCATGCTAACCAAGCAATTATGTCTTATCAAAATAACATAGCCAAAGAAAGCTTATGCCTACAAAATCATATAGTTTGTCCATGCTTCATTTTCGTCACACAAAATGCTCCCATCATGCACAACCCCGATGACAAGCCAAGAAATTGTTTTGTACTTAGCCTTTTCAAACTCTTTCAACTTTCATGCAATATATGAGCGCGAGTCATGGACATAGAACTATGGATGGAATAGAATATGATGATGGAGGTTGTGTGAGAAGACAAAAGGGAGAAAGTCTCACATTGACGCGGCTAATCAACGTGCTATGGAGATTCCCATCAATTAATGGCAATGCAAGGAGTAGGGATTGTCATGCAATGGATGCACTAGAGCTATAAATATATGCAAGCTCAACAAAAGAAACTAAGTGGGTGTGCATCCAACTTGCTTGCTCATGAAGACCTAGGGCATTTTGAGGAAGCCCATCGTTGGAATATACAAGCCAAGTTCTATAATGAAAAATTCCCACTAGTATATGAAAGTGACAAAATAGGAGACTCTCTATCCTGAAGATCATGGTGCTACTTTGAAGCACAAGTGTGGAAAAAGGATAGTAACATTGCCCCTTCTCTCTTTTTCTCTCATTTTTATGGCCTCTTCTTTTTTATGGCCTCTTTTTTTCGTCCGGAGTCTCATCCCGACTTGTGGGAGAATCATAGTCTCCATCATCCTTTTCTCACATGGGACAATGCTCTAATAATGAAAGTCATCATACTTTTATTTACTTACAACTCAAGAATTATAACTCGATACTTAGAACAAATTATGACTCTATGTGAATGCGTTCGGCGGTGTACCGGGATATTCGATGAATCAAGAGTGACATGTATGAAAGAATTATGAAGGTGGCTTTGCCATAAATACGATGTCAACTACATGATCATGCAAAGCAATATGACAATCATGGAGCATGTCATAATAAACAGAACGGTGGAAAGTGATACGTCTCCAACGTATCTATAATTTGTGATTGCTCCATGCTATATTATCTATTGTTTTGGACATTATTGGGCTTTATTATACACTTTTATATTATTTTTGGGACTAACCTATTAATCGGAGGCCCAGCCCAGAATTGCTATTTTTGCCTATTTTAGGGTTTCGAAGAAAAGGGATATCAAACGGGGTCCAAACGGAATGAAACCTTTGGGAACGTGATTTTTGGAACGAACAAGATTCAGGAGACTTGGACCCTATGTCAAGCAACCAATAGGGAGGCCACGAGGTAGGGGCGCGCCTACCCCCCAGGCGCGCCCTCCACCCTCGTGGGCCCTTTGTTGCTCCACCGATGTACTCCTTCCTCCTATATATATCTACGTACCCCCAAACGATCAGATACGGAGCCAAAACCCTAATTCCATCGCTGTAACTTTATGTATCCATGAGATCCCATCTTGGGGCCTGTTCCGGAGCTCCGCCGGAGGAGGCATCGATCACGGAGGGCTTCTACATCAACACCATAGCCTTTCCGATGAAGTGTGAGTAGTTTACCTAAAACCTACGGGTCCATAGTTATTAGCTAGATGGCTTCTTCTCTCTTTTTGGATCTCAATACAAAGTCCTCCCCCTCTCTTGTGGAGATCTATTCGATGTAATCTTCTTTTGCGGTGTGTTTGTTGAGACCAGTGAATTGTCGGTTTATGATCAAGTTTATCTATGAACAATATTTGAATCTTAATTCTTTTATGTATGATTAGTTATCTTTGCAAGTCTCTTCGAATTATCAGTTTGGTTTGGCCTACTAGATTGATCTTTCTTGCAATGGTAGAAGTGCTTAGCTTTGGGTTCAACCTTGCGGTGTCCTTTCCCAGTGACAGTAGGGGCAGCAAGGCACGTATTGTATTGTTGCCATCGAGGATAACAAGATGGGGGTTTTATCATATTGCATGAATTTATCCCTCTACATCATGTCATCTTGCTTAAGGCGTTACTCTGTTCTTATGAACTTAATACTCTAGATGCATGCTGGATAGCGGTCAATGTGTGGAGTAATAGTAGTAGATCCAGGTAGGAGTCGGTCTACTTGTCTCGGACGTGATGCCTACATACATGATCATACCTAGATATTCTCATAACTATGTTAAATTCTGTCAATTGCTCAATAGTAATTTGTTCAACCACCGTAAAATACCTATGCTCTTGAGAGAAGCCACTAGTGAAACCTATGGCCCTCGGGTCTATCTTCCATCATATTAATCTTCCAACACTTACTTATTTTTATTGCATTTTATTTTACTTTGCATCTTTATCATAAAAATACCAAAAAATATTATCTTATCATATCTATCAGATCTCACTCTCGTAAGTGACCATGTAGGGATTGACAACACCTTATCGCGTTGCTTGCGAGGATTTATTTGTTTTGTGCAGGTGCGAGGGACTCGCGCGTAGCCTCCTACTGGATTGATACCTTGGTTCTCAAAAATTGAGGGAAATACTTACGCTACTTTTCTGCATCACCCTTTCCTCTTCATGGGAAAACCAACGCGGTGCTCAAGAGGTAGCAGAGGTAGCATGGCAATATATCTCGGAATGGCTATGGAAATGCCATAATAGGTAGGTATGGTGGCTGTTTTGAGGAAGATATAAGGAGGTTTATGTGTGATAGAGCATATTATATCACGGGGTTTGGATGCACCGGCGAAGTTTGCACCAACTCTCGAGGTGAGAAAGGGCAATGCACGGTATCGAAGAGGCTAGCAATGATGGAAGGGTGAGAGTGCGTATAATCCATGGACTCAACATTAGTCATAAAGAACTCACATACTTGTTGCAAAAATCTACAAGTCATCAAAAACAAAGCACTACGCGCATGCTCCTAAGGGGATAGATTTGTAGGAAAAGACAATCGCTCGTCCCCAACCGCCACTCATAAGGAAAGCAATCAAAGAACACCTCATGTTTCATATTTGTCACACAACGTTTACCATACGTGCATGCTACGGGACTTGCTGTCGGCGGAAATCGACACCTATGGGATCACTGGGATCCCTTCTATGGTTGTCGCGTGTGGGGTTGTGAAAAGAGCGGGTCTAACAGGAAGCACATGGATCGTTTACCCAGGTTCGGGCCGCAAAGATGCATAATACCCAAGTCCTGCTTTGTCGGATGTATTTGAGTGTTCTTGTGTTCTTGAGCTAGCTACGGGGTGCAACTTTTCCCAAAAGATCCGAATCCTCCTCATGGTCGCCTTGGGCCTCCTTTTATAAGAAAAAGGGGTTGCCATAGTGGCACACATGAGGTGGAAAGATGTACAGTGGATGAGTTTATCCTCTGGCACCGTTGGACAAACGCATTTAATGCGCTGCCGATGTGCCCCTCTCACTTTATCGGGGACGGCAAGGAAGCGTGTCCCAGCTGTCGCCGCCACGCCTGGCTTCGACACGCATCTGAGCTGACGAGGTGTCGTGGCGCCACGTTGGCTGGCTGCTGGGCTGGCGTGGTGGTGGAGCCTTCAGGAAGACTTGCATGCCACCACGCAGGTGCTTGCTGGGTCAGTGTAGAGGCCGCTCGTCTCCACGCAGGTGCCCACCCAGCTGGTTGAGCTAGCAGCTGCTTGGGGACGGCGGTGGAGCTTTGGCAGACGCGGGCCTAGCTGCGGCCCTGCTGGTGTCCTCGGCAAGGGTCTTGTCGGGCCCCCGGCAAAGGTCTTGCCGTGGTGTCGCGGTCGTCCCCGGCAAGGATCTCACCGGGGGTCGTCGTCTTCTGGTCCTCATCTGATCTCACGTTTGCATGATCTTGACAAAGATCTGCATGTCACCATGGAGGTGCCTCCCAAGCCTTGATTCCAACATAGTCGTCAGCGGTGTTTGGAACTCCTGGGCTAAAGGGTGGCTCGCTCTGCTGGTGTTGGGCAAGTTGCCCTGGCAGGGCTCTTGCCGGGGCCGTGGAGGTCGTCCCGGCAAGGGTCTTGCCGGGGGAGTCCACCTTGCTCCTTTGTTCTTCAGTGTTTCTGGCCTTGGCGTTACTTTGTTTGTCTTATGCTTCGGTTTCCCTCTGGCTTCCCTCCTCTGCCTTGTTAGGTCACGGGCGCGGCTCTGACTGCCCGTGCACAAGTAAAAGGGTCAAAAGGAGAGCCCTACTTTTGTACACCGATAGGAGCCCCCAGGCCTGGGCCACACATAAGCGCGCCGCGTTGTTGGGCTAGACCCAGAACGGTGTGCGGGCGGGTGGGGCGGATTTTACCGCAGTAACTTCTCGTCCGCTGTGCTTCCCCACGACCTGCGTTGAACACGCGACATGGAGGGGCGTGCGTGACGTGGGGGTCATGCATGGGGCGGTTCTCGCACGCATGCGTCACATCGTGGTTAATGGGAAAAGAGGCGGCTCGCGCCTTCCCCATAAAAAGAGGGAGGCGCAGAGGCGCGGCTCATTTACTTGGGCGGACTCGGGTCGTGGTCTTTAAGGCGTCAGTGCCCCACGATCGCGGGGTGGGGAACGGTCATCCCACCCGTCCCTTTGATTCTGCTTGCTCGCCACGTGTCCCCTATGTAGGTGGCAGGCGGTGGAGGCGGGAAACCGGGCCGTCGCTGATTGGGGTAGCGGGTCGGTCCCGATCCCCTGTGCCCCCGATGGTCGGATTGGCCGAGTGGTGCAGCCGAGCCCCGACCCCGCTCCTTTATAAGGAGGGGGGTGGCATCCCACATCCTTTCATCATTCATATCCATTCACCTCGTCTCCTTTCTTCCATCTGTCATGGCGAGAGGAGGCGTCGGCCCTTCGACGGTGGCAGCGAGGCTTGCTACTCGTCAGCGCGTCCCTCCTTCCCAAGAGCTCATGGCGGCGAGGCCGGCCATGAGAGGAAGGGGAAGGGGGCGAGGCCGAGGTCGCCGTGGCGCTCGGGCGAGAGGGGGGCGGGGCGGCGCATCGGCCTCGCCTCCGCCAGTGATGCCTCCCCCGGTGGAGGGTCACGTCGGGGACCAGCCCCACGAGTTCTTCATCAGGCTATGCCGGACACTGCGTCGCCGCCTCCGTCTCCCTACCCCATTTGCTCGGGATATGGAGCTCAATCCACCCCAGACCCTCAAGTTGCACATGACGGGCTACGGGAACGGCGACACGCGGGTCGACGTCGACTTCCCTGCTCCTCGCGTCATGTACCTCCGTCGCGGATGGAAGACGTTCGCTCACGTCCACAGCCTGACGGCGGGGCTTGTCCTCTACTTCAAGTTAATGGAGGGCAGCCTGCTCTCCGTCAAGGTCTTTGAAGATCTTGGAACTCGCCTGAAGTGCTACGTGGAGAGCTCCTCCGACGATGAAGACTCCTCTTCAAGCGGGAGCGATGAGTAGGATAGCAACTGCAACAATGAGAGCATCGAGCGAGGTCACGTCGATGTCGTCTCCGACTGACCACGTCGCCCCTCCCTACGTCGTGCGGCTTGCTGAGGGCCTTCCTCGTCAAGCTCTCCATCGGCGCGTCCCCCGTCGCCTCCTTGGGCGGCTGGCATAGGAGGGTTGGAGAAGGCGAAGAAGGCGGGTGGCAGCCGTCAAGTCGGAGTACGCGGGCACCGACGCCTTCGTCGCGTATTGCCGGCCCGCTGCCTCATCTTCCATCTCCCCTCCCGGCACCGGGACGTTCTCTTGGTGCCTTCTGCTCCTCGCACCTCGCATAGGCACTCTTTTTTCCCTCCTGCTATCTTGTTCCACCTTCTGAGGAGAGGGACAAGAAAGGGATTACGGGCATCTTATCTCTTTTTAGTTTGTAAGCCTACGGGCACTTGTTAGATTTAAAATTTGTAATCCCCTTGTTCATGTTTTTCATCCTGTATGAATTGTACCTGTATGGGACGTTTTTAATGAAAAGGGGTGCATGCCGGGTTCTTTGTGCGTGAGCAAGGCTCATGCCAACGAATGAATCCTTGTTATTTTTAAGATAAACACTGACGCCCGGCAACAGGCCTTGCCGTCCTCTTGCTTCAGCCGACCGTCCTCACGCTCTTGGCAGAGTCAGGGCGAAATAGAGTTAGGCCCCTTGTTCATTTCCTCGTCGCCGTGGCTACGACCCGGTTCCGACCCAGGGACTTGGGTACAGGGAAAAAGGGGGAGCACGGTGGTAAAGGGGCAAAACGAGGTTTCATACGCCCCAATCTTCATACGGAAATACACAACGGAGGATGAAAGACTTATCTGAATCTGCAGCCCCTGGTAGCCTTGGCTTGCCGTTGTTGGGTTCTTGTATCTGCAGCCCCTGGCAACCTTTGGCTTGTCGAGGCTGGAGCGCCGGCTCGTTCTCTTTCTTCCAAACAACTCAGCAGAAACGTCCAAGTACCCTGCGAACCAAAGAGGATGGAAAGGAACGGAGGAACGCACACTCGACCTCTATGCTAGGGGTTAGTCGCTTCTAAGCACTATCAACCCTAACCGAGGGATAGAATTAACCTAGCATGCATGCTAAAACTTAGAGCGCCAGCGCTTCATTTATTTATGCTCAGGGTCTGCACATGGCTTTGTATAGAGGGTTACATGCCTTGTCGGCAAGGCTCGTACAAAAGGTGGTTTGCCGGGGGGCGGCAACCGCGCCTTATGGGTAAAACTTGCGAAGATGTTCGATGTTCCAGGAGTTACTTACTGGAACATCATCTTCGGTCTCCAGGCGGACTGCGCCGGGCCTGGTGACTCGTATTACCCGATAAGGGCCTTCCCACTTTGGCGTCAACTTGTTGGAATTCTTGGCCGATTGAACGCGCCGAAGAACAAGGTCGCCTTCCTCAAAGCTTCGGGCATGAACCCTGCGGCTATGGTAGCGGCGCAAGGCTTGCTGGTAGCGTGCTCCTCTCACAGCCTCCCGAAGACGATCTTCCTCAAGAAGCGTTGCGTCATCTTGCCGCAATTGCTCTTGCTCAAGCTCATCATAAGGGAGCACTCGAGGTGACCCATATATGAGTTCCGTGGGGAGAACTGCTTCTGCCCCGTATACCAGGGCAAAGGGTTTCTGGCCGGTGGCTCGATTTGGCGTCATTCTGATCGACCAAAGAACCGCCGGCAACTCATCAATCCAGTGCCTTGTGCTCTTGTGCAGCTTGTCAAAAGTCTTTGTTCTCAGGCCTCGCCATACTTCAGCATTTGTCCTCTCCGCTTGGCCGCTGCTCCGTGGGTGTGCCACAGAAGCGAAACAGACTTTGTTGCCGAGGTCTTGGATGTACTGCTGATACGTCCATTTTGCATCATGCTTTTATATCGATATTTATCGCATTATGGACTGTTATTACACTTTATGTCACAATACTTATGGCTATTCTCTCTTATTTTACAAGGTTTACATAAGGAGGGAGAATGCCGGCAGCTGGAATTCTGGGCTGGAAAAGGAGCAAATATTAGAGACCTATTCTGTGCAACTCCAGAAGTCCTGAAACTCTACGGAACGTCTTAAAATAAATAAAGAAAAATCCTCGCCAAAGATGAAGGCCAAGGGGCCCACACCCTGCTCACGAGGGTGGGGGCGCCCCCCCCCCCCCCCAGGGCGTGCCTCCCTACCTCGTGGGCCCCCTGGTGGCTCTCCGACGTCCATCTTCTCCTATATGAGGTCTTTCGATGAGAAAAAAATAGAGAGGAACTTTTCGGGACGAAACTCCGCCGCCACGAGGCGGAACCTTGGCGGATCCAATCTAGAGCTCCGGTAGAGCTGTTCTGCCGGGGAAACTTCCCTCCGGGAGGAGGAAATCATCACCACCGTCATCACCAACGCTCCTCTCATCGGGAGAGGGCAATCTCCATCAACATCTTCACCAGCACAGTCTCATCTCCAAACCCTAGTTCATCTCTTGTATCCAATTCTTGTCTCAAAGTCCGGGATTGGTGCTAGTAGGTTGCTAGTAGTGTTGATTACTCCTTGTAGTTGATGCTAGTTGGTTTATTTGGTGGAAGATCATATGTTCAGATCCTATATGCATATTATTACCCCTCTGATTATGAACATGAATATGCTTTGTGAGTAATTACGTTCGTTCCTGAGGACAAGGGAGAAGTCTTGCTATTAGTAGTCATGTGAATTTGGTATTCGTTTGATATTTTGATAAGATGTATGTTGTCTAGCCTCTAGTGGTGTTATGTGAACGTCGACTACATAACACTTCACCATTATTTGTGCCTAGAGGAAGGCATTGGGAAGTAATAAGTATATGATGGGTTGCTAGAGTGACAGAAGCTTAAACCCTAGTTTATGCGTTGCTTCGTAAGGGGCTGATTTGGATCCATATGTTTCATGCTATGGTTAGGTTTACCTTAATACTTTTGTTGTTTTGTGGATGCTTGCAATAGAGGTTAATCATAAGTGGGATGCTTGTTCAAGTAAGAACAACACCCAAGCACCGGTCCACCCGCATATCAAATTATCAAAGTATCGAACGCGAATCATATGAACGTGATGAAAACTAGCTTGACGATATTCCCATGTGTCCTTCGTAGCGCTTTTCCTATTATAAGAGTTTGTTCCGGCTTGTCCTTTGCTACAAAAGGATTGGGCAACTTGCTGCACTTTATTTACTTTTGTTACTCGTTGCTCGTTACAATTCATCCTATCACAAAACTATCTGTTACTACTTATTTCAGTACTTGCAGAGAATACCTTGCTGAAAACCACTTATCATTTCCTTCTGCTCCTCATTGGGTTCGACACTCTTACTTATCCAAAGGACTACGATAGATCCCCTATACTTGTGGGTCATCAACTGCATGAAGGTGTGGCTTGTCAACTGTGTGTCGTTGTTGGTGATGACCCTATTGGGCACACCAAAATGGCAGACTAGCCCCTTGAAGAACTTGACGGCTGACTGTGCTGTCACCTGTCTCACTGCCTCCACCTTCGGCCACTTTGTGAACTTGTCGATTGCAACGTACAAGTACTCAAAGCCCCCGACAGCGCGGGGGAAAGGGCCCAGTATGTCGAGCCCCCAGACCGAGAATGGCCAAGAGAGAGGAATTGTTTGAAGGGCTTGAGCTGGTTGATGAAGCTTGTTCGAATGGAACTGACACGCCTCACACTTGGTTACTAGTGCCGTTGCATCCTGGAGGGCAGTGGGCCAGAAGAAATCTTACAGGAACGCCTTGCCAACAAGGGCCCTAGACCCTATGTGGGAGCCACATATGCCTCCCTGTATCTCTGCCAACAGCTCCAGTCCTTCCTCCCAGGGAATGCACTTCAATTTCACACCGTTCGACCTTTTCCTGTACAGGACGCCATCGACGAACTGATACATAGCAGACCAACGAGCTACTTTCTCCGCTTCTTCCTTCTCCTCAGGAAGCTCCCCTGTTTGGAGGAATCGGGTGGTATGTTGTGCCCATGCTGGAGACTGGGGCTCGACGACAAGGACCAAAGGCATTTCCTCTGCCATGGGAGCGACCATCTCTACGGTTAGGGCTTGATGCCTTGCCAGAGTCGGCTGCTCCCTGGCAGGCTCAGTATCCACGGCAACATCCTTGCCGGCGGCCCAAGGGGGCTCGGCGGGAAAGTACTTGCTGGGGCCTGATTTCCTCCGCTTGTTCTGCTCTGTTGACGGTTCAATGGATGGTTGAGTTAACCAAAGCACAAAAGTACCTGGTTCCATAGGTAATTTGAAGGCAGCGCGCTTCGACAGGTAGTCGGCGATGTCATTCTCCGCCCGGGGAACGTGCTCCGCTTGTATACCATCAAAGCGCTCCTCCAGCTTCCTCACGTCATCTACGTAGGCCTCCATCAACGGGCTCTGATAATCTTTGTTGACTTGCGTGACAACAAGATGTGAATCACCCTTGACGATGAGCTTCTTCACCCTGAGGTCTGCCGCGATCCTGAGACCGGCAAGCAACCCCTCGTATTCAGCAGTGTTGTTCGTGGACATATCCCTGGGGAAGTGCATCTGGATTACATACTTGTGGTGCTCTCTTGTGGGTGCGACAAGCAGCACACCAGCACCGGTGCCTTGCAGCAAGAAAGCCCCGTTAAAGTACATGATCCAGTTGTGACTTGCCGCCTCGCTAAGAAGAATGGTCTCCTGGATCTCTTTGTTGGGTGTTGAGGTCCATTCCGCAATGAACTCCGCCAAGACTCTGCTCTGGATTGTCGAAGTACTTTCAAACTTCAAACCAAAGCTTGACAACTCCAAGGCCCACTCCACAATCCTCCCGGTCGTGTCCGGGTTATGCAGTATCCGTTGCAGCGGGAGGCGGGTGACGATGGTGATTTCATGTGCCTGGAAGTAATGGCGCAGCTTCCTCGAGGCCATAAGGAGCCCAAAGAGCAATTTCTGCACACCGGAGTACCTTGACCTAGCCCCCTACGAGAGGGAGCTGACAAAGTAAACTGGGTGCAGCATCATCTTCTTCCTCCGCACCACTTCATCTGGTTGCACGGGACCTGTCCTGACGGTGTCAGACTCTGCCGGGGCCATGCCTTGCCGGCGCCAGGCCCTGCCGGGGGAATCTCTGGCTTGCCATCCGCCAGCCCTGCCGTTGCCACTGCCTCTTCGTCGACCTCCCTCTGTGCCACTAGTGCGGCGCTGACCACTTGATTTGTTGCCGCTAGATACAGTAGCAACGGCTATTATGGTTTAGGCACAACTAGTATCGGTGTAGAGGGGAGGTATTTTTTGAAATCCTGCAGTGCTACCTCGGCCTCTGGGGTCCACTCCATTGGGCCCGCCTTTTTCAAGATTTTGAAACAGGGAAGGGCACGCTCAGCAAACTTGGAGAGAAAGAGTTGATAGAAATTAAATTTTATTCATTATGCTAGTAAGACTCTAGACAATGCTCAAAGGAATTATGCTACTACTGAAAAAGAGCTTTTAGCAGTTGTATTTGCTTGTGATAAGTTCAGATCTTATATTGTTGATTCTAAAGTAACTATTCAAACTTATCATGCTTCTATTAAATATCTTATGGAAAAGAAATATGCTAAACCTAGACTTATTAGATGGGTTCTCTTGGTACAAGAATTTGATTTGCATATTGTTGATAGAAAGGGAGCTGAGAACCCCGTTGCAGACAACTTGTCTAGGTTAGAAAATATCCTTGATGACCCACTACCTATTAATGATAGCTTTCCTGATGAACAATTAAATGTGATAAGTACTTCTTGTAGTACTCCATGGTATGCTGATTATGCTAATTATATTGTTGCTAAATTTATACCACCTAGCTTCACATACCAACAAAAGAAAAAGTTTTTCTATGATTTAATACATTACTTTTGGGATGACCCACATCTTTATAAAAAGGAGTAGATGGTGTTATTAGACGTTGTGTACCTGAGCACAAACAGGAACAGATCCTACGCAAGTGTCACTCCGAGTCTTATGGAGGACACCATGCTGGAGATAGGACTACACATAAGGTATTGCCATCTGGTTTTTATTGGCCTACTCTCTTCAAGGATGCCCGTAAGTTTGTCTTGTCTTGTGATGAATGTCAAAGAATTGGTAATATTAGTAGACGTCAAGAAATGCCTATGAATTATTCACTTGTTATTGAACCATTTGATGTTTGGGGCTTTGATTATATGGGACCTTTTCCTGCCTCTAATGGATACACACATATTTTAGTTGCTGTTGATTACGTTACTAAGTGGGTAGAAGCTATTCCAACTAGTAGTGTTGATCATAACACTTCTATTAAAATGCTTAAAGAAGTTATTTTCCCGAGGTTTGGAGTCCCTAGATATTTAATGACTGATGGTGGTTCACACTTTATTCATGGTGCTTTCCGTAAAATACTTGCTAAATATGATGTTAATCATAGAATTGCATCTCCTTATCACCCACAGTCTAGTGGTCAAGTAGAGTTGAGCAATAGAGAGCTCAAATTAATTTTGCAAAAGACTGTTAATAGGTCTAGAAAGAATTGGTCCAAGAAACTTGACGATGCATTATGGGCTTATAGAACTGCATATAAAAATCCTATGGGTATGTCTCCGTATAAAATGGTTTATGGAAAAGCCTGTCACTTACCTATCGAACTAGAACGTAAGGCATATTGGGCTATTAAAGAGCTTAACTATGATTTTAAACTTGCCGGTGAGAAGAGGTTATTTGATATTAGCTCACTTGATGAATGGAAAACCCAAGCTTATGAAAATGCCAAGTTGTTTAAAGAAAAAGTCAAAAGATGGCATGACAAAAGGATACAAAAGTGTGAGTTTAATGTAGGTGATTATGTATTGCTATACAACTCTCGTTTAAGATTTTTTGCAGGCAAACTTCTCTCTAAATGGGAAGGCCCCTATGTTATCAAAGAGGTCTATCGTTCTGGTGCCCTCAAAATCAACAACTTCGAGGGCACAAATCCGAAGGTGGTAAATGGTCAAAGAATTAAACATTATATCTCAGGTAATCCCATAAATGTTGAAACCAATTTATTGAAACCTAACCCCGGAGGAATACATAAGGGACACTTTCCAAAACGTTTCAGACTCCGAAAAGGAATAGGTATGTGGTACGGTAAGTAAGCCGACTCCAAAACAATTTTTAAGGCAATATTTCTCTGTTTTGGAATATTTAGAAAAATAGAAAAATAAGTAGCAGTCCGGGAAGGACACAAGGGCCCCACGAGGGTGGTGGGCGCGCCCTACCCCCTGGGCGCGCCCCCCTACCTCATGAGCACCTCGTGTACCTTCCGGACTCTGTTTTCTTGCACGTTACGTATTTTGGTCGGTAAAAATTCATTATATAACTTCCCGAAGGTTTTGACTCCCGTATCACGCAAAACCCATCTGTTTTTGTTTTCGAGTTGTTGCTACTGCAGATTAGAGCAAGATGTCTTCTCAAGAGTCAATCGGGGAGAGCCGGGTATCTAATCCGGCATCGGAACCAAGGGCAAACAGCGACGCTGACCATTTTGGGCCAGCAACGGAGGAAGAGATGGAAGCTGACTTGATGAGAGTAGATGCTATGGAGGATCAAGAAGTCACCTCTCGCCTCCGAGCTGGGTTCACGATGGGGGAACTACAGAGCTCAGCTATTCCAAACTCGGTTATCCCTTCTAATGTTAGATTTCTTACCTATGAAAATATGAAGAGGAGTGTCACTTGTTCTCCTGCAGCTATGCAACACCCTTGGGTGCAAGGAGCTTTAGCTGTCACAGGAAAGCTTCGTAAGGAAATAATGGACCTCAAACATCAAGTCAATAAGCTTGAGGAGGAGAACCGCATCCTGAGGGGAATCATCGCCAAGAATATTACACCGACAACAAAGAAGGAGACATAATCACATGGGTATGGGCACTCCCCTTGGCAACTGCCATGCTTGGGGGAGGTGCCCCGGTATCGTATCACAATCACAACTCCTATCTTTACTGTTTTTCTTAGTTCAATCCTATTAGTAGTATCTTGATCTAGTAGAATAAATTTTATGGCATGATCTAGTTTTGAGTTTTGCTTTATGATCTCTCTATGTAATCGAGTCCGTGAGCTATATATAATAAAGATTAGTGTTGAGTCAAGGGCTTGATTATTTTGCCATGATCTTGGGTGAATAAAAGAAAAGAGAAAAGAATAAAAAGAAACAAAAAGTTCATATTGATCTTATTGAGAGTAATGACATCACATAGAAAGAGTATGATGATTAAAAGTTGTTGGGAGTTGGCAGACATAGCTTTGGTCATTGTTGCAATTAATAGGAAGTAATAAGGAAAGAGAGGTTTTCACATATAGATATATTATCATTGACATCTTTTATGATTGGGAGCACTCATTAAAATATGACATGCTAAAGAGTTGATGTTGGACAAGGAAGACAACGTAATGAGTTATGTATTTCTTATATCTGAGATAAAGTATGTTGTCATGGATCCTCTAACTTGTTGAGCTTGCCTTTCCCCCTCATGCTAGCCAAATTCTCAGCACCAAGTAGAAATACTACTTGTGCTTCCAAATATCCCTAAACCAGTTTTGCCATGAGAGTCCACCATATCTACCTATGGATTGAGTAAGATCCTTCAAGTAAGTTGTCATCGGTGCAAAGCAATAAAAATTGCTCTAAATATGAATGATTGATTGGTGTGGGAGAAATAAGCTTTATACGATCTTATGATGTGGAAGTAATAAAAGCGACGGACTGCATAATAAAGGTTCATATCACAAGGGGCAATATAAAGTGACGTTCTTTCGCATTGAGATTTTATATATCCAACCATAAAAGCGCATGGCAACCTCTTCTTCCCTCTGCGAAGGGCCTATCCTTTATTATTATCTTCTACTTTATGCAAGAGTCATGGTGATCTTCACCTTTTCTTTCTCATTTTATCCTTTGGCAAGCTCAGCATGTTGGAAAGAACATGATATATATATATATATATATATATATATATATATATATATATAATTGGATGTAGGGGAGCATGAACCATTATTGTTGACATTAACCTTGAGGTAAAAGGTTGTGGGGCAAAACTATAAGCCCCTATCTTTCTCTGTGTTCGATTAAAACTCCGTAACCACAAGTATCGCATGAGTGTTAGCAATTATGGAGGACTAAATGATAGTTGAGTATGTGGACTTGCTTTTTAGCTCTGACATAGACTCTTTCCGATGTTATGATAAATTGCAATTGCTTCAATGACTGAGATTCTAGTTTGTTGGAGCCCAATAAGGTTTATGATTTATACTTTTGCATTGTGAATAGATCATCACTTGAATATAAGTAATCATATGACAAAATCTATATATGTTGCTGTTATGAGAATAATCATGATGCCTTCATGTCCGTATTTTATTTTTATCGACGCCTCTACCTCTAAACATGATGACATATTTCTTGTTATCGGCTTTTTGCTTGAGGACAAGCGAGGTTTAAGCTTGGGGGAGTTGATACGTCCATTTTGCATCATGCTTTTATATCGATATTTATCGCATTATGGACTGTTATTTCACTTTATGTCACAATACTTATGGCTATTATCTCTTATTTTACAAGGTTTACATAAGGAGGGAGAAAGCTGGCAGCTGGAATTCTGGGCTGGAAAAGGAGCAAATATTAGAGACCTATTCTGCGCAACTCCAGAAGTCCTGAAACTCCACGGAATATCTTAAAATAAATAAAGAAAATTCCTCGCCAAAGATGAAGGCCAAGGGACCCACACCCTGCTCACGAGGGTGGGGGCGCCCCCCCCCTAGGGCGTGCCCCCCTACCTCGTGAGCCCCCTGGTGGCTCTCCGACATCCATCTTCTCCTATATGAGGTCTTTCAATGAGAAAAAAATAGAGAGGAACTTTTCGGGACGAAACTCCGCCGCCACGAGGCGGAACCTTGCCGCATCCAATCTAGAGCTCCGGCAGAGCTGTTCTGCCAGGGAAACTTCCCTCCGGGAGGGGGAAATCATCACCACCATCATCACCAACGCTCCTCTCATCGGGAGAGGGCAATTTCCATCAACATCTTCACCAGCACCGTCTCATCTCCAAACCCTAGTTCATCTCTTGTATCCAATTCTTGTCTCAAAGTCCGGGATTGGTGCTAGTAGGTTGCTAGTAGTGTTGATTACTCCTTGTAGTTGATGCTAGTTGGTTTATTTGGTGGAAGATCATATGTTCAGATCCTATATGCATATTATTACCCCTCTGATTATGAACATGAATATGCTTTGTGAGTAATTAAGTTCGTTCCTAAGGACAAGGGAGAAGTCTTGCTATTAGTAGTCATGTGAATTTGGTATTCGTTTGATATTTTGATAAGATGTATGTTGTCTAGCCTCTAGTGGTGTTATGTGAACGTCGACTACATAACACTTCACCATTATTTGTGCCTAGAGGAAGGCATTGGGAAGTAATAAGTAGATGATGGGTTGCTAGAGTGACAGAAGCTTAAACCCTAGTTTATGCGTTGCTTCGTAAGGGGCTGATTTGGATCCATATGTTTCATGCTATGGTCAGGTTTACCTTAATACTTTTGTTGTTTTGTGGATGCTTGCAATAGAGGTTAATCATAAGTGGGATGCTTGTTCAAGTAAGAACAGCACCCAAGCACCGGTCCACCCACATATCAAATTATCAAAGTATCAAACGCGAATCATATGAACGTGATGAAAACTAGCTTGATGATATTCCCATGTGTCCTCGGGAGCGCTTTTCCTATTATAAGAGTTTGTTCCGGCTTGTCCTTTGCTACAAAAGGATTGGGCCATCTTGCTGCACTTTATTTACTTTTGTTACTCGTTGCTCGTTACAATTCATCCTATCACAAAACTATCTGTTACTACTTATTTCAGTACTTGCAGAGAATACCTTGCTGAAAACCGCTTATCATTTCCTTCTGCTCCTCGTTGGGTTCGACACTCTTACTTATCCAAAGGACTACGATAGATCCCCTATACTTGTGGGTCATCAACTGCATGAAGGTGTGGCTTGTGAACTGTGTGTTGTTGTTGGTGATGACCCTATTGGGCACACCAAAACGGCAGACTAGCCCCTTGAAGAACTTGACGGCTGACTATGCTGTCACCTATCTCACTGCCTCCACCTTCGGCCACTTTGTGAACTTGTCGATTGCAACGTACAAGTACTCAAAGCCCCCGACAGCGCGGGGGAAAGGGCCCAGTATGTCGAGCCCCCAGACCAAGAATGGCCAGGAGAGAGGAATTGTTTGAAGGGCTTGAGCTGGTTGATGAAGCTTGTTCGAATGGAACTGACACGCCTCACACTTGGTTACTAGTGTCGTTGCATCCTGGAGGGCAGTGGGCCAGAAGAAACCTTACAGGAACGCCTTGCCAGCAAGGGCCCTCGACCCTATGTGGGAGCCACATATGCCTCCGTGTATCTCTGCCAACAGCTCCAGTCCTTCCTCCCAGGGAATGCACTTCAATTTCACACCGTTCGACCTTTTCCTGTATAGGACGCCATCGATGAACTGATACATAGCAGACCGATGAGCTACTTTCTCCGCTTCTTCCCTCTCCTCAGGAAGCTCCCCTGTTTGGAGGAATCGGGTGGTATGTTGTGCCCATGCTGGAGACTGGGGCTCGACGACAAGGACCAAAGGCATTTCCTCTTCCATGGGAGCGATCATCTCTACGGTTAGGGCTTGACGCCTTGCCAGAGTCGGCTGCTCCCTGGCAGGCTCAGTATCCACCGCAACATCCTTGTCGGCGGCCCAGGGGGCTCAGCGGGAAAGTACTTGCTGGGGCCTGATTTCCTCTGCTTGTTATGCTCTGTTGACGGTTCAACGGATGGTTGAGTTAACCAAAGCACAAAAGTACCTGATTCCATAGGTAATTTGAAGGCAGTGCGCTTTGACAGGTAGTCGGCGATGTCATTCTCCGCCCTGGGAATGTGCTCCGCTTGTATACCATCAAAGCGCTCCTCCAGCTTCCTCACATCATCTACGTAGGCCTCCATCAACGGGCTCTGATAATCTTTGTTGACTTGCGTGACAACAAGATGTGAATCACCCCTGACGATGAGCTTCTTCACCCTGAGGTCCGCCGCGATCCTGAGACCGGCAAGCAACCCCTCGTATTCAGCAGTGTTGTTCGTGGACATATCCCTGGGGAAGTGCATCTGGATTACATACTTGAGGTGCTCTCCGGTGGGTGCGACAAGAAGCACACCAGCACCGGCGCCTTGCAGCAAGAAAGCCCCGTTAAAGTACATGATCCAGTTGCGACTTGCCGCCTCGCCGAGAAGAATGGTCTCCTGGATCTCTTTGTTGGGCGTTGAGGTCCATTCCGCAATGAACTCCGCCAAGACTCTGCTCTGGATTGTCGAAGTACTTTCAAACTTCAAACCAAAGCTTGACAACTCCAAGGCCCACTCCACAATCCTCCCGGTCGCGTCCGGATTGTGCAGTATCCATTGCAGCGGGAGGCGGGTGACGACGGTAATTTCATGTGCCTGGAAGTAATGGCGCAGCTTCCTCGAGGCCATAAGGAGGCCAAAGAGCAATTTCTGCACACCGGAGTACCTTGACCTAGCCCCCTGCGAGAGGGAGCTGACAAAGTAAACTGGGTGCAACATCATCTTCTTCCTCCGCACATCTGGTTGCACGGGACCTGTCTCGACGGTGTCAAACTCTACCAGGGCCATGCCTTGCCGGCGCCAGGCCCTGCCGGGGGAATCTCTGGCTTGCCATCCGCCAGCCCTGCCGTTGCCACTGCCTCTTCGTCGACCTCCCTCTGTGCCACTAGTGCGGCGCTGACCACTTGATTCGTTGCCGCCAGATACAGCAGCAACGGCTATTATGGTTTAGGCAGAACTAGTATCGGTGTAGAGGGGAGGTATTTCTTGAAATCCTGCAGTGCTGCCTCGGCCTCTGGGGTCCACTTCATTGGGCCCGCCTTTTTCAAGATTTTGAAAAAGGGAAGGGCACGCTCAGCAAACTTGGAGATGAATCTGCTCATGGCGGCAACGCAACCACTGAGCCAACGCACATCCTTGATCCGCTTGGGTGCCTCGATCTGCTCAATAGCCTTGATTTTGTCTGGATTTGCCTTGATCCCATGATGTGACACGAAGAACCCGAGAAGTTTGCCGGATGGAACGCCAAAGACACACTTCTCACGGTTCAACTTGAGGTTGATCTTGCGCAGGTTGGCAAACGTCTCTTCTAAGTCTTGTACAAGAGTTGCCTTGTCCTTAGTTTTGACCACTATGTCATCCATATAAGCTTCCATATTTCTGTGTAGCTGGGGCTCAAAACCAATTTGGACTACTCTTGCAAACATTGAGCCAGCACTCTTCAACCCGAAAGGCATCCGTAAAAAGCAATACGTACCACATGGGGTCATGAATGTTGTCTTCTCTTCGTTTTCTCTTGTCATGAAGATCTGGTGGTAGCCCGAGTAGGCATCGACGAATGATAACAGATCACACCCGGCCCTGGAGTCGACAATCTTGTCAATGAGCGGCAACGGGAAGGGGTCCTTAGGACAAGCCTTATTGATATCTGTGTAATCGATACATAGCCTCCACTTCCCGTTTGCCTTGCGCACCACCACCGGATTGGCCAACCACGTCGGATAGAGAACTCCTCTAACCAAGCCTGCCGCTTCCAACTTCCCGATCTCCTCTGTGATGAACTCTTGCTGTTCCAAAGCTTGCTTCCTGACCTTCTGCTTGATGGGTCACGCATGGGGACAGACAGCAAGTTGGTGCTCAATTACTTCCCTGGGAACGCCGGGGATGTCGGATGCTTGCCATGCAAACACGTCAACATTTACCCGCAGGAAAGTGATGAGCGCGCTTTCCTATTTGCTGTCAAGGGTGGAGCTTATGGTGAAAGCCCCTCCCGTGCCATCCTCCTTGACGGACACCTTCTTGGTCTCTGGTGATGTAGCTCTGGATTTCTTGTTCTTACCGATGGAGCTCTCTGGCACGTCCTCGATGGTAGCACAACACTCTGAAGAGGTGCGCTTGCCGGAGTGGGTGTGAGAGGTCCTACCAGTCTTCTTCTTCCCTCCCGGGACTTCGGTGGCAGGAGCAAGCGCCTTGGCGGCAGCTGCTGCAACTGCTTCCCGGTAGAGTAGGTCGGCGCAAATCAGCGCATCCTTCTTGTCGCAGGGAATGGTGATGATGGTCATCAACCCAGGCATCTTCAGCGTGTTGTAGGCGTAATGTGATGCCGCCATGAACTTGGCTAGTGCCAGGCAGCCAAGAATCCCATTGTACGGCAAGGGAATCTCTGCTACATCAAAGACAATCGTCTCTGTCTTGTAGTTCAGCTCACCTCCAAACGTCACAGGCAGCCTGGCCTTGCCCTTCGGTTGACTCCTTCCGGGGTTGACCCCTTGAAATGTACCCGTCTCCTCGAGGTCTCCATCAGGAATTTGTAGCCTTTTGATCACAACGGGTGAGATCAAGTTCAGATCGGCCCTGCCGTCAACCAGCATCTTGTTCACCTTGAGGTTGTGTATCATTCTGAAACCAACAAAGGAAAACACTCGACCGCAGTTGTGCGATCAGGGTGGTCCTCGGCGTCAAAGATGATGGGCGTGCTGGACCACTTCAGCGGCTTCTGAGCGTCGAACGACAGCTCTGCTGCTGTGATCTCACGCGTCCACTGCTTGAGCTGGCGGTGAGAAGTATGCAGCAAGGCGCCACCATCGACTCACATGGCCTCTGTAGCCTTCTGGAACTCATGCTTGCCGGACTCGTCGTCTTCGTCATGATCGTCATCTTCTTGCTTCTTGTCGCGGCCTCGAGCGGGCCTCTCTTGCTGGTTGTCCTTGCCGCCGCGGCCTCCTTGGCCGCCACGCTTCTTGCCGGATCCTTCGGCACCATCCTGACCCTTCTCCTTGTCCCGCCTCTCATACTCGGCTTTTTGCTTTTCAGCAAGCAGCTCAACTTGTTGGCAGTTCTGGAGGTCGTGGCCCTTGGTGCGGTGGATATTGCAATACTGCTTGTCGTAGCCCCCTGGCTTGTCGGCAACCACCAAGGCCCGGCAAGCGGCGCACCCGGCAATCTCGTTGCCGGGGTCCTCTGCCTTGGCCTTCTTGGTGGCGCCGGTGTCGTCGGATCCCTCGACGGCAAACACGGCCTTGCCCTTGTGCTTCCTGTTGCAATGCCGACCCTTCTTTGTCGAGGCGGCGGTGTCTTCGTCGGTAGAGTCGGTTTCCACGCGGGTACTTCCTTCCCTCTTCAGCTCGGGCGCATCTATCGGCCAGAACGTAAAGTTCGGCCACGTCCTTGACCTTGTTCATTTCCAGCTCTTCACGCATCTTGCGGTTACACACATTTTGATGGAATGCGCTGATCACGGCGGCAGGATGAACATCTGGGATGTTGTATTGCACTCGGCTGAACCTCTGTATGTACTTGCGCAGGTTTTCGCCTTCCTTATGGGGAATGATATGCAAATCACTCGCCTGGCCATGAGCTTGGTGGCCTCCAGTGAAGGCCCCAACGAACTCATGACACAGATCCGATCAAGAAGAAATGGAATCCGCCGGCAAGTGCATCAACCAAGGCATGACATTGGTTTTCAGGGCCAATGGGAAGTAGTTGGCAAGCACCTTGTCATCACGAGCTCAAGCGGCTTGCATCGCAATGGTGTAGATGCTGAGGAACTCTGACGGATGGGTCTTGCCGTTGTACTTCTCGTCGATGTCGGGCTTGAACGTGCGGTGGGACGGCCACTGGAACTGCCGCAGCTCACGGGTAAAGGCTGGGCAACCCACCTCGTAAGGTAGGCCGCCGGAGCCTCCCGATGCTGGGTGGTCCATAGCGGGCCCCGCCCGCCTGTCTGACTGGTGGCGCGTATCACGCCGGCGCTCAATGGTGGTTTGAGCATCTTTGTGGGCTCGCTCCCAAAGAACTTGGATCTGGTCGCGGTGGGTCCGTGGATCGGACGACGCTATGGAAATGTTATCACAAGCATCATCACGACGGATCGACACCCGCGGCGGCTGGCGTGGAGGAGGAGAGTGCACCGTGGCCGCAGCACCTCCGGCCTTCCCACCGCTGGTGTGCGGTGGTTCGACGGAGCGCCGGCCTGAGGGCCCCGCTGGCCATGGCTCATCTTTGTTGGCGACGCCGACGAGGCTCCGGATGGTGGCTCTCCACTCGTTGAGCTTTTCTGCGGCAGGAGGGAAGTCGAGGAGCAGCTGTGCGCGCGCCAAAGCTTCTGCTGGCGTGGGTGGCGGCGAAAGCTGCGTGGACCATGGCGCGCTCCGACTTCTAACCACGTTAGAAGGAGCTCCATCATGGCCCAGTGGTTGTGCGCCATATTCGCAAGCACTTTGGCGGGCATATTGGCTTCCTCCATCCCACGAGTGATGCACGGGACTCTTCCCACGGCGGCGCCCGAGGTCCCCAGCATGGTGGCGCTGCTCGTCACGCGCATCCTGAGAAGAGCGCGCCGTCAGCGCCAGCATAAGCGTCTTGGAGGTCGCCGCGCCGCCTGTAGGTGGCACGGCGTCGCCCTTGGAGGGCCCCACACCGCCTGGGAGGGGCCCGGCTCCGTCTTTGTATTTGGCGGCGTGTGGCTCGTCATCTCGTGCGCGAATGATGCCGCTCGCTAGGCTCTGGCTGCCAGAGCGATGTTGGTGCTCGCGGGCCGCGCCTCGGGTTCTGTCCGCGACCGGCCCGCTGCTCGCCCGCACAGGTACGGGCCGTCCGGCTCCCGATGAACCGATCGCTGTGACCGCCTTCTTCTTGGGAGCCATGACAATGAAGAACTGCTGGGCTAACTGTTAGACCGGATTTCCGCAACTGCGCTCCCCCTACCTAGCGCGCCAAAGATGTCAGGGGAAATCGACACCTATGGGATCACTGGGATCCCTTCTACGGTTGGCGGGCCCGGGGTTGTGAAAAGAGCGGGTTTGATAGGAAGCACACAGATCGTTTACCCAGGTTCGGGCCGCAAAGATGCGTAATACCCTAGTCCTGCTTTGGTGGATGTATTTGAGTGTTCTTGTGTTCTTGAGCTAGCTACGCGCGTCTGAGCTGACGAAGTGTTGTGGTGCCATGTTGGCTGGCTGCTGGGCTGGTGTGGTGGTGGAGCCTTCAGGAAGACTTGCATGCCACCACGCAGGTGCTTGCTGGGTCGGTGTAGAGGCCAATCTTCGCCACGCAGGTGCCCGCCCAGCTGGTTGAGCTAGCAGCTGCTTGGGGACGGCGGTGGAGCTTTGGCAGACGCTGGCCTGGCTGTGGCCTTGCTGGTGTCCTCGGCAAGGGTCTTACCGGGCCCCCGGCAAAGGTCTTGCTGTGGCGTCGCGGTCGTCCCCGGCAAGGATCTCGCCGGGGGTCATCGTCTTCTGGTCCTCATCCGATCTCGCATGTTCATGATCTTGACAAAGATCTGCATGTCACCACGGAGGTGCCTCCTGAGCCTTGGTTCCATCGTAGTCGTCGGCGGTGTTTGGAACTCCTGGGCTCAAGGGTGGCTCGCTCTGCTGGTGTTGGGCTAGTTGCCCTGGCAAGGCTCTTGCCGGGGCCGTGGAGGTCGTCCCGGCAAGGGTCTTGTCGGGGGAGTGCACCTTGCTCCTTTGTTCTTCAGTGTTTCTGGCCTTGGCGTTGCTTTGTTTGTCTTATGCTTTGGTTTCCCTCCGGCTTCCCTCCTCTGCCCTGTTAACTGTGGCCGCGGGCGCGGCTCTGACTGCCCGTGCACAAGTAAAGGGGTCAAAAGGAGAGCCCCTACTTTTGTACACTGACACTTGCCAACTTCAACACAAGTATTTCTAAATTCCATAATTACTCAACTAGCACAACTCTAATATTACCACCTTTATATCTCAAAACAACTATCAAGAATCAAACTTCTCATCATATTTAATGCACTCTATATGAAAGTTTTTATTATACCCGTCTTGGATGCCTATCATATTAGGACCAATTTTATAGCCAAAAAAAATTACCATGCTGTTCTAAAAGACTCTCAAAATAATATATGTGAATCATGAGAGATCAATAATTTTTATAAAATAAAACCACCACCGTGCTCTAAAAAGATATAAGTGAAGTACTAGAGCAAAATTTCTAACTCAAAAGATATAAGTGAAGCACATAGAGTATTCTAATAAATTCCAATTCATGTGTGTCTCTCCAAAAGGTGTGTACAGCAAGGATGATTGTGGTAAACTAAAAAGCAAAGACTCAAATCATACAATACGCTCCAAACAAAACACATATCATGTGGTGAATAAAACTATCGCCTCAAGTAAAGTTACCGATAGACAGACGAAAGAGGGGATGCCTTCCGGGGCATCCCCAAGCTTAGGATTTTGGTTGTCCTTGAATTTAACCTTGGGGTGCCTTGGGTATCCCCAAGCTTAGGATATTGTCACTCCTTGTTCCAAAATCCATCAAATCTTTACCCAAAAACTTGAAAACTTCACAACACAAAACTCAACAGAAAATCTCATGAGCTCCGTTAGTATAAAAAAACAAACCATAACTTTAAGGTACTGTAATGAACTCATTATTTATTTATATTGGTGTTAGACCTACTGTATTACACCTTCTCTATGGTTCATACCCCCTGATACTAGCCATAGATTCATCAAAATAAGCAAACAACACACGAAAAACAGAATCTGTCAAAAAAAGAACAGTATGTAGTAATCTGTAGGTTTCGAATCCTTCAGTAACACCAACAATCTTGAGAAATAAGGACATCCTAAATAATTTGTATATTGATCTACTGCAGTTGGCATTGGTATTTTATCACTCTCTGGTAAAAAAACTAAAATTGTTCTCGAGAGCGCATACTTTCTGTTTGTTTTCAGCAAGATCAAACAATAATCATCCAAGAAGATCATAAAGGATTTACTTGGCACAAACACTAATTAGAACATAAAAACACAATCATAAAATATGATAGATGATTTATTATTACTAAACAGGAACAAAAGGCAAGGAACAAAAATAAAATTGGGTTGCCTCCCAACAAGCGCTATCCTTTAAAGGCCCTAGCTAGGCGAAGAGATTTCAATGCTGCTCACATGAAAGACAAGAATTGAAGCACAAAAAGAGCATCATAAAACATGTGACAAACACATCTAAGTCTAACATACTTCCTATACATAGGCATCTTATAGGCAAACAAATTATCAAGGCAGGCAAAAACTAGCATATGCAAAGAAGCGGAAAGAAACAATAGCAATCTCAACATAACGAGGGGTAATTTAGTAACATGAAAATTTCTACAACCATATTTTCCTCTCTCATAATAATTACATGTAGGATCATAAGCAAATTCAACAATATAGCTATCACAAAACATATTCTAATCAAGAACCACATGTATGCAAAGTTGACACTCTTCCAAAATAGTGGGGTTAACATTAACTAAATCATGACCTCTCCAACCCCACTTTTATCAAAAACTTCATAAGATTGAACATTCTCCAAATATGTGGGATCTAAAGTTGATACTCTTCCAAACCCAATTCAATATTATTGCAAAAATTGTTATCAATCTCATATTCATCATGGAGCTTAAATAAATTTTTAAGATCATAAGAAGAATCACCCAAATCATGAGCATTGCAACAAGTAGATGACATAGCAAAACTAGCATCCCCAAGATTAGCGTTTTGCATATTATTAGCACAATTTACATCAATAGAATTTATAATAAGATCATTGCAATCATGCTTTTTATTCAAAGATCTATCGTGAATCACTTCATAAAGTAATTCATCAAACTTTTCAGATTCACGAATTTCAAGCAAAACCTCATAAAGATAATCTAGTGCACTCAACTCACTAGCAATAGGTTCATAATAATTGGATCTCTTAAAGAGATTAGCAAGTGGATGAGGATCCATAAACTTTAAGCAAGCGAAGATGCAAGCAAAAAGAAGGTACATGGTAGCACAATATCGAACGGAAGAAGGGCGAATAAAACGGCAAACGTGAAGTGGGGGAGAGAAAAACGAGAGGCAAATGGAAAATAATGTAATGCGAGGGATAAGAGATTGTGATGGCTACTTGGTATGTCTTGACTTGGTGTAGATCTTCCCGGCAATGGCGCCAGAAATTCTTCTTGCTACCTTTTGAGCATGCGTTGGTTTTCCCTTAAAGAGGAAAGGGTGATGCAGCAAAGTAGTGTAAGTATTTCCCTCAGTTTTTGAGAACCAAGGTATCAATCCAGTAGGAGACTACACGTAAATCGCCTAGTACCTGCATAAACAAATAAGAACCTTGCAACAAACACGATAAAGGGGTTGTCAATCCCTTTACGACCACTTGCAAAAGTGAGATATGATAAATATAATAAGATAAATATTTTTGGTATTTTTGTATAGATTGGAAAGTAAAGATTGCAAAATAAATAAGAAACTGGAATTGTAGATTGGAAACCTATATGATGTAAAGTAGACCCGGGGGCCATAGGTTTCACTAGTGGTTTCTCTCAAGATAGCATATATTACGGTGGGTGAACAAATTACTGCCGACCAATTGATAGAAAAGTGCATAATTATGAGAATATCTAGGCATGATCATAAACATAGGCATCACGTCCGTGTCAAGTAGACCGAAACAATTCTGCATCTACTACTATTACTCCACACATCGACCACTATCCAGCATGCATCTATAGTATTAAGTTCATAAGAACAGAGTAACGCATTAAGCAAGATGACATGATGTAGAGGGATAAACTCAGGCAGTATGACATAAACCCCATCTTTTTATCCTCGATGGCAACAATGCAATACGTGTCGGTTCCTTTTCTGTCGCTGGGATCGAGCACCGCAAGATTGAACCCAAAGCTAAGCAATTCTCCCATTGCAAGAAAGATCAATCTAGTAGGCCAAACCAAACTGATAATTCGAAGAGACTTGCAAAGATATCAAATCATGCATATAATAATTCAGAGAAGAATCAAATATTGTTCGTAGATAAACTTGTTCAAAAACCCACAATTCATCGGATCTCGGCAAACACACCGAAAAAAGGATTACATCGAATAGATCTCCAAGAATATCGAGGAGAACTTTGTATTGAAGATCAAAGAGAGAGAAGAAGCCATCTAGCTAATAACTATGGACCCGAAGGTCTGTGGTAAACTACTCACACATCATCGAAGAGACTATGTTGTTGATGAAAAAGCCCTCCGTGATCGAATCCCCCTCCGGCAGATCACCGAAAAAGGCCCTCAGATGGGATCTCATGGGTACAGAAGGTTGCGGTGGTGGAAAAGTGGTTTCGTGGCCCCCCTGGATGTTTTTAGGGTATAAGAGTATATATAGGCGAAAGAAGTAGGTCTGTGGAGCTATGAGGGGCCCACGAGGGTGGGGGTGCGCCTGCCCACCTGGGCGCGCCGCCCTACCTCGTGGCCGCCTCGTTGCTTCCTTGACCTCCACTCCAAGTCTCCTGGATTGCGTTTGTTCCAAAAAAGATCCCCGCGAAGGTTTCATTCCGTTTGGATTCCGGTTGATTTTCCTTTTCTGCGAAACACTGAAATAGGCAAAAAACAGTAATTTGCACTGGGCCTTCGGTTAATAGATTAGTCCCAAAAATAATATAAAAGTGCATAATAAAGCCCATTAAACATCCAAAACAGATAATATAATAGCATGGAACAATAAAAAATTATAGATATGTTGGAGACGTATCACTAACCCTGACGACGCGTGCGCCCGAGCTGGTCGAGTGGTACGTGTGGACCGGCCAGCTGCGGAAGTGGATGAGCGCCCCCCCCCCCTCCCGGTTTGGCTTGGTGCCACGTCAGCGCAGGAGGCCATGTACCTAGAGCACTGGCGGCAACGCAGGCTGGCGGAGCTGGGGAGAAGCGCGCTGACGTCGAGCGGCGCATGCAGAGGGAGCGGGAGGAGGAGGAGCGTGCCCGTGTTGCTGCATTGCCTCCACCGTCGGAGACGCCGGAGGAGGCACCCCTGGCGGCCTATCGAGCCGCCTTCGGCTGGGCTGGGCCGCCTCCCGTCTTTATTGACCTCAACGGTGTTGATGACGGTGGCAAGGGCAAGGGCAATGCTGATGTCTAGGGCTATGTGCGGGCGCCGACTTTTTTTAGTTTTTGTTAAGGCCACTCCTAGGAGCCGGCGCACCCGCCAAATTTTCGGCCGGTCGGCCCCCAGCCGTAGGATTAGGCCACGTCCTGCCGTTGATTTCCTCTGTTACCCTCAGCGCATCTGCTTTGCATCTCGTCCGCGTTGACCGGCCGATTGCGTCCATGGAGGACTCCGTGCTCGCCGTTGCCTACGCTCGTCCTTGGCTGCTCGTGTTTGCCGACAACCAGCGCCGCCCTCGCTCGTTGCCCCGGTCGCCCGTGCTCGCCGGCCATCCGCTATCGTCCCTCAACTGTTCGCCTTCGTTTGCCAGCAGTCATGTTGTGTCCGATGCAGCACAGAGGTGTCGTCGTCCTAGTATCACCGACGTGGTCATGGAAACCACGGTCGCCGGTGCTAGCATCTCGAGCTGCATGTGGTACCAAATCCGGTGGCGTCGTGTGGCCGTCCGACAATCGTGCTGGTTCCAGCAAAAATCCATGCCGGATGTAGCAAATTTTGTCACTGGATGCAGCTCCATCGCGCCCATCCTCAACTGGTTCCAGCAAAAAAATAAGCCGGTTGTAGCGATTTGAAGCAGTGGTCGTAACATTTTTTCTCCCCTGGTTGCAGCTCTGCAGCGCTGATGGTCGTAGTCGTTACTCAATTGGTTCCAACAAAAAATGATGCCGGATGTAGCAAATTATGTCGCTGGATGCAGCTCCGACGGCCGGTTCCCAGCACATAGTCTCTGCGATGTAGCAAATTTGGCCCTGGTTCCAGCACATTGCGTAGCTGGTTCCAGCACGGCCAGCCGCCGGTAGTAGCACCGCGACGCTGTGGTCGTAGCAGTGCACGACGCCGGCCGTAGCACTGCCTCACCATGGTCGCCATGGATGTAAGATGCAGCAACCCTCACTGTGCGACGAGGCCATAGTTGCAGCAAAAAAATGAGCGGCTACCACTGGCTCCTTGGCAGCCTGCGCGAGATGGGGATAGAGAGTAGCCTGCGAGATGCGGGAGTAGGAGAAACCTGCGAGATGGGAAGGGAGAGTAGTCTGAGCGAGCATGGTGGGTGGTGGGGAGAGAGAGAGGAGTTGTGCTAATGCTGGAGGTGGGAGACGATGTGAGGTAGAGAGGAAAAATCAAAGGAACGAGTGGACCGGGACTAGATAAAGGCCCTCCTAATGCTCCACCTTGTACAGGTGCTAAGCCTTCCACGTAGGCAAAAAATCTGACGTGGCAAGTTATTTAAGAGGAGAGAGATAAGTGTGGTGACCTCAGGAAGAAACAATGCTAAGCGCGTGAACCTGGGTAAAACATTTAAAGAAAGGAAGTCCACTAATACATGAAAAGCTTTAGTTGCTAAATCATTAAATGAAGCAAGCTTATCAACCATAAACTATGCATTGGGGAGTATAGTTGCTAAGCTATTTAATGTGCTTAGCACCTCATCTAAGCACTCATACATTGGCAGCAGCCTAACGTTGCTGGATGCATGTTGGTGTGTGAGCCCACAGGAGATGCGTGTATGTGGAAGGCGATCGGCGCGTGGTTCGACCGGCGCGCCGGATGTAAAGTTTTCTTTTTATTAATGTTTAATTAAGTTTTAAGTGGACTTTGATCGGCGGTTGATCGGCCAATTATGATAAATTAAATTCGTATTAGATTTATTTGTACCATGTGTATTATTTTTTTCTTTTTATACGCGCGCGGATTTGGATCGGCTTTTTGTGGTATGCTTCAGCCGATTCATATGAAAAAGTGGATGTGCATGTCCGTGTGGCGATCTAAACAAATAAAAAGTGGACAAACCACGCATCCGTTTAGGTCGCCGGTTGGAGTTGCTCTAAGCGGCAGCGGCGGGACACCGCGCGCCGCTGTTTCGTGAGCAAAACCGCTCGTTACACGTGAACGCGCGGCACACGCCGCCGATCCACAACGCGGCGCAGCTGTATTTGGCAACCGTCGGCGGACACGGTGCCCGCGCGCGTAGGCTACTGCCCTGCGCCCTGACACGGTGACACCTCCAACTTGTCCCGTGCTGGAAGCTAGCTAGCCGCGCCCGTGAGCCGTGAGCACGTAGCGGGAATCCATGGGCATTCACCAGGCTGCGTCCGGTCGTATGTGTACGAGTAGGAGGCAGGAGCTGCTTGGATCATGCGCGTACGCACAGCATCTTCGTTTGGAGATATCTATGCTGCTCCAGCTAGTACAGCCGGTACGTCCGTGACATGGCATCTGCATCAGTGCAATTAGTGGTGTGCGCGATATGGATCATCAGGTCAGGTGGTGGGAGACATGATCGATGCTTGCACACACGTACAAATCTGAGTTGTGTGAAAATACATATTGCGTGAATATATTGTGCATCATACAGAAATTAACCGGCGGGCCCCATGCATTTCCTTCTATATCGAGCTGCCTGCTGATATTTCATGACTATATAGTACTCTCTCCATCCATAACATAGTGCGTATAGAATTTCTGAGAGGTCAAACAAAGTGAAAATTGACCAGGTTTACAGAGAAGATCAATTTAAATATACAACATAAAAATATAACTGATGATGGATTCAATCATATGCATTTGATATGTCAAATGTACATATTCTTCTCTTTAAACATAGTCAAAGATTGTAATATTTGACTTTTGAAAAATCTATACGCTGCATTTTTTGATAAATTATCTCCTCCTTTATTCAATTAAAACTGCATTATTTACAAAGTAGGGTATCATCGCCTCCGGAGGCGAATCCATCTAGATACTAGGAGAAGAGAACTTGGTCAACTTGGCAAATTCATGGGCTACCTGATTACTATCTCTGTTACAAGAATCAAACATAACATGATTAAAATACAAAGACATGTAATAACAATCATAAAAAATGGCACTTGCCACTGAGCTAGAAACTCCCTCCTTGAGAGCATTAATAACCTCCTCACTGTTCGAGGCCACCTCAATCTTACTACATCCCACGGTTTATGCCAAATTTAGCCCAAATCTCACAGCAGTTGCTTCAGCAGAAAAGGAGTCATAACAAAAGTTCTGTCCTCGCTGCAGCAAGGAATTTACCATTGTGATTCGGAAGAACAACGCCAACCGATCAAACCCAGCATCTACATTAAGTTTCGTATAACCTAAGCGAGGCTTTGACCAAGCCATATCTCGCCTTCTCGCCTTAGGTTTGCATGCAATCACGAAGTTCACTGCTAGCCCCCGGATTGCAAGTTGGATTTGAGCTGCACTTTGTGCATTCTCTCCATGGGTCGGTTTTCTCCGTTCAAAAACTACGAATACAAAGCCGTTGTAGGAATCGTCTCTCTCAGGTTAGGCAACCCAAGAACATGAATGTCCAAGTCCCTTAGACATAGGAGGTGTTCAAGCACTCCTTCACCAGACAGGCTTACACAACACACTTTCTTGATAATGTCATACATCCCCAACAATTGCCAAATTTCCTTGGAAAGTATCCTTCTCAGTCCGAGCTTAAATGAGCTCGGGTGAACAGTAAAATTAAAAAAATCAAACAATTCTAATTTTTTATGACAAATACTGACAAAAGTTCTAAGACCTTACAAAATTTCATTATGAAGTCGCATTTGTGGAAGTTGTGGCAAAAATAAGAACAAATCAGTGCTTCAAAATGCTTTCGAAAGTAGCATATTTGAAGTATCAACTTTTTTTGCCACCACTTTCAAAAATGTGATTTCAAGACGAATCTTTTCAAGCTGAGGTTAGAACTTTTGGCAATGTTTGCCAAAAAAATAATGCAGTTTTTCTTTTCTTTTTTTTACTGTTCACCCGAGTTCACTGAGAAACTCCATGTCCTCGGCCTTCATGCACTGGAAGAGTATAAATCTACGGAAATGTTAACGCCCACACGTGTGGGCATTAGCCAACTCACCCACACGTCTCCATCACCGTCCAGTAACTTCTGCACGAATCTTGGCACGAATTAGCTGATTTTGTATGCCACCTAGGACAACTCGCGTGTGTGGTGTGTGAGAGAGGTCGTCCACACATCCGTTTTACCACACGGAGGGGCCGGTGTGTGGGCGTTCAGCAGTTCGCGCCACACGCCACTTTGCACGCACACACAAGGGCTAGTGTGTAGGCATTTGCCATCTCGCCCACACGCCCGTCTCCTCTCCCACACCCAAGCTGCTAGTTGCCATGTGTTTTCGCAGCGCACATGGCAACTGCCCCTAGTGTGTTTTATAAGGAGGTGGCAACTCTCTTTTTTTACCCGAGTGCCATGTGTTTTTGCAGGGTACACGGCCACTGCCTAGTGTGCACGTAAGCAGATGGCAACTCCCTTTTACCGAGTTGCCATGTGTTTTTGCATGGTACATGGCAACTGCCCCAACGTGCACGTACATGGCAACTGCCCTAACGTGCACGTAAGCAGATGGCAACTCTTCCTTTTTACATGGCAACTGCCCTAGCATGCTTGTGAGCACATGGCAACTCTCTCAACTGCCTAGTGTTAGTATGTGGCAACTCCTAAAGTTATGAAATCATGGCAACTACATTAGATCAGACCATACATGGCAACTGCAGTTGAGCAACCATGGCAACTGCAGTTGTCCGACATGGCAACCGTAGTTCAGCGACATGGCAACTGCAGTTAAACGAACATGGACGAGGGTCTGGACCATGGCAACTGCGGGCGCACGGTGGGCGTCACGCGTGGCGTGCGGGACCAGGAGGGTACGAGGCCTGACATACGGGCGTGTGAGCGTTATCAACTTTGCCCACACGCACGCGTGTGAGAGGGTTCAGGAGAAAAAAAAAGGTGTGTGAGCATTAGTTGTTTTGTCCACACGTAGGTGTGTGGGCTGGTTGCTGTCCATGCCACACGAGGCGTGTGGCACAACTACCCGATATACCACACGTGTGGCAGTTATCGGGACCCTAAATCTATAGGGTACATTGCGGAATGGAATGGGCGGGGTAGGCTCTTTCTCTGTTATTGGAACTTAAGAGTAGTCATGTCACTCCCAGAAGCCACCAGTTCATCATTCCCAGGTCAGGGCCGACCCGACCGACAAGCAATTCTGGATCGTATTCTTCTTTTGCGCACATAAACTATACTACTATAGAGTGCGATTTTGTTTCGATGTGCAGTGTTTTCGTTTGTAATCCCGGTCACATGCATCCGATCCGATAGCTCATCCGGACGATCAACGATGAACTAGTCCAGCATATTGTGATCGATCACCCACGTACGCGCGACACGCACGCGACGCGACCGACCGGCATGATTAACCGATCGAGCTCGTATTCGCGCCGGCCGGTTGCGTCGACGTCGATTGGCTGCCAGCCGACGAGTTTGGCCTGGCCCACTGACACCGCCACCCGCCCAGCTAGCTAGCTCCACGGTGGAAACGCCGGCCGCGCACGCGACATGTCCACATCACCAGCAAAGCAAGAGTCTAGCACATACGTGTACGTGCTCGAGTCCAGACGCCGACTCCTGATCCCATCGCAAAAAGAGGAGTGTGGGGTGGGGGTAGAGGTGCCGTGCCAGGTCTGCCCTACGCACGTCCACACGGATAAACAAAGCCTACACCGAATTCGGGCCTCGATCGCCGCCGGCGACAGGCGGATCTTGAAACGGAGGCAAAATAATTGCCGTATTGATTAATTAAAAAGAAGAAAATTGTTTAATTAATTTATGAAAACTCGAGCTAAAACCAATACGGTCAAATCATAAATGGACTACTCATCAATCATGAGACCTTGCAAACACACATCACTGATAGAAAAAGGGCCTGTTGTCCCGATTCGTAAGGGCCTTTTGTCCCGGTTCCTGAACCGGGACTAATGCCCTGTCCCTTTAGTCCCGGTTCAATCCAGAATCGGAACAGATGGGCCTCCACGTGGCCTGTGCGCGAAGCCCAGGCAGGAGGGCCTTTGATCCCGGTTGGTGGCACCAACCGGGACCAATAGGCATCCACGCGTCAGCATTTCTATGGCTGCGGTTTTTGTTTTTTTTGGGGGGGAGGGGGGGGGGTTGGAGGTTTTGGGAGGTTAATTTAGGTGTTTCATATATTGTGTTAGCTAGCTATAATTAATAGAGAGAAATGTCCTCTCTTATGTCCGTGCTTGGTCGACGCTACATACTATACATATGTATAGAGAGGACTAGACACGCTAACTAGCTAGTAAGCAAACGAAGGAAACAGAAGATCGTCATGAACATATATGCATACAGAAAGAAGTCATATCGACCACCTCTCCTTCTCCGAGAGATTGGTCGAACAACAAGTTCTCGTATATCTATCCGACACTACCGGCTACATATATACAATAATTATCTCTTACAAATATAATCTCCTAACATACGGACTCATGGTCCACATAGTATTCTCCGTCTTCAGCGATCACGTGGTCAAGAAAGAATGCCGCCAATTCCTCTTGAATTGCTCGTATGCGAGCTGGTGCTAGGAGTTCATCCCGCTTCCGAAACATCTAATTTGAAGAAGGGGGTCAATACATATATATATGAATGAATGAAACTCAACACAAATGATGGTAATAAAATAAAATTGTGAATGTCGTTATTTACGCACTTCATATTGTTCGTCAGAGTAGCCCCGCTCACAGATCGTGTGGCGGATGGACTCGCAAACGTAGTATCCACAGAAATCATTTCCTTGTTCCTGCCACAACCACTTTACAAGAAATAAAGGTCAATCAAACTGATAAGCAAGAATGCCAAATGATATTGATGAAACTAGCGTTTGAATCAATAGGAGATGCGCGGAACATGCTACTATAATACTTACTTTCGGGTGTCTAAATTGCAGCTTCTTCGGGAGTCCCGGAGCTTTTTTGGTGAAATTTTTCCAAACCCTGCCAGACAAAGAAAACAATTACTTGATATATTAGGAAATGAACAAAGTTGCTGATATGGTGGATAATGATCGATTTAACTTACTTCTCGAGCATTTGAGTCATGTCCGCATAGTCCTGGAGATCTTTTCGTCTTGAGTCTAAAACGGTTACTAGTCCCTGCTCAAGCTTAATCTTTAGGAGAATATAGTAGAAACTGCACACGCATGCATAACTCATCAATTACATTACTATAACATTCACTAATATATAAGGGAAACCGAATACGCACAAGATATTAATACTCACTTGAAGTTGTAAGGAAAGAATATTATATCTTTGTTTTCATTTATTACCAACGATCGTAGCAAGTTGGCCTCGGTATCTGCGGCATGAAACTTAACCTGAGTTGCATCTATGATATTTGTGTTAATGAACCCAATATCACCGATTTGTCGTTTCTTTAATTCGACGATCTTCAATCTGCATAATATAGTGAGGATAATTATAAATACATGCAATGAAAGAGCTGAGCTATATAGAGAGACGTAATGACAGAAGTAGTACTACTTACAGACAGTAGCAGGCAGGGGCGGGCTCAGGAATTGAAGTGTGTGTATTCAAATTTTAAAAACTTTTTTTGAAAGCCTATAACCTTCCTTTTGACGTGTATAACCATTATAGCAACATATTACTAGTTGTAAAATATATTAAAAAGGATATCTTGTAATATATTATACTTATAAAAATTAATCATAAATTGAATTGTCTAACATATAGAAGTTATAATTTTTCAGCATAGCATGGAAAAATTTAGGATAAATAGAGGATAGAAAATAGGAAATGATAAGAAAGCTTACAAATGAAATGATAAATTTGCAATCCCCGATGTTTTGAAAATGAGCGATGACATCTTCATCCTTAACTTGCAAGAATAATTCTCTTTCAATGACTAATCTTTATAGGTTATGCTGATTGTAACAAATTCAAAATTTATACACGCTCTCACATTACGAATTCAAATGAAAAGTTGCAAATTATCATATCTAAACAATTCATAGTTGACTGCAAACAACTCTCTAATTCATTATAATTAAATAGAAGACAAGTGATCAAACTAACTTACTTAGGCCGTGCTTGGTAATACTCCGCTCCTTTGCCAGGGAGCAGAGCGGACAGAGCACCCATTTAGTTGCTCGCCCAAATTACACTAGATGCCGCTCCGCTCCCGCAGCGGAGTTAGGAGTGGAGAGTTTCCGAACGGCCCCTTAGTCTTCGTACGTTTGTACTGTAGCCTGCTGGACAGTACGAGAAGAAAACCATGCCCCTGCCAGCAGTGAGAAATGAATTCAGTTCAACTAAGAAATAAAAATCGGCATGAGAGGAGAAATCCCAGTTTCAGAAGGCGAATGATTAATATATCTAATTAGCAATTATATCTGAATCTGTGGGTTGTGGATTTGAAATTGCATCTATGCCTGATGCCCGTTGCAGACTGCAGGGATCAGAATCAATGGGTTGGGGGATGGATTTGTTGCGCCGTCCGCGCCGCCGCACGCACGTGCGATCGCCGATCAGGCGATGGCAACAGCTCTGGCCGCATGGCGGCTCGCGTGCGAAGAGATCGAACAGGGGAAGGGATGTGACGGTTATCCTGCGTCTGATCGATGGACAGTTTTTTAGGGCGATGATGGACGTGTGTGGGCTGTGAGGTACAGCCATTTGGGCCAATGGGCAGTCGTGCTGTTGAGGGAAAACAGGGGGTGGGCTAGCCTCTGTTTTCGGGCTGAAATGCCTATCTTGCATGTGTTGCGTATCAGTTTCGTTTTTCCTTATACGTACACAATATTTATACAACATATACCTAGTTTTTTTTGGCAAAAATCATGGGTATTCAACTGAATACCCTTGAATTGAGGTGGGCCCGCCCTGGTAGCAGGTGACCGTTGCTTTATCGAGAGCCAATTGATTAAAAACTGAAAGAACTCCTCAAATGGAACAGGCAACAGATCAATTCCAACGAAGTCATGCTCCTTTTTAACTCTCACATACAAAGTACTCCTCCCAACAGACTCTCTGCAGATTTTCAAGTACCAATCATGCAATCTTCGCATCATCGTTGATAGAGATATTTCATCTTTGACGAGAGGCTTCCCGTACTCGTATCTTTGTATCTGCACCTCCATGAAATCATAATGTACATCGTCGGGCAGGTAATCTCCAAGATTGCTATAACCGGGCACCATTCTCGGATCATTAGCGACGATGTCGCTAGGCACCTTGAGCGGGGGGCACGATTGCTTCGCTTGTTCGCCGAGCTGTGCAATTTGTTTCCCAGCTCCTCGTTCTTTCAGCCTTTGATCACTGACAGTACTTCCCGACCGCTCCGCTTCGGCAAATTCCTTTCCAATAATGCGCTCATAATTTCCTTTCGGCTGAGACTTGGGTGGTTTTGTCAGGGCAGCCAGAGTGCGCTTCGCTTTCACCGGATCTACCTTCTCCTCCGGAGGTGGATATTTCTTTGCTTTCACCCCTTCAAAGAAGTTCCTCACTTCTTTTCGCGCGATCTTGGCGTTCTCCTTCGGGGTCCTCTCGTATGGTAACTTCTCTGAAGTCTTCAGAGAAGGACTGAATCTGTATGTCCTCCCGCCTCTGGCTGTACTGCTAGACGCCGGCAGAGCAGACGGAGCGGTTGTCTTCTTTACTTGCTTACGAGGCGGAGGAGAAGGACTACGACGCGCCGGAGCAGCCGGAGCGGCGGCAGGTCTCTTCCGCCCTTGCTGACGAGGCGGAGAAGGAGGAGGCTGGCTGCTCGGGCGCGCCGGCGCAGGCGGAGAAGGAGGCGGAGTGCCGCCACGCGCCGGAGAAGGAGTCGGCCGAGTGCCCTGATCGTCACTCACCGGAGGAGGAGGCGGTGGAGGAGGCGGAGTGCCCTGACTCGCCGGAGGAGGAGGAGGAGGCGGAGGCGTCCAGTTCGGAAGGTTGGTGAGCTCCTTCCGCCATAGGCATGGAGTCTTCAGAGCAGAACCCAGCCGAGTCTCCCCTTCACCGGTAGGGTGGTCAAGCTGGAGGTCCTCAAATCCCTCCGTTATTTCATCCACCATCATCCTAGCATATCCTTCTGGAATCGGACGGCAGTGAAAAGTTGCGCCGGGTTCAGTAGGAAAAACAGAGCCAACAGCCGCCTTGACCTTCATATTAATCCATTGCGTCATAAGGTGGCAATTTTGAGACTCCGTGATAGCATCCACGGGATAGCTGGCAGGAGCCGTCAAGACATGCTCCGGCTGAAGCAGCTCGGTGGAAGTCACGCTGCTTCTCCGCTGAGATGGCGGGGTAGCTTCGGGGGAAGCTTCGGCAGTTTGTTTGCTGCGATTTGCTTCTCGTTCCTCTATCGCTTGTACCCTTGCTTGCAGCGCCTGCATTTGGGTCTGCTGCACTTTTTTCCTCCTCTCCTGGCATTTGTAACCGCCTGCGTCCGGAAACCCAACCTTCCACGGAATGGAGCCTGGCGTGCCTCGTGTCCGTCCAAGGTGCTCAGGATTCTCGAGGGCCATTGTGAGCTCGTCGTTCTCTCTGTCTGGAACGAACGTCCCTTGCTGCGCTGCTTCGATATACTGCTGAAGCTTCTTGACTGGTATGTCCATTTCATCGTTCGTCCAAATGCACTTCCCTGATACAGGGTCCAAGGTTCCGCCAGCCCCGAAGAACCAAGTCCGGAAACGGTCTGGCCAGTTAATTGTCTCTGGTTCGATCCCTTTATCAGCCAGATCATTCTCAGTCTTGGCCCACTTAGGCCGGGCTACGAGGTAGCCACCTGACCCCGTGCGATGGTGATGCTTCTTCTTCGCAGCATTTTGCTTGTTTGTCGCCGACATCTTCTTACTCTTTTCCGATGTCTTGTGGACCACAAATGCGGGCCAGTGATCTCTGATCTTCTCATATCTGCCCTTGAATTCTGGTGTCTCTTTATTTTCGACAAACTTATTCAGCTCTTTCTTCCATCTCCTGAATAGTTCTGCCATCCTCTTAAGAGCAAAAGACTTGATTAATTGCTCTTTAACTGGCTTCTCCAGATCATCCTCTTGCGGTAGGGTGAAATTTGACTTCAGCTCAGTCCAAAGATCATTTTTCTGCATATCATTGACATAAGACACCTCAGGGTCTTCTGTAGCCGGCTTTAACCATTGCTGGATGCTGATCGGGATCTTGTCCCTAACCAAAACCCCGCACTGAGCAACAAATGTGCTCTTTGTCCGGAGGGGTTCAATCGGTTGGCCGTCGGGGCGCAATTGCTATGATCTCAAACTTTTCATCCGAGCTCAACTTTTTCTTCGGGCCTCGTCTCTTTACCGAAGTTGTGCTCGATCCGGAGGGCTAGAAAAAAGAACAAAGACTTAATTAATATGTGTACATACCAAAACAATGAATGCATCAATTAGCTAGTCAGCAGAAGCTTAACTAATATATATATACCTGGCCGGATTCAGTTCGGTCACCGGAGACGTCATCACGGTCTCCTTCTTGCACCGGCATTGGGTCACCGGAGCCGTCCTCACGGTCTCCTTCTTGCACCGGCATTACGTCACCGGAGCCATCATAATCATAGCTAGCTGCTTCCAGACCATCGGTGTCGTTGAGAAACAACGAGCAGACGGCATCACTTCCTCGTGCGATTATGTCCCCCAATAACTCTTCTTGTACTTCGTCTCGGGCGGTGTCCATAGTTTTTACAAATATTTACAACATGGCAATTATTATTCAAACATGACAGATGGATATATTAGTGGCAAACGTAGAACTAATATTAATTAGTGGCCTCGACGCTGCTTCTCTAGGGTTTGGGCTGGCCTTGACGCTGCTTCTCTAGGGTTTGGGGTGGCCTCGACAACGCTTCAAGGATAAAAAAAGAAGAGGAAGAAGAAAAAAAGAGGAGAAGAAAGAATTACTCCTCTATTCTTTCTTCTCCTCTTTTTTATCTTCTTCTTCCTATTTTTTTTATCGGGAACGAGGGTCGTCGAGGGTCACCGAGCGGTAGAGGAAACCCTAAATAGCAAGTATCGTGGGTGTGAGATACATGTGGCCGTCGGTGTCGACGATACTTGCTATTAGGGTTTCCTCTACCGCTCGGTGACCCTGACCCTCGACGACTCTCGTTCCCGATAAAATAAAGAGGAAGAAGAAGAAAAAAAAGAGAAGAAGAAATCTTTCTTCTCCTCTTTTTTTCTTCTTCTTCCTCTTTTTTTTATCGGAAACGAGGGTCGCCGAGCGGTAGAAGCCCGCGTCACTTGTGGGACGTGGATGTACTGTCCGACACCGACGGCCACATGTATCTCACACCGACGATACTTGCTATTTAGGGTTTCCTCTACTGCTCGGCGACCCTCGACGACCCTCGTTCCCGATAAAAAAAAGAGGAAGAAGAAGAAAAAAAAGAGGAGAAGAAAGAATAGAGGAGAAGAACTCCTCTATTCTTTCTTCTCCTCTTTTTCTTCTTCTTCCTCTTCTTTTTTTATCCTCTTCTTCCTCTCATGTTCGACGACCCTCGACCCCTCGGCGACCCTAGACCCCCTCTCGACCCTCGACCCCTCGGCGACCCTCGAGGACCCTCGTTCCCGATAAAAAAAGAGGAAGAAGAAGAAAAAAAAAGAGGAGAAGAAAGAATAGAGGAGAAGTACTCCTCTATTCTTTCTTCTCCTCTTTTTTTTCTTTTTCCTCTTCTTTTTTTATCCTCTTCTTCCTCTCATGTTCGTCGACCCTCGACGACCCTCGTTCCTGATAAAAAAAGAGGAATAAGAAGAAAAAAAAGAGGAGAAGAAAGAATAGAGGAGAAGTTCTCCTCTTTGATCTCCTCTATTCTTTCTTCTCCTCTTTTTTTTCTTCTTCCTCTTCTTTTTTTTATCCTTTTCTTCCTCTCATGTTCGACGACCCCCTCTCGACCCCCTCTCAACCGTCGACCCCCTCTCGACCCTCATATATAAAACATTTTCTTCCTTCTTCTTCCTTCTATTCCTTCTTCTTCCTTCTATTCCTTCTTCCTAAATATATAAAACTTTTTTTAAAATGAAACTAACCTAAAATGTACTAAATCAGAGAACATATATAGATAAAACTTTTCTAATAAAAAAATCTAACTTTTGCATATATGTATTTTTAAAACATCATTACAATTGAAAAAATACATACATATATACCTATATGAACATACATAAAAAACATATATGAACATACATACAAAAACATATATCTAAAAGATACATA
>NC_041388.1:673563329-673564287 GCF_002162155.2 Triticum dicoccoides | reverse complement strand
CGGCCGGCGAGGGTGCGGGCGACGGTGACGACGAGCGCGGGCGACGGCAACGGCAGGGGCGGCGTGCGGCGTCAGGTCAGCCTGGCAGCGTCGAGGAGGTCGGCATCGTCGGGGGCAACTGGCGAGGGAAATCTAAAAATTTCACAAGTCCTGGTTATATACCAAAGATATTGGTCACGGTTCGTCGCACAAACCGTGACCAATGCCCCCCTTTAGTCCCGGTTGGTGCCACCAACCGGGACCAAATGCCTCTTTTCAGCAGCCCAAAGGGCGGAAAGCGGCAGCCTTTGGTCCCGGTTGGTAGCACCAACCAAGACTAAAGGGGGGCATTGGTCATGGTTTGTGCCACGAACCGTGACCAATGCCTCCTTTAGTCCCGGTTGCTCGCACCAACCGGGACCAAAGGCCTTGTGCTGCCCCGCGCCAAAACTTTAGTCCCACCTCGCTAGCTGAGAGAGCTCGAGAGTGGTTTATAAGCGCTACTGCGCCTTCCCTCTCGAGCTCCTCTCAAATGCAGGCTTTCGGGCCTAACCCTGCGCTGTGTGCCTGTGGGTCTAATGGGCCTCCTGCGGGCCTGAATCCTGGCCCATGGTAGGGTTTCTAGTCGTATTCAGGCCGTGGGGCCCAGTAGGTGGCACTTTTTTCTTTGTTACTTTATTTATTTTATTTTGTTTCTACTTACAACAAAATACTTATTGTTGCTATTTTTTTCCAGTTTTTTTGTTTTGTTTTCTGCATTATTTATTTTCTTTTGTTTTTTGCTTTATATTTTAATTCTTTTTTGCTTTTAGTTTTAGAAAAAATATGAACTTTCTGTTAGTGCCATTAGTTTTCAAATTTGAAAACACTTTTTTAGTTTTTTTTGTTTTCTTTGTTGCTTTATTTATTTTATTTTGTTTCTACTTACAACAAAATACTTATTGTTGCTATTTTTTTCAGTTTTTTTGTTTTGTTTTCT
>NC_041388.1:673554843-673562929 GCF_002162155.2 Triticum dicoccoides | reverse complement strand
ATTTTTTTCCTTTTAGTTTTAGAAAAATTATAAACTTTCTGTTAGTGCCATTAGTTTTCAAATTTGAAAACACTTTTTTAGTTTTTTGTTTTCTTTGTTGCTTTATTTATTTTATTTTGTTTCTATTTACAAAAAAATATTGTTGCTATTTTTTTGTTTTGTTTTCTACATTATTTATTTTCTTTTGTTTTTTGCTTTATTTTTTATTTCTTTTTGCTTTTAGGTCAGCAAAATTATAAACTTTCTATTAGTGTCATTAGTTTTAGAAAAATTATAAACTTTCTGTTAGTGCCATTAGTTTTCAAATTTGAATAGTTAAAATTTGAATTCTTTGAAATTTGTGTGAATCACAAGTTTGTGATTAACTTTACTAAAAAAATGAACATAGATGCACCTATAGAGAAAATTCGACCTAAATTCATAGTTTTCAAATGAACTCTAAAAAAGTTGGCATAGCATACTCGTGTGTTACAAAGTTGGCATGGTATTATCATAATAGTTGCGGGAGAAAGTCTTCACTTTTTCTTCGCTTGTGTCATTTGCTTATTGCGCCGTAACCATGGATAATCTTCATTGTTTATCAGGATGCTTGGGTCAGCCTTGACAATGAAGGGAGGAATTTCAGAAAACTTTTCATAATCTTCAGACATGTCTGTCTTGCCCTCCACTCCCAGGATATCCCTTTTTCCTGAAAGAACTATGTGGCGCTTTGGCTCATCGTATGATGTATTCGCTTCCTTATCTTTTCTTTTTCTCGGTTTGGTAGACATGTCCTTCACATAGATAACCTGTGCCACATCATTGGCTAGGACGAACGGTTCGTTAGTGTACCCAAGATTTTTCAGATCCACTGTTGTCATTCCGTACTATGGGTCTACCTGTACCCCGCCGCCTGACAGATTGACCCATTTGCACTTAAACAAAGGGACCTTAAAATCATGTCCGTAGTCAAGTTGCCATATGTCCACTATGTAACCATAATATGTGTCATTTCTGCTCTTGGTTGCTGCATCAAAGCGGACACCGCTGTTTTGGTTGGTGCTCTTTTGATCTTGAGCGATCGTGTAAAATGTATTCCCATTTATCTCGTATCCTTTATAAGTCAATACAGTCAAAGATGGTCCCCTGGACAATAAGTACAACTCATCACAAACAGTGTTGTCACCTCTGAGACGTGTTTCCAACCAACTGTTGAAAGTTCTGATGTGCTCACATGTAATCCAGTCGTCGCACTGCTCCGGGTGTTTGGAGCGCAGACTGTTCTTGTGTTCATCGACATACGGGGTCACCAAGGTAGAGTTCTGTAGAACTATGTAGTGTGCTTGAGACCAAAAATATCCGTCCCTGCATATTATTGAGTCACTTCCAAGAGTGCCTTTTCCAGTCAGTCTCCCCTCATACCGCGATTTAGGGAGACCTATCTTCTTAAGGCCAGGAATGAAGTCAACACAAAACCCGATAACATCCTCTGTTTGATGGCCCATGGAGATGCTTCCTTCTGGCCTAGCGCGGTTACGGACATATTTCTTTAGGACTCCCATGAACCTCTCAAAGGGGAACATATTGTGTAGAAATACGGGCCCCAGGATGACAATCTCGTCGACTAGATGAACTAGGACGTGCGTCATGATATTGAAAAAGGATGGTGGGAACACCAGCTCGAAACTGACAAGACATTGCGCCACATCACTCCTTAGCCTTGGTACGATTTCTGGATCGATCACCTTCTGAGAGATTGCATTGAGGAATGCACATAGCTTCACAATGGTTAATCGGACGTTTTCCGGTAGAAGCCCCCTCAATGCAACCGGAAGCAGTTGCGTCATAATCACGTGGCAGTCATGAGACTTTAGGTTCTGAAACTTTTTCTCTGGCATATTTATTATTCCCTTTATATTCGACGAGAAGCCGGTCGTGACCTTCATACTGAGCAGGCATTCAAAGAAGATTTATTTCTCTTCTTTCGTAAGAGCGTAGCTGGCAGGACCTTTATACTGCTTCGGAGGCATGCCGTCTTTTTCGTGCAAACGTTGCAGGTCCTCCCGTGCCTCAGGTGTATCTTTTGTCTTCCCATACACGCCCAAGAAGCCTAGTAGGTTCACGCAAAGGTTCTTTGTCATGTGCATCACGTCGATTGAAGAGCGGACCTCTAGGTCTTTCCAGTAGGGTAGGTCCCAAAATATAGATTTCTTCTTCCACATGGGTGCGTGTCCTTCAGCGTCATTCGGAACAGCTAGTCCGCCGGGACCCTTTCCAAAGATTACGTGTAAATCATTGACCATAGAAAGTACGTGATCACCGTTACGCATGGCGGGCTTCTTCCGGGGATCTGCCTCGCCTTTGAAATGCTTGCCTTTCTTTCAACATTGATGGTTGGTCGGAAGAAATCGACGATGTCCCAGGTACACATTCTTCCTGCATTTGTCCAGGTATATACTTTCAGTGTCATCTAAACAGTGCGTGCATGCATGGCATCCTTTGTTTGTCTGTCCTGAAAGGTTACTGAGAGCGGGCCAATCGTTGATGGTCACGAACAGCAACGCCTTTAGGTTAAATTGCTCTTATCTGTGCTCATCCCACGTACGTACACCGTTTCCATTCCACGCCTGTAAAAGTTCTTCAACTAATGGCCTTAGGTACACATCAATGTCGTTGCCGGGTTGCTTAGGGCCTTGAATGAGAACTGGCATCATAATGAACTTCCGCTTCATGCACATCCAAGGAGGAAGGTTATACATACATAGAGTCACGGGCCAGGTGATGTGATTGCTGCTCTGCTCCCTGAAAGGATTAATGTCATCCGCGCTTAAAGCAAACCATACATTCCTTGGGTCCTTTGCAAACTCATCCTAGTACTTTCTCTCGATTTTTCTCCACTGCGACCCGTCAGCGGGTGCTCTCAACTTCCCTTCTTTCTTCCGGTTCTCACTGTGCCATCGCATCAACTTGGCATGCTCTTCGTTTCTGAACAGACGTTTCAACCGTGGTATTATAGGAGAATACCACATCACCTTCGCAGGAACCCTCTTCCTCGGGGGCTCGCTGTCAACATCACCAGGGTCATCTCGTCTGATCTTATACCGCAATGCACCGCATACCGGGCATGCTTTCAAATCCTTGTATGCACCGCGGTAGAGGATGCAGTCATTAGGGCATGCATGTATCTTCTCCCCCTCCAATCCTAGAGGGCATACGACCTTCTTTGCTGCGTATGTACTGTCGGGCAATTCGTTATCCTTTGGAAGCTTCTTCTTCAATATTTTCAGTAGCTTCTCAAATCCTTTGTCAGCCACAGCATTCTCTGCCTTCCACTGCAGCAATTCCAGTACGGTACCGAGCTTTGTGTTGCCATCTTCGCAATTGGGGTACAACCCTTTTTTGTGATCCACTAACATGCGATCGAACTTCAGCTTCTCCTTTTGACTTTCGCATTGCGTCCTTGCATCGACAATGACCTGGCGGAGATCATCATCATCGGGCACATCGTCTGGTTCCTCTTGATCTTCAGCAGCTTCACCCGTTGCAGCATCATTGGGCACATCGTTTGGTTCCTCTTGATCTTCACCAGCTCCTCCCGTTGCAGCATCACCGTATTCAGGGGGCACATAGTTTTCATCGTACTTTTCTTCTTCATCGTCTTCCATCATAACCCCTATTTCTCCGTGCCTCGTCCAAACATTATAGTGTGGCATGAAACCCTTGTAAAGCAGGTGGGAGTGAAGGATTTTCCGGTTAGAGTAAGACCTCGTATTCCCACATTCAGTGCATGGACAACACATAAAACCATTATGCTTGTTTGCCTCGGCCGCATCGAGAAACTCATGCACGCCCTTAATGTACTCGGAGGTGTGTCTGTCACCGTACATCCATTGCCGGTTCATCTGCGTGCATTATATATAATTAAGTGTCCAAATTAATAGAAGTTCATCATCACATTAAAATCAAAGTGCATACATAGTTCTCATCTAACAACATATAGCTCTCCAGAGCATCTAATTAATTAAACCATACATTGAAACTATGTAAAACATTTCAATGCGAAAACAAATGCGATCATAATCGCAACCAAGGTAACAATTGATCCAACGGCATAATGTTACCAAGCCTCGGTATGAATGGCATATTTTCTAATCTTTCTAATCTTCAAGCGCATTGCATCCATCTTGATCTTGTGATCATCGACGACATCCGCAACATGCAACTCCAATATCATCTTCTCCTCCTCAATTTTTTTATTTTTTCCTTCAACAAATTGTTTTCTTCTTCAACTAAATTTAACCTCTCGACAATAGGGTCGGTTGGCATTTCCGATTCACATACATCCTACATAAATAAAATCTATGTCACGTTGGTTGGCATAATTTTCATAAATAATAAATGAACCAATAGTTATAAAGATAATATATATACCACATCCGAATTATAGACAGAACGAGGGCCGACGGGGGCGGATACCAAAACCATCGCACTATATAAGATGCAATAATAAAAGTAAGAAAATAATACAAGTATCTATGTAAACATACAAGTAAGAATATTTTTCCTTTCAGAAAGATGATAAGAACACGAGGCTCACCACGGTGGTGCCGGCGATGAGCTCGGCGCGGATGATCGACGACGGTGAAGACGGGGACGGGGCGTGACGGACCGCTAAATCTAGACAAATATTGAGGAAAATGGAGCTTGAAGGTCGAGCTTGGAGAGGAGAAAGCTTAATTAGTATGGCTCGGGCATTCCATCGGACACCTTGTGTGCATAGGAGGTGAGCTAGAGCACCACCAAGCCCTCTCCCCCTCGGCCAGAAAAAAACAAAGCAGTGTGCTCTGCTCTTACGCGAGGGGGTATATATAGGCACCTCATTGGTCCCGGTTGGTGGCATGAACCGGGACTAAAGGGGAGCCTTTGTCCCGGTTCAAGCCACCAACCGGGACCAATGATGATGGGCCAGGAGCGAGGCCCATTGGTCCCGGTTCGTCCCACCAACCGGGACCAATGGCCCACGTGGCCCGGCCGGCCCCCTGGGCTCACGAACCGGGTTCAATGCCCCCATTGGTCCCGGTTCTGGACTGAACCGGGACTAATGGGCTGACCCGGCCTGGACCAAAGCCCTGTTTTCTACTAGTGCATGTAACCCGTCAAACCCTTCCAACACACAACAACCGTAACTCGTGGCGCTTGTACAACACAATTGAACCCCACAAGAACATCCCAATGAAAGATAGTGGACCATGTTAAAACCACAATAACGACCCAAACCGTGAGGACGAGCCGACCGTGAGATAAGCCAAGAGACCGAGAATGATCCATTAAGTAGCCGCAGGCGCCTTTTCTATGGCGTCATTCTTCTTGCCTTTACACTTTAGCGACTTCTCCTTCATTGTACCAGTCCGAGGGCAATCACTCGCCTTCTTGCATTTGCCCTTGAATGGGTTCCCGTCACGGGGCAAGCAATCGCCCTTCCAATTTCAAAGCTAACAACCTCCACGCTGGCGAGCAAGCCACAAAGCTCTTTTGCAAAGAGAGCATTGAAATTATCCGTCGCTGAGGACGGAACGGGTGCCGAAGCCACATGTGAGCGCCCAGGCGAGTTCATCTCACGCAGCTCACATGTCACGGTTGAATCATGTCCCTCACACATGGTTGTCTGCGTGTCCATCATTGTATGCTCCACTTATAAAGGCGAATCAAAGCTCGCACATAGCACTTGAAGTTGTTTTTTAACCACCCTGTGGCCGCAAGGTTGCAGCCAAAAATGATAACCGAAGCCGTGGCCGCATGCATGCACCCAGACCTCCCAACGAGTGTTTTTTTTTTCTTTAATTAACTCAGTATAGCTCATACGTATGCACAAAGAATCATCTTCTTTATGAACGCGCGTATGCATATTCTCTCCCTGTGAGCATTTTTAAAACACTGTGCCAGCACATCATTATTTTATTAACGAGGTCATCACAGACATTTTCGTAGTGGACGAGCTTCAAAAGAGTGTTCAGAAGAACAAAGAGCTCCCAGAGAGTTTAAATTAATAATGTAAAGATTTCATTCCATTCTCATGTTTGCACCATTTTCTGCGTGACCCACCACCCCGCTCCAGTGGCGAGCGCGCCATGACCACACCAACTGACTAGGTGTTGCCAAAGAATAATTGTTGCCTGGGTTTGTCTTGTCATCCCATGTGTTTATTTCCCAGGTTGCGTACGGTGACCCCTCATTAATCGTCCAGTGAAGCCCTGTACTTCCAAGTTGGCTTGTAGACATGTGGTCGTGCTTGGTAGTTACTCCTCTGTAAACAAGTATTGTTTGGTCACTAAAATAGGGACCTAAAATGTCTTATATTTAGTTTACATAGGGAGCACTAAACAAGCTTAGGGCATGGTATTATGTAAGCTTAGGGCATTTCTAATTTGGATCATCAAATGTTCATGTCTGTGAACATCCGGTCAGACGAAGGCCATCGAACTGTGATCATCAAATATCTGTTCTTATCCGGCCTCCTTCCTTTGATAAATTTATCTAGATCAAGAGCAGTTCAACCATATATTTAATAGTTGTAAACAAAGGCACTACTATCAAAAGCTTCGGATGTCTAATTATTTTTTACACCCATCAATTCCAGAAGCATTCCGTCCATGTTGTCAATACCAAAGACCTCAATTTTTTGGCTTGTTTCACCATTCTTTTGTGCAAAGCGTTTGTAAAATGGTAGCATGGAAGTCTTGAAGAAACTTTGTCGCATCGAGATCCAAGTCCACAGCCTCCATAAACAACAACTTTTGCTCTTCGGAAGCAGCCTTGATAGCAAGCTTCCTCTGCTCGAACTTAAGTTTATTAGTTTGCATCTCCATGAACATGTCGAACCTTTCCACCTTCTTTTCCTCCTTCCATCTCATTTCACTAGGCACATGCCTCCAGCGGCGGATTTGGGCCCCAGGCAGCCCAGGCACTGGCCTGGGGCGTGAGGCCCATCTGCTTCGTTGACTGTAGCAAATACTGTAGCAAAGTGCTACATTCAACAAAGGCTCCATGGGCCCTGGCCCAGTTCGCCTGGGGCCTGGCCCATTCCTGGGTCCGCCACTGCATGCCTCCGCCTTTTTCGTCATGAGGTTATCTTGGCCGACACCCAATCTCGCCTCTCCTTGCTGGTCTTACATTTCCTCCCTCTTGACCTAGCTACACGCTTGGTCCGTGCAAGCCCTCCTATGGTTGGATCAACATCATTGTTGTCATCAACATTGGCGTTGATAGTCTTGGAGGAATGGCTATGGCGACACATTTGCTTTGTCCATTCGACTTGAACCAACAATGCATCAACGTGAATGGTTTGCCCTTGGTCTTGTGGTACAAGGCGGAGGGCTGGTTTGGCTAGCAAAGCAAGAGAACAAAATGATCAACAAGTTACAACATAGAGCCAATCAATCCAATTACCAACACATAGAGCAACACGGAAGCAAAACTTACGAGCTCGAAGAGTGACACGCCACTTGGCCACCGGTTTTGTATTTTGTGTATACGTGCCGCAATATTGTTGAGTTCATGTTGAATGGTGTGCCATCGATGACCTAGCGACTTCACATTGCGATCGTGGATTTTTTTTATGTGTGTGTAGGGAGGGGCTAGTGTTTTTGCTCATGATAGAATGACGCCCTTTCGCTCCATGCCTCACACAACAACTTATCTCGTTTGTTCAAGTATGAAAAACCTCTCTTCTTCTTTGCATCCACGTAGGGCACGTCCAGCTCCGGCTGTTGGGTGCTCATTGGCGTCCCTTGTTCCAGCTGCGGCCAGTAGTTGTCCTCGACTTGTCCGTCCTCATGGTCGCCACCATTATGGATCATGTTCATCGTCACCTCATCGGTGGCCACCTCGAGCTTGCGGGGGGGCATTCCACCAAACAGTGACCCGTCACTGCCAACGAGGCCCCTTAGACGAAAACCGCGACCGGACAAGTTGCCACGACTACGACTTCATGAACACGTAGTCAGTGTTGAGGTTGACGGATGGTGGCGAGAGGCGGCGAAGTGCTTCGACAATTTTTGTGTGTCGTGTCGACCATTTAGATGACTGACGTAGTAGTACGACAACTTGT
>NC_041388.1:673542429-673554591 GCF_002162155.2 Triticum dicoccoides | reverse complement strand
TTGCACGCCGTCCTTGACGTTCCTCGGCCGCGGTCGTGCAATTGCCTGGGAGGTGCCGCCATGGCAAACCATTTTGGTGGAGGAGCTCTGCCGGAGCATCCGCCAGCACCTTCTCTCTCAAGCCCTTGCACGCCGTCCTTGACGTTCCTCGGCCGCGGTCGTGCAATTGCCTGGGAGGTGCCGCCATGGCAAACCATTTTGGTGGAGGAGCTCTGCCGGAGCATCCGCCAGCACCTTCTCTCTCAAGCCCTTGCACGCCGTCCTTGACGTTCCTCGGCCGCGGTCGTGCACACGGTCTTCTTCGGGTCCGGTGGGACTTGAAGGCTCGAACATGTCTGTGGCCTCCGTCGCATTCATCAGACAACGGCTGGGCGACAGAACTTGCCAGACCGGGCGGACGCAGCGGCTATTGGGGCCGAGAGGGACCGGGTTGGTGCGGAAACAATTCCGGATTGCGAAACTCCACAGGCTCTGGGTGGGGTTTTGGGTTTGTCCGGGACGTCGGAGTCCAACGGGGCAGACTTTCAGACTGTCCAGGAGCTTCTCCAAATTGGGGGACACTCTGGGGGAGTCCGGACGTCCGGATCGGTTCTACAAAAGTGTCCGGGCGGTCGGATGAGGATATTCACAGCGTTTTAGTGATCTGTGTAGGAGAGGGCCCTTAAGCGTGACTGCATGAGCAGTTTGTGTAGCTGGAGAGAAAGGGAAGCAAGCATATTCTAAAGCTGGCTTAGCCGGCATGGTTCAGCTCGAGGAGTCGTTTCTGGATGAGCGTAGGATCAGCCAGATCGTACAATCATCCCAAGTATTTCATATTTAAACAATCCAAAAAAAATTGAAAAAAATATACAACATACCTACGGGGTATGTCAACAACTTACAAAAAATCAGCTCAAAACTCGATCTATAGTTAGAGATTCGGAAAAGACAAATTCGATTATGAATAGTGCCAGCTTTTAGGTGAATAGTATTTCACAATATTCACATCTGATTTTGTCTTTTTGTCCTCTAAGAGTGGTTTGAATTAGGAGCTGAAACTTTTTGAGCTTGTACATCACACATGAATGTGTGTCTTCAAAAAAAGTCAGAATTTTTGAACATGTTTTGTATCTTCAAAAAAATCGATCTCATTGATCTCACCCAAGGACAGATCCTATACAAGTCTTGACAGGAGGATGCGCCGTCGCCGTGGGAGGCCAACCCGGGCGGTAGCATGAGCGATCTCCTCTTCTACGCCAGCGAGAGCGCGGCAGAGGCCAGGAGCGGCCCGATGGATGTGGCGCCGTTCCGGGTCCTGCTTGCCCCATGCCGACGGCAGCACCTCTGCACCGGCCGCACGAGTAGTTCAACTTCGACTGCCTCAGCGAAGTGTGCAACCCTTACAGGAGCTGCGTCGGAGGCCGTGTCCCAGCTGGGGTCGTCCAGGCGACCGGCATGGCGCTCGCTCAGTATCCCCTCCACCACGCCATGGCGGAGCGTGAGACGAGCGGCGGTAAGCTGCATTGCGGTGGTGGGTCGTCGTCGTCGCCGCACGACTGATCAAATTGGAGCGAGATAGTACCGAAGCCGAACTGATTTTTATCCACACTACAGAGTTTGTCGTCGAGTAGCACGGCAACGGCGACAACACGAGGATCGAGATATGCTGCATGACGAGCCCCGGCGTGCTAATCTCGACGGTGAGCGCGCTGGACGTGCTTGGGCTGGAGATCGAGCACTGCATCGTCAGCTGCTTCGGTGACTTCGCCATGCGGGCATCCTGCTCATAGGTAAATATATCGTGGGATTAATTTCTCAAACACGTACGCATCTCTATTTTATTTTTGTTCTATTTCCTGCTTAAATTAATCTATGTTTTCCCTGCTAATTGAATTGAATCGATCGTCAACAATGTCACTGAATGGTGTGGTGTAATAGGAGGAAGGGAGGAATCGAGTGACAAGCACTGACGAGATCGAGCAGGCAATGTTCACGAGTGCTGGCTATGGAGGAAGGTGTCTCTAGATCGATCGAGCACGCCAATTCGTCAATCTGCTTGTAATTTTGTCATCGTCCGTGAGTTCTATGTTTGCATATATATGCATGATTTTTTTCCGGGGAATATCTGCATTAATTAGTGTAGCTAGAGTGCTTATGTTAACTTTTTGAATAAGTGCTACTCCTACTTTAACTTCAGCTGTTTGCGAGTCAAATGTGAGCAGATTGTAATAGTTGGGCGTGTGTCCGTGAGTATGCATGTATCAATGTATGGAGTGGAGTATTGGGATTTGGCCGACATGAAAAGATACCAACTGTTGGTGTGTTTGGTTGCGCACTGTTACAGCTTCTTGTTTCTTCTGTAAGTTTAGCTGTTCCCTGATAGGAATGGTGAGTCAAGTTTTGTCCCTGGCCATCATATATATGAACAAACAGTATTGTTGAAGGTTTGGGTACACATATGGGCATATATGAACAAGCGCCCCTGAAGAGTGTGAGTGGTGGACATGTGATTCGCCGTTGATATATTCGTTACATGTTTGGAGAATGGTGCACGGGAGAAGAGTGCTATATGCGCATTTCACATCATGTCGTTATTTTATGGTCTTGTCCGAAATGATAGAATTGGAGACAGACATTGGCGCGTGTGCAAAACTCGACAGCTATATATGTCGGCATGTATGGTAAAAAGATTGAGTGAAATTGTGATCTAAAAATGACGTCAACATGGAACTGAAGTCCCCCCTGGGGCTGGCAGCGCCAGCGCGAACGAGTCACTAGTTTTTTTAAGGGCTACAATTGGGCTTCAGCTCGAGGCAAAAACACCAAAGACATAAATTTGGCAGGAGAACAAAGGCATAAATTTGTGGGGCCTAAAAATTGACGTCTCAAAAAACAGTCCTAACGGAAAATAAAAGGAAAATACATGTAAAAAGTGAGTTTGCTATAACATCCACCTACGTATAAAACAAAATTTGCCATGTTTCGAGATTTCAAATACATGAAAAACAGATTGAGCTCGTCATTTGGCATCTGAGGGAGTAATACACCCCGGCCCTCGCGTCGTCCCCTTGGGCGACTCGGGGGCGACTAGTGTTCCGCCGCCGCCGCCACCCCCCTCCACCCCCTTCCTCCCCCTCGCCGCTACCAGAGACAACCGCCGGGAAGCCCGCGCAGACGCCGGTGAAGGTGGCGGCGGGGATCTCGGCGCTCCTCCCCCTCTTGGAGGCTTGTGGTTCCTGGGGCGGCGGCCCTTGCCGGAGAGGCGACGTCGTCGGGCGGTGGGCGGCGTTCGCAGGGGGTGCTGGCCAGCGTGCCCGGCCGCGCGGGCGGCGGGTGGCTGGTGGAATCACGCAGCGGCGTGAACTGCTTCGTCAGATCTGGAGGTGCGAAATCCCTATTCCCTGCTGCCTCTCTCTCGCCTCCGGTGTGGGCTAGCATTTTCTGGCTCCGGCGTTGGTGCGGGTTGGTGGTCAGCTAGGGAACCGGGGGAAACCTTGGCCGGTCCGGCCGGCCCGGCGGCGGCAACGCCCAAGGGCGCTGCTTTCCTCCATGGGGGCGCAGCCGAGGTCCCCTGCTCTCCACCCCGACCTCCCCTGCCCGGGTGAAAACCTTTATCCTCGGCGGATTTGGCGGCGGCGGCGCCTTGCGCATCGTGACCTTGCTGGAGGCGTCGTCAAGGGTGCGGGGCTCTGTCGGGAGGTTATGTAGGTGAGGGATTGCGCTACCTCCTCTGCGTCATTCGATTCCTGAAGCTTGTCTCCAACTAGTTAGGCATGGACTGTGGCGGAGCTGCCGGCGAGGTATATCCCAAATTGATGTGGTCATCCCATGTCCACCTTGCGATGCGAGGGCGACATTCTTCCAGCTCTAGGGTGAGCTTCTCGAAATCCCGACGGTGCGGCGCCTACGAGCCATGGCGAGGGGGAAGGGTCCCTCTTCGGTGATTGAGAGGGAAGATGTTGGTCCCTTTCTTCTCTAGGTGTTCCTGGAGCACGGTCCATCCTCGAAGGTCGGCTATGTCCTAATGCGCTGCTCCGTTTCTGCTACATATGATCCTAGTGTGGAGTGCTCGGTCTTTAATAGCTGTAATTCATTTGTGGCTTGTGGAGGTTGTAGTGAGTAGGCTTTCCAGTGTTCCCCGTTGTATCGTTCTGACCGTTGTAAGTTGGGTTGTCTGCTGTAACTCCTGGTCGATTGATGGCTTTGTTAATTCAAAGCCGGGCTCTTCGCGAGCCTTCATTCTAAAAAAAACAGACTGAAAATTGCAATGACACAATGAAAAAGAATCCACCCATATGTAATACTCCCTCCGTCCCAAAATTCTTGTCTTAAATTCATCTAGATAAGGATGTATCCAATACTAAAACGTGACTTGATGCATCCGTATTTAGACAAATCTAAGACAAGAATTTTGGGACGGAGGGAGTATGAAATTGCCATGCTACAAACAAAAGATAATTTGCCATGGTATATACAATAATTTTTTTGTGATACAAATACATAATAAAACATATGCAGGATAAAATTTGCAATGGTTTTTGTACGAGAAACACATGCAGAGTTCAATTTTGCCTTGGTCCATGGCAACTTTTATGAAAATGTTCTATAGATCATGGGAAAATTAGAGAAGAGTTTGTACTTAATCAAGGAATTTTTTGTTATAAAAAACATGAAAATTGTTGGAAATTTTTGTAATCATAAAAATAATATGAAACCAACCCAAAGGCTAACCCTCGTTGGCTTTTTTTTATAGGAGAAACTCTGCAAGCACCGCGAGCCAGAGCCAAGGCTCAAACGCGGGCGGACTGGCAGCTACCCCAGTTGCCCAACCAACGGGTCGACGCCCCATTCTCAAAATTTTGTAATCATCACATGGCAACTTGTTGAAAAAGATTACTTAACACATGGAAAATTAAGAAATTTTAGGTGTCTATATGTAGGTAAAATTTAGGATATTTCATACTTTGACATGGCAAAAATCAATAAAGAAAATCTAGTGACATGGCAAATTTAGACAAAAAATATGAAGATGTGTAGGGAAGTGTAAGAAAATCTGTACTAATGATATGACAAACTCTTTCTGAAAATGACATGTGAGTAGATCAATCTTTTCTTAAATTTGACATGTGGCAAACACAAATGTACCTACATTTTCCCTTAGATGCAACAAAAAATGTTGTGGTACACATGTTGTATACAACAAATTTTCCATGATCCATGGCAAAAACTAAAAACAAAGTGAACAGAAGCACATAACAAATTTGCCATGATTTTTGTTAAAGTAAACACAAACAGGTAGCAAAAATTACCATGATCCATGGCAGAACTATACAGAAAGCCTATACAGAGTTATGGCGGAAATTAGAAAATATGTCCTCTAATTTATAGCAAAAAAAAAGAAAAGTATGTATGAGTTACATGGTAAATTCAGAGATTTTAGATGTCTATATGTAGGCAAAATGTAGAAAGTTTTGTACTTTGACATGGAAAAATCAATTATATTTTGGATTAGTGACATCGCAAATTCAGACATAAAATGTGAATATTCCTAGGGAAGTGTAATAAAATTTGTACTAGTAACATTCAAAACATTTTCTGAAATTGCCAAGACACTAAATAAAATTTACTTTAAATTGCCCTGCAGCAAACATAAAACTACCTACATTGTATATGCAACAAAAATGCCATGTTAGACTTGTTATATACAACAAAAATTGCCATGTCAACCGCAGAAAAAAATACTAACTTTTACCTCCTGAGTAGTACACATGATGGCAAAAATAGAAAAACATAATAGATATGTGTCATGGCAAAAAAAATATTTTCTCTATTTTTCATGGCAAAAGGCATGACTTTTTTTACGATCACATGGCAAATTTATGGAAAATTTCCTATTTAACATAGCAAAGTGTATATATTTGTCAAAAAAAGGTCACATCGCAAAATTAAAAAATGATTGTTAACTAATAAAAATCATGGCAAATAGACATGTGTGAAAAAAATTGCTTTTCTCCCCATGGTAGTAAAAATTGCCAATCCCTAAGTTCTGCACGTCACAAATCCACAGTTGCATGTGTTGGCAGTTCGTGTTTAGTAAAAATGTTTGTGATGGTCACATGGCAACTTTAAAAAAAATGTAGGTAGCTAAATATACATTATCACCAGATCATGGTTTGGGTTATACATATTTTGCATGAGTTTACTCTAAAATTTGCTACCCCGAACACTTGTATAATGCACCCAAGCTACAAAATGACACTATATGCTAAAACAAATTATGGTATCTATAAGAATGCTATGCATGCAACTATGTTGAGCAAGACCGGTTTGATTGAATTGATAAGCTACTGTCAAATATAAAAACATGTGAATACACAATAGCCATGACACTACATATATGTTTTGGATTTAACAAAATGCCCCCCCCCCCCTACCCCCCTAAAAATCATGGAAAGATTGCCATCAGAACAAAAAAGTTAAGTTGTAATCACAAAAGGAATTTGCCATGGGAAAAATGTTGATACTTGCAAAAAAGTTGAGGCATGTCAAACGTAGATACAATTTTTCCATAGCAAAAAACCGGAGACATAGAAAAGTTTGAGATAGCCATGGCAATTTTGCCAATTTTACTGGAATGTAAGGGAGTAGAAACCGGAGGTCCAATTTTGCCACGGCCATGTGGTGTGCCTCTATGTGCGTGTGGCGGCTATGATGATGATACGCGCACAGTGACCCTACCGCGAGCCTCGCCACTCGCCGTCAGGATGGTGTCTGCTCCATCTCATCTTTGGCCAGTGCGGACATTGAAGACAACGCCACTCGCACACGAGGCCGGGTGGTTGCTGCTCCTCCTCCCCCTTCTTCTCTGGCTCCGGTAACCTCCTTCTCCTCTGCTCATCCTTGCTTCTCATAGAGGAGAACGGCGACGGCCGGCAACCCGAGCGACGAGGTGGGATGATATAGGGAGTGCTGGAGACAGGGGATAAGGATAGGGGTGTGTGTATATGTCGATGTGTTGTCACTCGGTGTTAAGAAGTATCTCCATTGTTCTTTTTTATAAGAAGAACCTACTTCCTATGTTATTCGTGCCGCGGTGGAGGTGGCCCTCACGTCCATATGAAATCTGGGCTCCTTTCTAGCCCACCTAAATCACTTTCGAGCCCAGAAGATAAGAGCCCAGCTTAAACGGTCGCCGACACCGGCCTATCCTCTCGGCTTCCGGCGCGGCGAGGACGACGCGATGCCACCACCGTCTCTCCCGCTTCTCCTCCCCTTCTCCTCCCCAATCCTACACCCTCTCCCCACCTCCGCCTCCCGCCTCCGCACGCCCGGCAGATCCCTCTCCCTCTCCCGGTGCCCCCGCCCACTCGCCTCCCCTCCCCCCTCGTTCGCCGTCGCCGCCGTCAACGACGACGAGCACGACTACGACGACGATGTCGTCCTCGGCGACTGCCTCGTCTTCGAGGACGAGGCCTTCGAGGCCCCCGACCTCGACCTCGGCCTCGGCCGCCCGTCCTCCCACCCCAGCCGGAAGCCACCGGCGGCCCGTGGCGGGGGCAGCCTGGTGCCGGAGCGGTGGAAGGACGCCGTGGAGGAGATCAACCTGACGAAGAAGGAGAAGCGCCGCATCGCGCACGGGCTGCGCTTCGGGAGCCGCCTCGACCGCCGGGTGCCCTCCGCCGTGGCCGCCCCCGACGAGTACCGCGCGTACCGCGAGGGGAGGCTGGACGCCGAGCTCGGCCACGGCGCGCGCGACTACCTGGTGTCTCCGCTCGAGAGCAGGTCCCGCGCGTACAGCGAGGTGAGGCTGGACGCGGAGCCCGGGCGCGTCGCGAGCAACCACGTCGAGCCGCTCGAGGAGATGTCCCTTGCGCCGGAGAAGGTGGAGGCTCCGCCGCCTCCGCCTCCCGGGACACGCGCGGCGCCCAGGAATCCTAGGACGGCGATGGACTCGGTCAGTCTTGAGGACATCGCGGAGCTGTTTAACAGTAGCCAGTATGTCCCAGGCGAGACGGAGGATGGCAAGAGCGCGAGGAGTGAGTTCCACAACTTCTGTTTTGCCATACTAAATTTTCTTTCAGAATCCTTTCCATTGTTGATAATATGACATGTGAGCTATTATTAAACAGTAGGCGAATTACAGAAATGTTGCATGGTATTGTAGCAATTAGCCAAGTAAATATACTGAGTCTTCCTTCAGGATGGTTTGCTGAAACTGGAGTACTCCTGAAACTGTGAGCTATCATTGAACAGTAGGCGAGTTATTTTGCAAGCGGAATTTTCGGTTTCAGTATACCAATTAGCCAATTAGAATTTATGTGTTGGGACAAAGCCAAATGAAGTAAAAGCAGGCATGTTGTTTGACTATTGCAAATTTAGTCTGCTACACCAGAGGGCACAGCACTAAACTGAAGTTATCGGAGAAATGTGCAATCTCTTATCCCTGGTTGATTGTCTCCAGCGGCAATCCATTGTGCATTATCTGCACTCTGAATGCCACGTTATCAATTTGTTGGTACTGAATGTACTGACTTTGACCAAATGCTCAGAATAACACTTCGAAGTTATATGACTTAAGTTAATGCCCAAACGCTTCAAAGTTGGTCAACTACATTGCCCAAACTCATGATATAAAACCTTGAGTACTGATATTATTGTTATTGGTAAGTATCCGTGATGCTGAGTATCATACTATATAATCAGAACCTCTAGTTAGGTGATGCTCCCTGTGTTCCTAGATCTAAGGCATGTTTTGACTGCCTAAATTCTTTGGCCAATAAAATTACAATTAATCCAATAATATGTGAGTTAAGTTATAGAAAATTGATACCATGGGATTTATTTTTGAAAGAACATTCTTATGATTGCGATTTTGAAATTTTGTAACCATTAGGGCAATATTATAACAAATGCAAACTTTAACTATCAAAATGCACTGTGCATTTTGAAACAGACTGATAGTACTACAATTTTAGAGGCTATACCAACTCGTCTGAGGAATCTATGTCACTTCCAGTTTGGTATATTAGACAAAAAAAAAAGTGTGATGTATTTGGGATCAAGTGTACAGGCAGTCTGGCACAACTTCTATATGCTGTTTTTTTGTGCAGGTCAACTTCTATATGCTGTATAGTTCTTCTAACGCTGCAGTTGTTCCTATGAATAATCTTTCATTACTTTAGGTCGCCGGAAGCTGTTCACGGATGAGGAAAAGGTTCTTCTGAACAGGAGATTACCTGATCTGGAAGGTGCTGCTTCCGTAAGTGGTTCCTGTTCAGAGTATTTTAGCTGCTGTTAAGTCATTTAGCCATCATTCAGTTTTAGGAACAGTCAATGTGCTCCTGGTATTTTAGCCTTGCTAACATATTTTCTCCTAACATTCATGCATGTTCTGCCTCATGACCTATGTCTGATGGTATTTGCTACTGCCATGTTAGCTCCTCTGCAATATCTGCACATTGACAGTTGATACACCTTGTGTCTTCTTCTTGTAGAGTAAGTGGCTGCCACTTCACACCCTTGCTGCATCAGGAGACTTCTATCTATTGGACAATCTTCTGAAACATAAGGTGGATGTAAATGCACTTGATAAGGTAGTTTCTTCTCTAAATGTTGAGCTATCTCATCATAAGCAGATACACGCGTAGAAGGCATGGTATCTTTGTGATATCTTGTTACCATTATTGACCTTTTCTGGTCTCCTCAGGATGGTTTGCCAGCAATTCATAAAGCAATTATTTCGAAGAAGCATGCTATCATCAACTATCTCTTAAGGAATTCAGCAAATCCATCTGTCTGTGATAGAGTGAGTATATCCTATGTTTACATATCTTTGAAACAGTTTTAAATAGCAAATTCCAAGAATGTTCTGTTATATTACATGTGGTTAATCTTGGATTATATGGTGATGTTGTTTGCTTTCATGATGGGGTTAATCTTGAATAATATGTTGATGTTGTTTGTTTTCAGTTTTGTTCTTTAGATATTTGCATTGGTTCTTCTATTTTGTGTTAAGGTATATCACTTCCTGTAGGCATTACTGCAGCGGGTTAGCTTCTACTCCCTCCGTTCCGAATTACTTGTCTTAGATTTGTCTAGATACGGAGGTATCTAGCACTAAAATGAGTCTAGATACATCCGTATCTAGACAAATCCAAGACAAGTAATTCGGAACGGAGGGAGTAGATTCCTTCTGTATTTGAATTTTTTAATTCCATTAACTCAACGGTGCAACTTCGGTGTTACAGGATGGTGCAACCCTAATGCATTATGCTGTCCAAACAGCATGCAATCAGACTATAAAAACGCTATTGCTCTACAATGTTGATATCAATCGTCCAGATGATGTATGTTAAGCTCAAGAATTATCTCTGCTTGTCTTGTCTCTTGTCTTGTTTTCTTATGGTTTAACTGCTTTAACTTGTTCAATTCTCAGTATGGCTGGACACCGTTGCATCTAGCCGTGCAAACACAGAGAACCGATATTGTGAGGCTACTCTTACTAAAAGGTGCTAATAGAACTTTGAAAAATCAAGTAAGTAATCTGTGATTTTTTGTTTTTCTATTTCACAAATGAGAACAAATGAACTGCTTTCAAGCTCATTTCACATATCTTACCTACTTCTCTAATGATATCAGGTTCCTAGCCCAATCTTGTTTATGATCCATCTGTCTTCCACTAAATAGGAAAGTAAATTTGTTTTATGATTACCACAGGATGGATTGACTCCTTTGGACTTGTGCCTCCGATTGGGTCATGACGTGAGGACATATGAGCTTATCAAATTACTCAAAAACTTTCGAATATCAAAGCAGCATAACTCGTTTTAGCTCATGGATGGTGTTCGGCCCTATCAAAGTCACTGAAGTTTATTACCAGTGTTGGACTAGCTGAGATGAAACTTCCTGCTGTGCATGATGGAATTGCTTCCAGTTGCAGATGGGTACAGTTCAATCACATATTTTGAAGCATTTTTGCTATTTTGTTGATCTGACTATAAGCAGCTGCAACAGAACACGTTTGCTGCTGGAGGGAAACGAACTACCTGGCTATTTTCTATCCACGAAAACTGGAAAGCAAATCTTTTCACAAGGAAAAGGTTGATGATGCAGAAAGATTAGAGGTAGCCACTGGGCCGTCACAAACTATAGATAGACCAGTCACTGTTGCCAGATAATTTAGGTAGGATCTGTAAGTTTAGAATGACACTATCATCTTTTCTGGGCCGTTGGGATATTTTTTGGCCATAATTATAGCGTCACACAATACCAATATTCATAAAAAAATCTTGCTGTTATACAGGCTTATCTCCTTTATGTCAGTTTATACTATAGATTGTAGTTTGTTACCGTCTAAAAATGCATATTTTGGAAAATACCATCACATGTATGGCTTGATACCTCAAAGTAAAATGAAACCAGGAAGTACATAGACTTATATAAGATATAACAGTAAAACAGCAGAGGTCGCTCCTCTGAAAAGTTTGGTGAACAGATTACAAGGCAGGAGAGAACTCAGACAGATGGATTCAGGTTCCAGATGCAGCTTCTTCAGTGGTGTGAGAGCCTGGAGCGACAGAGACCAGGCTCCAGGATGGATGCCAGGTTGCCTTCCAGGGAAGATCTCCATGCGCATGTGAGGAGTTAGCTGGCCGCTTGCGGTCTTCAGTGATTAGCAGTTTGGAGCATTTCCCTAGAAGGCCCAGAGAAATCCTATGAAGGCCAGCATCATTATGTAGACCCCATTCCAGCTGTGAGGGCACCCCCAGCAAAATGGAAGATGCGATGACAGAATCTGTCTATTGAAGGAATCATGCTCTCCATGTAGAGGCTTTTCCAATTCCTGGTAGTTTTCAGAATTAGCCACCACACCTGCTTAAGGTCAAGCCAGCTATGGTTGTTATACCGTTCCTATACTTCCAGAGACCAAAGAAAGAATGCAAGCAGTAATAGAGTTCAGAAGAGCATGTGTTTTGTTGTTCCAACTAGAATGTAGCAATGGATTCATAAGTGCTCCCAATATGTCTACCAAAATATTCAGAGACTGTTCCAACTGCATTTGGCCACAAACATCAAAGAACAAATGCTTGATAGATTCTAGTTCAGAACAGAAATCACAACTTTCGGCTTGTTTAGAATGCGTTTATTCAGGCTGTTCCTTCTCATGAGTTTATTATGTGACAA
>NC_041388.1:673539529-673542132 GCF_002162155.2 Triticum dicoccoides | reverse complement strand
GGGGGTGTATATCTGTTAACACATGTAAAGTTCATAATAGCGTAGATGGAACTAAAGGAGTAAATTCCATTGCTAGTGTACGTCCAAATAAGAGAATCCTCTTCATCCTGGAAGGTAACACTTCTAGCAATTTCTTCTAACTCAAACCATTGATCTAGAACCGGAAGGGAAGTCCTCCTAAAAGACACTTTCAGACTAGTCTAGCAATTTCTTCTAACTCAAACCATTGATCTAGAACCGGAAGGGAAGTCCTCCTAAAAGACACTTTCAGAGTAGTGCCATCCCAGACTTCAGAAATTGTGGCATTCTGCTCACAGCAAATGGAATACAAGTTCCAGTACTGAATTACTGGTGGAGTGGTACCAAACCAGTTGTCCTCCTCGAATTGAACTTTATGACAATTGCGAGTCACCTGTATCCAAACTTAATTGTACTTATAACACCTAGGACCCCCTTCTGAAATCGGACATCTTTAGGCTATGGTTGAGAAGATACTGGGGGAGGATGTGTTATACTTATAAAGTCTATAATGGTTTTCCATAGGGAATTATTTATATAGATTGTATCTCTTAAGGGAGGACCCCAGGAGACACAGGTTGAGGTCTTGTAGGTTGGGGATGTCTAGTCCTCCAAATTCTTTTCTCATTACATATCAAGTGCCAATTGGCAAGATACAGCTTCCTATTTCCATCCTTCCGCAAAAAAAAAAAAGCTTCCTATTTCCATCAGAGTCATTCCAGAGATGATGCAGGCAATGTGCCATACGGGAGTTGATCATGTCCATGGCACACTTGATATGTATTTCTCATCCCAAACACCTGTTCAAAGCAAGCCGGGGCAAGTTTCAAGTTTGTTGCAAGATCTATGCCATTATCAACGAAGAGAGTGGCGTCATCAGCATAATGGAGGCAATCCCCCCACACTACCACCACCACCACTAATATCTATATCTAGATCTCTGCTTATCTTTGGTCTCCTCCTGGAGCCAAATCTTCTGAATCTCAGTGCGCTAAACTTCCCTGTTTCTTGATCAGAAACTGAGGGTTCAACATATTTAGCTATGATATCTAAAATATCATATTCAGCCATGAGATCAGCTTCAAGGTTTCTAAGCTCAGCCTCAATATTTCTACTCGAACCTCTAATTGTCTTCCTAAATCTCCTCACCTTTTCTTGCAAAACATCGATGTCTTTGAAATGTTTGATGGGTGCATCCCAGGATGTATCCACTGTCTTTGAAATCCTCTCTAAGCAGCCAGCATTTCTCAAACTTATACCCTGAGGATTTTGATACTCTGCCCACACCAGATTCACACAGAATTGGTGTGCTGTTGCTACCAATCTTTGACGAGACCCAAAGCTTGTTGTCCCAGTGGTTGTGGACAACAGTTTATGTTCTCCAGTAAAAAAAAACAATCTTTGACGAGGCTTGAAAGGAGTAGTACAATGTTGCTTCTCATTACTTGACAAATAACCGGGAAAATACCTTCAGAGATGCATGCATGATGCATCCTTATGATCACCACTTCACCGGCCTCGTGTCGCCGTCAGAAATTTCAGACATGGCACGACAATTTCATCAGAAATTTCGTCAGATTTGAGTTATGACATGAGCAGCGTCATGACAGTTCTTCTAATTTGAACTTTTATATGTGTGGGTGTGGCTCGCGTGCCTGGTCCCTGTGCCGACCGTTCTTTGGTCGAGGGTAAAGACTGACATAAATTCAATTCCGCTTGTGCAGATCCTTCAAGCGGACCATGTTATATGTACAAACATCAGCCCCGCCGTAGCATAATAACTGGCGTCCTTGTTCGGTTGCTCATCCTTATCAATGGAGTATTTGCTTCTCTTTGCTGTGCATCAATGCACTTCAATTTCGAACATCTCAGCTAGGACCCCCTTCCAAATCTAGACATATTTATGTTGTGGCTGGAGAAGATATTGGGGAGAGGTTATACTTAAAGCCTATAATGGTTTTCCACAGGAATTATTACTATGGATGCATCTCTCGAGCGAGGACCCTAGGAGACACAGGTTGAGGTCTTGTAGGTTTGGGATCCCCAGTCGTCCAAATTCTTTTCTCGTACTCCCTCTGTAAAGAGATATAAGATTGTCACTAATATAGTGACCTAAATGATCTTATATTTCTTTATAGAGGGAGTACATATAAGTGTCAATTGGCAAGATGTAGCTTTCTATTTCCATCAAAGTCATTGCAGAGACAATGTGCCATTTGCTAGTTCGTCTCCTGGACCCACTTTAGGAATTTAATGGAGAGAAGATAATGGGGATGGTAGCTAGGCAGGCCTTGATGAGCTTAGTTTAGCAGCATAACAGAGCAGCCTTCCCCTCTGAGCCAGCCTACAGGTTGGACATCCTCTCTCCTAAGCTTATGATGGTGGAGGGGTACACCAAGATACTTAATACGCCCTGCTGAACAATAGAAAATGTCCTTGAAAGGGTTGCACCTCCAACTCTTCCAAGTGAATTGGGACGGGTTCACTTTTACAGTAGGTAATTCTCATCCCAGACACCTGTTCAAACCATGTTAGGACAAGTTTCGAGTTTTTGCAAGATATAGACATTATCGACAAATAGAATG
>NC_041388.1:673538000-673539191 GCF_002162155.2 Triticum dicoccoides | reverse complement strand
GATAGGAAGGTCAGCTTGCATGAGCCCCTTCCTAGTTGTTATAATCCATCTTTTGTATTGTTAATCTTGACCCCAAGTCTCCAACAGAGCCTTTAGAGGTGATTTGGAAAATCCAGCCTATCCATTTGAACCCAAAGAGTCTAGGACCTATTATGCTTGAAAATGTAGGTTAACTTTGCCAAACCTTTCTCATAGTACAACTTTAGAATTAAGGCCTTTTTCCTAGAGTGCATCACCTCCTCCTATGTGGTGGCCACACTCTCCAGGGTATACCTCCCTTAATAAATGCGTACTGGTTACAAGAAATTGGGGGATTCATTATGAGGGTAACCTATCAGTGAGGACTTTCATGAAATTTTTAAAGCTACGATTCACTGAGCCTTGGCGCAGTGGTAAAGCTGCTGCCTTGTGACCATGAGGTCATGGGTTCAAGTCCTGGAAACAGCCTCTTACAGAAATGTAGGGAAAGGCTGCGTACTATAGACCCAAAGTGGTCGGACCCTTCCCTGGACCCTGCGCAAGCGGGAGCTACATGCACCAGGTTGCCCTTTTTTTTTACGATTCACTGAGCTAATGGGTCTTAATTTTTTCAACTGGTAGAATTTTTTTTTCAAGGATAAGAGCTAGTACAACAAAGTTGAGCCTGAAAATATTTAGTTTTCCATCATAAAAGGCTTGAAAAAGGGCAATCAAATCAGCTTTGATCACATCTCAGAAGTGCTGATAGAACATAAAGGAGAGACCATCATGGATAGGGGCACCATCTGAGTGTGAACCACAAACTGCCTTTTTAATCTCAACTTCATTTAAGGGAGCTTGAAGTAGCTCATTCTCCTCCATATTGATTTTCTTTTCATAGATAAGAATTCACCAGAGAGGAGAAACCTGGTCAGATTCAAAGTTGACAGAGGCCACCAAAAGAGCCAGATACAAGGCTATGATCATGGTTTTTCTCTTTTGATTTATGGAAGTATGAGGGGTTTTTGCCCCTCACTTATATCTCTATCTCTAGATCTTTGCTTAGATTTGGTCTTCTCCTGAAGTCAAATCTTGGGAATCCCAGTACTAGTAAACTTCCATATTTCTTGTTCAGCAGATTCAACTTTGACATCTAAAATATCAATGGCTTTGGAACTTTTGGTGGGAGCATGCCAGGATGTAGCTAGCGCCTTTGGAATCCTCTCGAAGCAA
>NC_041388.1:673473534-673537506 GCF_002162155.2 Triticum dicoccoides | reverse complement strand
ACTACCTTCGGAGATGCATGCCTTGAAAGGTGCCGGCTAAAGGAGTAAGTACGGCGTCAATAGCCGGGAACTTTGCCTTGAAAATGCCTTGAGAGATGCACGCATAATGCATCCTGATGATCACTATACTTGACTGGCCATCGTGTCGTCATCAGAAAATTCAGATATGACACGTGCGGAGCCAAGCCGGTTTCTTCTAATTTGAACTTTTATACTCCCTCCGTTTCAAAATAGATGACTCAACTTTGTACTAACTTTAGCACAAAGTTGGGTCATCTATTTTGGAACGGAGGGAGTATATGCGTGGCGTGGTTCGCGTGGCTGGTCCCAGTGCCGACCGTTGTTTGGTCCAGGGTAAAAAAGACTGGCATAAATTCGATTCTGTGTGTGCAGATCCTTTAAGCGGACCATGTTACTAGTATTTGCTTCTCTTTGCAGCACTATAATTTGAAGCATCTCAGAGCGCATTTGGCTTTACAGCAGCAGCTGCCTTAAAACTGTGAAAACATACGAGTAAAACCAGGTTGCCGGGTGAGCCAGGGCGCTCTTGAACAGCACGTTGAGCTGGTTTTCTCACGACGCACACCTCGCCGGCAAATGAACTCAACTCATAGCAGCAGCAAGCTGGTGACCAGACCCAGACCCAGACCTCTAGATGAGACCAGACTGGCAAAAGCTAGCTCCATTGACGCGTCGTGGGAGCGGCATTACTACGCCTCAACGCTCAGAGAATTGAAGTGGATGGTGGTGGCGAGCTGACAGTTTAGCGACTGGGAGGCATGGGGGCACGCTGGGCGTTGGATCGGAGTGGAGGAGTGAATGTGGGAATCTTGTCTGACGACGTCGGTCGAGGCCGGCCAGGTCCGTCGTGCACCTCATCTCTCTCATCTACACCTACTGTAACGTAAATGCAGTGGCAGGGCCCTGAGCAAAGTGACCATGCCCCATATTTTCTCTTCCTTCCACCGCGCGCCTGCTCTGTCGTCGTCGTCCCGTCCCTCTTTCTTTGGTGCCTGCCACCTCATTTACTGCCCCCGTCTCATTAACTTGCGCCGTTACTTCCTTCTCAAAGCCCCAACCACCCGTGGCCATGCCGTGGTGAAGTCGCAAGTCCGATCCCTCTGTAACTGTAAGCTGGTGTATGATGTTCGTCCTCCACAAAACCAGAGATCTGATGGGGTGGACAGTGTAAAACAGATGATTACAAAGCACAGGAAGGATGCTCATTTTGGATGGAACATTGGAAAAACACAAGGCCTCGGATCCTTCCCGAACGAGCCTTCAAAAGGGATTGGAGTGCGCGTTCAAACTCCCATGGATCTTCTTTTTCGCGGGAATTTGGGTGCCACCATTCCTTTGATCAAACAACAATACTTTGGAAAAATCCGAAGGATTGGAACTCAACAAAATCTCTGCAATCCAAAGAGGTGTCATATCATCGTGGTGGGAGTAGCATCGTCGTTTGTCCGAATTTTTTTCCGATAAAGGATGGATTTTATAAGCCGAGAACAGGAGTACACCTCCAAGATGCTATTACCTGAAAGCATGCCACCTCGGGTCACCATTATGTGGCCTCGGCTTACAAGACGCAATTTTTTGGTTCTATGACTACGAGCTTCAAGGGCACGATCTGGAAGAATTAGGCGCCGCCAGAGTGCAAAAGTTTTGCTTGATCATGCAGAACTGGGTCCGGGCGGCTGTCAACCTTGCTAGGCCCGGATGGCCGGATTGTGGGAACTGTCCCCTTTGCAGCCAAGTGCTTGGGTCGGTGGTGCACCTCCTCTTTCAGTGTGTATTCTCCATTAGAACGTGGTGCATGGTTAAAGATTGGCTGCAGCTTCATGGTTTCCAAACGGATGTGTGGCAAGGCTTTCAGGATGATTCAGACCAAATGGGTTCTAGAAATGAAATCGAAGATGGAGGCCTCTTTTTTGTTTGAAGAAAAAAGGCTTTCGGGACGTCAAATCATGGTGGTTTGCCGTTGTTCACGGCTGCCCTCGCCACCGGAAGGCCATATGACATCGTTTACTATATACTCCCTTCTTTTCAGTTTATAGAGCTTATCTCAAAATTTTAGTTTTTTCATTTTATACGGCTCAGTTTGTTTGTTTTTCATCACATGTTTAGATTCCAATGCGCATTAAATCATTGCATGTAAGTATTAAGAGAAAATTGTCTCATGCATGTACTTTATGCATGCATTGCAATTAATGCATTGATAAACATAATTTTTTTAGGGAAAACAAGAGCATTAATTAGGTGCTTTTGCAAATTACAAAAAATATTTCATCACTCACCATCTACCTTGGTTGGTGAGATTTTTAAATTGAGCCATGTAAACTGGAAAGGAGGGAGTATGTTCGACGATAAGTTTGCGCCAGCAACCATCATCATGTCTAGGATCCGGTGCTGGGCAAGGAACTGGGCCTCGTTGGTGCAACTCACTTGTGTAATATGACACGTCGGGAGAGTAGGCTTTTGTGTGACAGCTAACTTGCCCCTCACCTCTCAAACTTGGTCGTAACTCTGTCCTAATTAATGAATGCGGCAAGCCTTTTGACCTTTCCAAAAACAAAAACAAAAGGCTGAGAACCAGAGCTGAACGCTTTCAGATCTCTGCAGCTAATTAGTTGGGAGAAAATGGGCCTGGAATTCAGAAAACCTGGGTTTCAAAATCTTCATTTTCTGTCGAAACTTCCAGCCGGGCGGGGCAAGCAGCATGGAGCAGAAGGACCCCAATGGAGGAAGCGTCCAGCAGCATCTGGTTTCTGCATCTGCTGCTGCTACCAGCAGGCGGCCGCCGGTTCCATCTCTGAGCACAAGGAGGCTGGACGCCATGAAGATCTACAGTGCGTACTACTAGTGCTTCTCTCTCCTTGTTCTTGTTCTTTAGTTTAGGGTTTACTCCGAATTGTAACAACAACTTAGCTAGGGAAAGGAGTATACACGGCACGGAGGGAGAGGAGCTGGAGCATTTATGCGCATTTCATCGTTGGCACCAGTGCAAGTTGGAACCTGCATGCTGCCTGTAGTTAATAGTAGTACCTACTGCTACTACAGTTATTAACACACGAGGTGATCGATCCATCCATCCACCGGACTCCAGAGTAGTCTCGTGATGAGCATCCAAGAGCAGTTGAGTTCATTTCAATTTCTTTGCAGTGGTACGTATACTCCTGAAAGTAATTTTTGTAGAGACAAGGAAATGTAGATTTACACGTTCTGTGTGCACATGCCGCTCCTAATAAATGATTGCAGCTGAGATTTGACTAGTTTTGCACGTACGCGTGGAGATCTTATTCATGCATACACTAAGGAGTATTATCTATGAAAAACAAATGGTGTGTGTGTGTGTGTATAGAACATTGGAGCAAGCATATCACACACACTACATGAATGTTTCCCCTGGGAACATTGTCTTGATACATCGGTGTTACAGTGCGTGCCTCGCTGCGTTCAAACTGCAACCATCTGAAGGGCCTCGAGGCTGAACTTCATCTTCAGTTCAGGATACTCCACTTCCTTGCCCTCCAGTGGGCAGATTATGCCTGCAGAAGCGGTGAAGCTTTGATACACGTTGTGCATTTCTCTCCGCCCTACTCCAACCCTTCCTGGGAGTTAACCCTGCATGTAGATCAGTGGAGTAACCTAGTTCCGGTGAGAAGATTATGATTATGGCATGCATGGAATTCGCACAACTTACTCCCTTCTACCAACATAACTTAGCAGTGTGGGGAACTAGATGTGAGCAAGTTACATATGCATGCATAACTCCAACACACACACAAGGCAAACCTGGAGGAGCCACAAGATCCGATGATAAAACCCCTCCGCATTGCATGGATGTTGCACGATGCATGCAGTGAACGGACCGATACGTAGGCGCCGTATGGTTCATACTTGCAACGCATGCAGGTGAGGAAGCGCGCACTGAGATATTGGCACCATGGCGGAGGAGCCAGCTAGCTAGGCACCACGGCGCACAAGGAGCGAGCACATGCATGCATGCATGAAAGAGCACTGAGATATTGGCACGGCTCAATCAGAGCCACCACCGCATGCAGATGCATGGCTACGGCCGGCCGGCAGGCGTGGTCTGAGTGAGTCGAGCCAACATCATAGTGACCATTCCACCCTCCTCCTGTCGGGGTTCCCCGCCATCGATCGGTCGGTCTGCAAGGAGGAGAGACGACGGGAGAAGAGAGAGGGGAGACGATGGATCGGAATGGAGCGGGGAGGCGTGCAGCTTTATGCAGCGGGCGGGCGGGCGAGCTCGGCTACGGTGGCGCGGTGCGGGTGCGGTGTGGGTGGGAGGGGCATTCAAGTCCCCCGACTACCAAATGAGTAAAGACAGGCTGCGGCATTAATGGAAACACGGCCCTCTCTCTCTAGCAGCAAGCAAGCATATCGAGCAGAGGAGAGGGGGAGGAGTACATGCCCGCTCCATGCATATGTAGGTGCAACGACATAAATTGAGATTCCCGGCCCTGCCCTGCCCTGCCCGGCCCTGCGCGCTGCATGTGTGTGTGATGTTTTTGTGTGCAACGAGGGCCAGCAATATGAATTGCTCCTACGCACAGTCCTACCACCCCCCATCCCATTCCCATGCGTGTCTCTCTCGCCTAGAGCGAGAGAGAGAAAGGGTAGCTACTACTAGCTGGAGGAGTGACCTAGCACCATGCATGCAGCAGCTCCGTGGCCATGGCGATGGCGGAGGGAGGGAATGGTGTCGTTCTCGTTCGGTTTTCATTACTGGGGCATTGATGGAGTACGTGAAGCTATAGCTAGCCATAAGTGCGGGCGAGGTTATTATGGGGGAGACGAAGAAGCGGGAGGCATGCTACCATGTCCTCGGGGACGAGGAATAAATGTGGCACGGAAGCGAAGCCACCGGGGCGTGCTCTCGCCTGCTCGCTCCTCTCCTCTTTCTCCATGAAGGGGAATTCGTCTTCTTTTTTTAGTAACTTGATTGATGGGAGGGAGATTTTTATTTTTGAAGGATCTGAGATGATGGATGGATGGATGAGGATGGACGGGTGCGTAGGGGGATTTAATTCGACATTGATCTCCCGAGTGACACATCGATGGTTACGGCATTTAATTACCACAGTGGAGTACGTGGGTGGGCGCATCGGCATGGTGCAAGCCACGGTCGACCATGCATGTGCTGTCGCAGCTACGTGAAGGACACTCGAAATATAAGACTTTTTTGCTGCTCAAATTGAACTGCGAAAACATCTTACTAGTATATTTTACTGGTTATTTTAGAGATAGTACTAGTAATCATTCCCGCAAGAAAAGAAAAAAGATACGGTAGTATTTGTAATGAAGGAGCCGGGGCACGCGGCTGCTACAGTGGTAGTACTAGCGTGCTGGGCGAGCAATTCAAACGAAACGATCAAATTATTCAGACATGTTCCAGAAGTGGCATGTGGGCTGAGAGCTTAGTAGCTGGTGCTCGTCGTCAATTACTCTACTACTACTAGTATGCTGCACGTGCCGCCGCAGAGCGACGTAAAGATCTCGAGTCGCAAGACTGATGATGGCTGAATCGATTAGAGTGAGTACGTACTGCAAGTCTGCAACGACCGATACGGTTGATACGTATTTATGGCCGGGAGCTAATTCACACCAGTCCGCTTCCTGCCTGCCTGCCGCTTTATACGAAAACTAGCAGTACTACGTACTACGTACGTATATACAGCACCGATAGAAACCACCCACCCAACCAACCAACAAACAGGCAGCAACAGTGCACGCGACCGGGAGAGCGGCACTCATACGTACACGTACGTAGAGCCTCGACCGGTCGCGTACACCACGCCATGCCTTCCATGCCATGGCTCTCGCCAACAGTAGTACTAGCACGCACAGTGTACGTACGTGCCCCATGAATGCATGCATGCATGCATGCCACGAACCCTCCCGTACGTACGCGCGACGTCGACATATACTGTTGCGTTTGCGTACACGGCGAGACGAAAGAGACAAAGGCGGGCCGGCACGGCGGCGCTCGCCGAGATCCAGACGCGCACCGATGGTCCCTTCTTCCTTCCGCCGCTGCATGCTGCCTGCAGGTGCACGGAGGAGGAGGTTGATGAGGGCGGGGTCCGAGCTAGCGAGCTGCGGTTGCGGATGCAGGCGGGGCGGGGGAGGTTAAATGCGGGGAATCTTTGCCCTGCTGCCACCGCCGTAAATGCGTGGTCGCCGGCCGGACGGCCATGCCGATCAATCCATCCATCCATCGTGTGTGCCCTTGGATCGGGGAATAGCGGGCAAATCACCTCAAGGGAGATTTTTTTTATTTCTTTTAGCAAAAAAGGGTTCCTCAAGATTTCATTAAGAGAAACCACACATACTAGATTCAGTTCAGTTCAAGGAGAAAAGGAAAAGGAACTAAGCTCGACGACACTACTACTCCCCCCGTTTGTAAATATAAGTTATTTTAGAGATTTTAATATGAGCTATGTATGGATGTATATAGACATATTTTAGAGTATATTTGTTCATTCATTTTACTCCGTATATGATTTGTATTGGAATCTCTAGACAGACTTATATTTAGGAACGAAGGAAGTACTAAGTTTCAGAGATATAAACCCTTGAGCGATTCTCGCCACAGAGGGGGACAAATTTACATCAGACCGAATCCAAAAGCAACATCTGAGTTACAGCGAACCGCCAAAATACACTGCCAGGAAGAAGATGAGTAGAGATCATCACTACCTAGCTTTTTAGCCACCCAGCCTCGGGACTCCAGTCACCATCCCCACGACGCGCGGTACACTTCACTTGCAACCTGTTCGATTAGCCTTGCTCTTAACGTCAACATTGTTTCCTCTAGTGGTTTTATCTGCAAAACAGTCCAGAGATCCATTTGCACATTAGAACAATAACATTTATCGGATTACATGTTTTTTTTTTCTTTCAAAGATCTCATCATTCCTGCATTTTCAAATTGCCAAAAAAATAGCAGAAATACTAACAAGGGCCAGCTTTTTATCATACTTAGGGAACAATTTTAACCATCTATCAAAACAATCATGTACGGTAGCAGGCAGAGTGTAGACCGAAAGCACATTTCCACAAAGTTCCAAATTAGCATAGCTACCGAACAGGAGAAAAATAAACGGTCAATGGTTTCATCCTGGCCACAAAACACACAATTTTGTTCTCCTTTCCATCCTCTTTTCAGCAGGTTATCTATAATAAGAATACTTTCTTTATTAAGCAATCATAAGAAGAATTTAATCTTAGCAGGTACTTTGAACTTCAAAGAAATTTATGTGGGAAGCCTCTATCACTTTTAATCAAATGTAAGTACAGACATTTCACTGTAAATTTCTTATTAGGGGTCAACATCCACATGGGTGTATCTCTACCCCCATACATCATATTCTCTTCACATCTACTCTTCAAAGAGTTCCACAAATCAATGGAATCCCCAAACAAAGTCCTTCTAAAGGTAAACTGCCATCATCCCATCTCAATGGCATCATAAATATACATATTGTGATTATTGCTGATTGATAACCCACAAGTATAGGGGATCGCAACAGTTTTCGATAAGTAAGAGTGTCGAACCCAACGAGGAGCTAAAGGTAGAACAAATATTTCCTCAAATTCTATCGACCACCGATACAACTCTATGCACGCTTGACGTTCGCTTTACCTAGAACAAGTATGAAACTAGAAGTACTTTGTAGGTGTTGTTGGATATGTTTGCAAGATAATAAAGAGTACGTAAATAAAAAGTAGGGGCTGTTTAGATAAAGAAACGATAAAGTAAATATAGCGAGTGTAGAAAAGTGGTGGTAGGAGTTCCGAAATTGTCCCTAAGCAATTGACTACTTTACTAGACCGATAGCAAGTATTATGTGGGAGAGGCCACTGCTAGCATGTCATCCCTTACTGTGAATTCTATGCACTTATGATTGGAACTATTAGCAAGCATCCGCAACTACTAATGTTCATTAAGGTAAAACCCAACCAAGATATATTGGTCCCCCTTCAATCCCGTATGCATCAATTTCTATGCTAGGTTGAAGCTTCTGTCACTCTTGCCCTCCAATACATAGTCCTATCAAGATACAACTAACCCTAGGGTGTGATCCACGCGCGCGCTTATATGATGGGCACCAAAGGACAGCAACATAACCACAAGCAAATTAAATCAATCATAGCAATTCATCAACCACCGATAGGACAACGAAAATCTACTCAGACATCATAAGATGGCAACACATCATTGGATAATAATATGAAGCATAAAGCACCATGTTCAAGTAGAGGGTACAGCGGGTTGCGGGAGAGTGGACCGCTGTAGATAGAGGGAGGAAGGTGATGGAGATGTTGGTGAAGATGGCGGAGGTGTTGGTGTAGATCGTGGTGATGATGATGGCCCCCGGTGGCACTCCGGTGCCACCGGAAGCGAGGGGGAGAGAGCCCCCCTCCTTCTTCTTCTTTCTTGACCTCCTCCCTAGATGGGAGAAGGGTTTCCCCTCTGGTCCATGGCCTCCATGGCACGGGAGGGGCGAGAGCCCCTCCGAGATTGGATCTGTCTCTCTGTCTCTCTCTGTTTTTGCGTTCTCCTCTGGCTCTGTTTCACCGTTTTGTATATATATGGAGATCCGTAACTCCGATTGGCCTGAAACCTTCGCCGTGATTTTTTTCCGAATATTAGCTTTCTTGCGGCAAAAGAAGAGCGTCAACCGCCTTACGGTGGGCTCACGAGGGTAGGGGGCGCGCCCTAGGGGGGGGCCCTGCCTCGTGACCACCTCGGGCACTGGTTCGTGTTGATTTTCCTTCCGAATTTTCCATATTTTCCAAAAATAAGCTCCATCCGTTTTTATCCCGTTTGGACTCCGCTTGATATGGATATTTTGCGAAACCAAAAACATGCAACAGACAGGAATTGGCACTGGGCACTGGATCAATATGTTAGTCCCAAAAATAATATAAAAAGTTGCCAAAAAGTATATGAAAGTTGAATAATATTGGAATGGAACAATCAAAAATTATAGATACGACGGAGACGTATCAGCATCCCCAAGCTTAATTCCTGCTCGTCCTCGAGTGGGTAAATGATAAAAAAGATAATTTTTGATGTGGAATGCTACCTAGCATAATCTTGATCATATGTCTAATCATGCAATGAATATTAAGACACGAGTGATTCAAAGCAATAATCTATCTTTTGACATAAAGACAATAATATTTCAAGCATACCAACCAAGCAATTATGTCTTATTGAAATAACATAGCCAAAGAAAGCTCATCCCTACAAAATCATATAGTCTGGCTATGCTCCATCTTCACCACACAAAATATTTACATCATGCACAACCCCGATGACAAGCCAAGCAATTGTTTCATACTTTTGACGTTCTCAAACCTTTTCAACTTTCACGCAATACATGAGCGTGAGCCATGGACATAGCACTTTAGGTGGAATAGAATATGATGGTGGGGGTTATGTGGAGAAGACAAAAAAGGAGAAAGTCTCACATCAACTAGGCGTATCAACGGGCTATGGAGATGCCCATCAATAGATATCAATGTGAGTGAGTAGGGATTGCCATGCAACGGATGCACTAGAGCTATAAGTGTATGAAAGCTCAAACTGAAACTAAGTGGGTGTGCATCCAACTTGCTTGCTCATGAAGACCTAGGGCATTTGAGGAAGCCCATCATCGGAATATGCAAGCCAAGTTCTATAATGAAAATTCCCACTAGTATATGAAAGTGATAACTCAAGAGACTCTCTATATGAAGAACATGGTGCTACTTTGAAGCACAAGTGTGGTAAAAGGATAGTAACATTGCCCCTTTCTCTTTTTTTGCGGGCTTCTTTGGCCCCCTTTTTTAGGCTTCTTTGGCCTCTCCCCTTTTTTGGGCAATGCTCTAATAATGATGATCATCACACTTTTATTTACTTACAACTCAATATTACAACTCGATACTAGAACAAAGATATGACTCTATATGAATGCCTCCGGCGGTGTACCGGGATGTGCAATGATCTAGCGTAGCAATGATATCAAAAAACGGACAAGCCATGAAAACATCATGCTAGCTATCTTACGATCATGCAAAGCAATATGACAATGAATGCTCAAGTCATGTATATGATGATGATGAAAGTTGCATGGCAATATATCTCGGAATGGCTATGGAAATGTCATGATAGGTAGGTATGGTGGCTGTTTTGAAGAAGGTATATGGTGGGTTTATGGTACCAGCGAAAGTTGCGCAGTACTAGAGAGGCTAGCAATGGTGGAAGGGTGAGAGTGCGTATAATCCATGGACTCAACATTAGTCATAAAGAACTCACATACTTATTGCAAAAATCTATTAGTCATCGAAACAAAGTACTACGCACATGCTCCTAGGGGATAGATTGGTAGGAAAAGACCATCGCTCGTCCCCGACCGCCACTCATAAGGAAGACAATCAATAAACACCTCATGCTCCGACTTCGTTACATAACGATTCACCATACGTGCATGCTACGGGACTTGCAAACCTCAACACAAGTATTTCTCAATTTCACAATTACTCGACTAGCATGACTCTAATATCACCATCTTTATATCGCAAAACTATTGCAAGGAATCAAACATATCATATTCAGCGATCTACAAGTTTATGTAGGATTTTATGACTAATCATGTGAATGACCAGTTCCTGTCATCTCTCTAAATAGATATAAGTGAAGCACGAGAGTTTAATTCTTTCTACAAAAGATATGCCCGTGCTCTAACAAATATAAGTGAAGCAAAAGAGCATTCTACAAATGGCGGTTGTCTAAGTGAAGAGAAACAGGCAATCCAAACTTCAAATGATATAAGTGAAGCACATGAAGCATTCTATAAAGCCATACTCAAAAGATATAAGTGAAGTGCAATGAGCATTCTATAAATCAACCAAGGACTATCTCATACCAGCATGGTGCATAAAAAGAAAAAGAAAAATCTAAATGCAAAAGACGCTCCAAGACTTGCACATATCGCATGAACGAAACGAATCCGAAAACATACCGATATTGGTTGAAGAAAGAGGGGATGCCTCCCCAGCATCCCCAAGCTTAGACGCTTGAGTCTCCTTGAATATTTACTTGGGGTGCCTCGGAAATCCCCAAGCTTGAGCTCTTTCCTCTCTTCCTTCTTCTCACATCGAGACCTTCTCAATCATCGAACACTTCATCCACACAAAACTTCAACAGAAAACTCGATAAGATCCGTTAGTATAATAAAGCAAATCACTACTCTAAGTACTGTTGCAAACCAATTCATATTTTGATTTTGCATTGTGTCTACTGTAATATAATTTTTCCGTGGCTTAATCCACTAATATAAATTGATAGTTTTATCAAAACAAGCAAACTATGCATCAAAAACAGAATCTGTCTGAAACAGAACAGTCTGTAATAATCTGAACATTCACCATACTTCTTATACTTGAAAAGTTCTGCCAAAATTAGGAAAAATAAACAATTTGTATAGGAAGAAAGTGCAAAAAGAATCAGAACTATTTGACATTCTAGTAAAAAATGAAAAATCATGCACTACAGCCAAAGTTTCTGTCCTGCACCGTACAAACCATCAAGCAAATGTAAACATCCTAAAGGCAAACCTTGGCACATTATTTTTATTTCGAAACTTTATAAAAGCACACAACATAAATAAATGACTCTCTAAAACTTCCGGGTTGTCTCCCTGGCAGCGCTTTCTTTAAAGCCATTAAGCTAGGCATATAGTGCTCAAGTAATGAATCCACCCGGATCCCAAGGTATATCAAAGCCAATTTTAATTAACAATGATTTGGCATTTAGTAGTGAGCATAAAGTAACATATATCAAGCAATGACGAAGTCTAACTCTCTTTCTATGCATCGGCATGTCATAAAAGAACAATTCATGCACACATAGTAAAGGCCAATGCATAGTATAAATAGTTTCTTGCAATTTTACCATGTTGGAAACATAGAGAGGTGGAGATATAGTTCCTCTCTCATAATAATTGCAAGTAGGAGCAGCAAGCACATGCATATTATACTCATTAAAATCATCATGTGCAATGGTAAAAGGCAACCCATCAATATAATCCTTAATAAGTGCAAACTTCTCCGATATAGTGTAGTTGGGAGAATTCAAAAAGATAATAGGACTATCATGCGTGGGTGCAATAGCAACAATTTCATGTTTAACATAAGGAACTATAGCAAGTTCATCTCCATAAGCATAATTGATATTGGCATCTTGGCCACAAGCATCATCAAAAAGGGATATTTCAAAAGAATCAAAGGGATCATAATAGTCATCATAGCAATCATCCTTCGGTAAGCACGAAGGGGAATTAAACAATGTATGAGTTGAAGAGTTACTCTCATTAGAAGGTGGGCATGGGTGATCAATCTGCTCTTCCTCCTTTTGTTCTTCGCTCTCCTCATCATCTTTTTCATCCAATGAGCTCACAGTTTTATCAATTTCTTCTTCCACAGACTTCTGCAAAATATTAGTCTCTTCTTGGACAGCGGAGTATTCCTCAATATATTGTTTAACATAGGTGTTAGAAGCATAATTATCATAGCAATATTTAAGTATAGCAAAAATTTTAGATTTGTGAAAAGTAGCATCATACTTTTCAATCAAAGAAGCAATTTCATAAGCACCCTCAAAAGCAACAAATTCTTCAATTTGTTGAACATCATAGTAATTGTAAACACCCTTAGCATACGAAGATACGATTCCATTATCACTAAACTCACATTGATAGGGAAGGTGTTTCTTAGGGTTTTCAGAACAACAAGCAAAATCATATATTTCACATAAATTCCAAGCATTGCATTGCAAACGTTGAATTTGACCCCATAATAGTTTCCCTTTTTCAGATATACGGTGTCGCACATAACAAGCATGCTCATCTAAAGATTTGCCCTCAATTAAGCTAGTTGGGGTTTTGGCACGAGCACAAAGGGATCGAAGATGATCCAAGTAAAAAGCTTCAACAGTGTGATAGATTTTGAGTGGTTCTTCAACCATTGGTTCAGTAGGTACAACTATTTTTTTTGGGTATTTTGCGTTTTCTACACATAACTAAAGATAGAAAACAACTAAGAACAACAAATAAAAATTACTTAGTGATAAGGCAAACAAGCACACACGAGAATCTTCACCCCACGCTATTGCTCCCCAGCAATGGCGCCAGAAAAAAAGGTCTTCATAACCCACAAGTATAGGGGATCGCAACAATTTTCGATAAGTAAGAGTGTCGAACCCAACGAGGAGCTAAAGGTAGAACAAATATTCCCTCAAGTTCTATCGACCACCGATACAACTCTACGCACGCTTGACGTTCGCTTTACCTAGAACAAGTATGAAACTAGAAGTACTTTGTAGGTGTTGTTGGATAGGTTTGCAAGATAATAAAGAGTATGTAAATAAAAAGTAGGGGTTGTTTACATAAAGAAACGATAAAGTAAATATAGCGAGTGTGGAAAAGTGGTGGTAGGAGTTATGAAATTGTCCCTAAGCAATTGAGTACTTTACTAGACCGATAGCAAGTATTATGTGGGAGAGGCCACTGCTAGCATGTCATCCCTTACTTGGAATTCTATGCACTTATGATTGGAACTATTAGCAAGCATCCGCAACTACTAATGTTCATTAAGGTAAAACCCAACCATAGCATTAAGATATATTGGTCCCCCTTCAATCTCATATGCATCAATTTCTATGCTAGGTTGAAGCTTCTGTCACTCTTGCCCTCCAATACATAGTCCTATCAACATACAATTAACCCTAAGGTGTGATCCACGCGCGCGCTCATATGATGGGCACCAAAGGACAACAACATAACCATAAGAAAATTAAATCAATCATAGCAATTCATCAACCACCGATAGGACAACGAAAATCTACTCAGACATCATAGGATGGCAACACATCATTGGATAATAATATGAAGCATAAAGACCATGTTCAAGTAGAGGGTACAACAGGTTGCGGGAGAGTGGACCACTGTAGATAGAGGGGGGAATCTGATGGAGATGTTGGTGAAGATGGCGGAGGTGTTGGTGTAGATCGCGGTGATGATGATGACCCCCGGTGGAACTCCGGTGCCACCGAAAGCGAGGGGTAGAGAGCCCCCTCCTTCTTCTTCTTCCTTGACCTCCTCCCTAGATGGGAGAAGGGTTTCCCCTCTGGTCCATGGCCTCCATGGCACGGGAGGGGCGAGAGCCCCTCCGAGATTGGATCTGTCTCTCTGTCTCTCTCTGTTTCTGAGTTCTCCTGTGGCTCTGTTTCACCGTTTCGTATATATATGGAGATCCATAACTCCGATTGGCCTGAAACCTTCGCCGTGATTTTTTTCGAATATTAGCTTTCTTGCGGCAAAAGAAGAGCGTCAACCGCCTTATGGTGGGCTCACGAGGGTAGGGGGCGCGCCCCCTGCCTCGTGACCACCTCGGGCACTGGTTCGCGTTGATTTTCCTTCCGAGTTTTCCATATTTTCCAAAAATAAGCTCCGTCCATTTTTATCCCGTTTGGACTCCGTTTGATATGGATATTCTGCGAAACCAAAAACATGCAACAGACAGGAACTGGCACTGGTCACTGGATCAATATGTTAGTCCCAAAAATAATATAAAAAGTTGCCAAAAAGTATATGAAAGTTGAATAATATTGGCATGGAACGATAAAAAATTATAGATACGACAGAGACGTATCACTGATATAATAAAGACTGGGATAGGCGTCTTTCAAGGGTTTTTCACCCACCCACCAATCTTCCCAAAATCTAGTGTTTTTCCCATCCCCTAACTTTTTCTTTACATGCTGGTAATATATATCCCTAACATGTAAAAGGTTGGCCCAGAAGTGAGAATCTCCAGGTTTATGTTTAATCCCAGAGATACACTTTCCTTTCACATATTTGGTAGGGAGAATATCCTGCCACAACCCATTCTCCTTTTCCAATTTCCAAAGCCATTCGGCAAGTAGAGCTTTGTTTAAAAGATCCAAATTTAAGATTCCCAGGCCCCCTTGTTGTTTTGGCATACAACAGGTTTTCCAGTTAACCAGGTGGTACTTTTTTTTGTCTTTGTCTACTTGCCACACTAGTCTTGCTCTATAGAAATTCACTTTCTTTCTAACTCCTACATGGATAGGATAAAAAGACATCATGTAGACGGAGGGGTGTTTTGGGACGGGGGTCCAAATGAACCCTATATCCTGGACGTCCATGTAAGCATGGGGATCTGTGCTGGGAAATATTTAATTGGATATACGAGCAGTGTTAAAGGCACCTATACATTGCATACGCAGAACAACCCTATGGCGGGTGGGACCATCGATAACGTGGACGAACGATCGTCACTCGCGGTTAGCCGCTCCCGTAAACGGTGGTGTCAAGGACCGACGTGGACTAATTGTACAGTGTTTGAAGCTATGTTGTTGCAGCCTGCTATGGCCGAATCAGGCGGGGAATGAGTGGGGCGGCATCTGGTCTGCGTGTGACGGGGGACGCATGCACGCCGGTGGATTGCAGCCTCTGCTGGCTGCCATCGCTGTCAGTGCAGCGCAATGTCAGTTGGCTGCCGCCATCAACTTGATTCCCCTTCTTCTCCGTCGGCCCCTCTTGGACTGGATCAACAGCTGGATTGGGTAGGTGAAGGAAATATGCCCTAGAGGCAATAATAATGTTATTATTTTATTTCCTTATATCATGATAAATGTTTATTATTCATGCTAGAATTGTATTATCTGGAAAGATAATACTTGTGTGAATACATAGACAAACTAAACGTCACTAGTATGCCTCTACTTGACTAGCTCGTTAATCAAAGATGGTTATGTTTCCTAACCATAGACATGTGTTGTCATTTGATTAACAAGATCAGATTATTAGGAGAATGAGGTGATTGACATGACCCATTCCATTAGCTTAGCACCCGATCATTTAGTATGTTGCTATTGCTTTCTTCATGACTTATACATGTTCCTATGACTATGAGATTATGCAACTCCCGTTTACCGGAGGAACACTTTGTGTGCTACCAAGCGTCACAACATAATTGGGTGATTATAAAGGAGCTCTACAGGTGTCTCCAAAGGTAAATGTTGGGTTGGCGTATTTCGAGATTAGGATTTGTCACTCCGATTGTCGGAGAGGTATCTCCGGGCCCTCTCGGTAATGCACATCACATAAGCCTTGCAAGCATTGCAACTAATGAGTTAGTTGCGAGATGATGTATTACGAAATGAGTAAAGAGACTTGCCGATAACGAGATTGAACTAGGTATTGAGATACCGACGATCGAATCTCGGGCAAGTAACATACCGATGACAAAGGGAACAACGTATGTTGTTATGCGGTCTGACCGATAAAGATCTTCGTAGAATATGTGGGAGCCAATATGAGCATCTAGGTTCCGCTATTGGTTATTGACCGGAGACATGTCTCGGTCATGTCTACATTGTTCTCGAACCCGTATGGTCCGCACGCTTAAGGTTTCGATGACAGTTATATTATGAGTTTATGAGTTTTGATGTACCGAAGTTAGTTCGGAGTCCCGAATGTGATCACGAACATAACGAGGAGTCTCCAAATGGTCGAGACATAAAGATTGATATATTGGACGGCTATATTCGGACACGGGAAGTGTTCCGGGTGATTTCAGAGAAAACCGGAGTACCAGAGGGTTACCGGAACCCCCCCGGGAGAAGTAATGGGCCATATGGGCCTTAGTGGAGAGAGAGAAGGGCAGCCAGGGTGGGCCGCGCGCCTCCTCCCCCCTGGTCCGAATTGGACTAGGAGAGGGGGGGCGGCGCCCCCTTTCCTTCTCCCTCCCCACTTCCTTCCCCCTCCTAGTAGGAGTCCTACTCCTACTAGGAGGAGGAGGACTCCTTGGCGCGCCTATAGGGCCGGTCGGCCTCCTCCCCTTGCTCCTTTATATACGGGGACAGGGGGCACCCCTAGACACACAAGTTGATCCACGTGATGGTTTTCTTAGCCGAGTGCGGTGCCCCCTTCCACCATAATCCTCGATAATATTGTAGCGGTGCTTAGGCGAAGCCCTGCGACGGTAGAACATCAAGATCGTCACCACGCCGTCGTGCTGACGGAACTCTTCCCCGACACTTTGCTGGATCGAAGTCTGGGGATCGTCATCGAGCTGAACGTGTGCTAAAACTCGGAGGTGCTGTAGTTTCGGTGCTTGATCGGTCGGGTCGTGAAGACGTACGACTACATCAACCGCGTTGTGCTAACGCTGCCGCTGTGGGTCTACAAGGGTAAGTAGATCACACTCTCCCCTCTCGTTGCTATGCATCACCATGATCTTGCGTGTGCGTAGGATTTTTTTTGAAATTACTACGTTCCCCAACAGTGGCATCCGAGCCTAGGTTTTATGTGTTGATGTTATATGCACGAGTAGAACACAAGTGAGTTGTGGGCGATATAAGTCATACTGCTTACCAGCATGTCATACTTCGGTTCGGCGGTATTGTTGGACGAAGCGGCCCAGACCGACATTACGCATACGCTTACGCGAGACCGGTTCTCCCGACGTGCTTTGCACAAAGGTGGCTAGCGGGTGTCAGTTTCTTCAACTTTAGTTGAACCAAGTGTGGCTACGCCCGGTCCTTGCGAAGGTTAAAACAGCACCAACTTGACAAACTATCGTTGTGGTTTTGATGCGTAGGTAAGATTGGTTCTTGCTTAAAAGCCCGTAGCAGCCACGTAAAACTTGCAACAACAAAAGTAGAGGACGTCTAACTTGTTTTTGCAGGGCATGTTGTGATGTGATATGGTCAAGACATGATGCTAAATTTTATTGTATGAGATGATCATGTTTTGTAACCTAGTTATCGGCAACTGGCAGGAGCCATATGGTTGTCGCTTTATTGTATGCAATGCAATTGCGCTGTAATGCTTTATTTTATCACTAAGCGGTAGCGATAGTTGTGGAAGCATAAGATTGGCGAGACGATAACGATGCTACGATGGTGATCAAGGTGTCGCGCCGGTAACGATGGTGATCACGACGGTGCTTCGAAGATGGAGATCACAAGCACAAGATGATGATGGCCATATCATATCACTTATAGTGATTGCATGTGATGTTTATCTTTTATGCATCTTATCTTGCTTTGATTGACGGTAGCATTTTAAGATGATCTCTCACTAATTATCAAGAAGTGTTCTCCCTGAGTATGCACCATTGCGAAAGTTCTTCATGCTGAGACACCACGTGATGATCGGGTGTGATAGGCTCTACATTCAAATACAACGGGTGCAAAACAGTTGCACACGCGGAATACTCAGGTTATACTTGACGAGCCAAGCATATACAGATATGGCCTCGGAACACGGAGACCGAAAGGTCGAGTGTGAATCATATAGTAGATATGATCAACATAGTGATGTTCACCAATGAAACTACTCCATCTCACGTGATGATCGGACATGGTTTAGTTGATTTGGATCATGTAATCACTTAGAGGTTAAGAGGGATGTCTGTCTAAGTGGGAGTTCTTTAGTAATATGATTAATTGAACCTAAATTTATCATGAACTTAGTACCTGATAGTATCTTGCTTGTTTATGTTTGATTGTAGATAGATGGCCCGTGCTGTTGTTCCATTGAATTTTAATGCATTCCTTGAGAAAGCGAAGTTGAAAGATGATGGTAGCAATTACACGGACTGGGTCCGTAACTTGAGGATTATCCTCATTGCTGCATAGAAGAATTACGTCCTGGAAGCACCGCTGGGTGCCAGGCCTGCTACTGGAGCAACACCAGATGTTATGAACGTCTGCAGAGCAAAGCTGATGACTACTCGATAGTTCAGTGTGCCATGCTTTACGGCTTAGAATCGGGAATTCAACGACATTATGAACGTCATGGAGCATATGAGATGTTCCAGGAGTTGAAGTTAATATTTCAAGCAAATGCCCGGATTGAGAGATATGAAGTCTCCAATAAGTTCTATAGCTGCAAGATGGAGGAGAACAGTTCTGTCAGTGAGCATATACTCAAAATGTCTGGGTATAATAATCACTTGATTCAATTGGGAGTTAATCTTCCAGATGATTGCGTCATTGACAGAATTCTCCAATCACTACCACCAAGCTACAAGAGCTTCGTGATGAACTATAATATGCAAGGGATGAATAAGACCATTCCCAAGCTCTTCGCAATGCTGAAAGCTGTGGAGGTAGAAATCAAGAAGGAGCATCAAGTGTTGATGGTCAACAAGACCACTTGTTTCAAGAAGAAGTGCAAAGGAAAGAAGAAGGGGAACTTCAAAAAGAATAGCAAGCAAGTTGCTACTCAAGAGAAGAAACCCAAACCTGGACCTAAGCCTGAAACTGAGTGCTTCTACTGCAAGCAGACTGGTCACTGGAAGCGGAACTGCCCCAAGTATTTGGCGGATAAGAAGGATGGCAAGGTGAACAAAGGTATATGTGATATACATGTTATTGATGTGTACCTTACTAATGCTCGCAGTAGCACCTGGATATTTGATACTGGTTCTGTTGCTAACATTTGCAACTCAAAACAGGGACTACAGATTAAGCGAAGATTGGCTAAGGACGAGGTGACGATGTGCGTGGGAAATGGTTCCAAAGTCGATGTGATCGCGGTCGACACGCTACCTCTACATCTACCTTCGGGATTAGTATTAGACCTAAATAATTGTTATTTGGTGACAGCGTTAAGCATGAACATTATATCTGGATCTTGTTTGATGCGAGACAGTTATTCATTTAAGTCAGAGAATAATGGTTGTTCTATTTATATGAGTAATATCTTTTATGGTCATGCACCCTTAAAGTGTGGTCTATTCTTATTAAATCTCGATAGTAGTGACACACATATTCATAATGTTGAAGCCAAAATATGCAGACTTGATAATGATAGTGCAACTTATTTGTGGCAGTGCCGTTTGGGTCATATCGGTGTAAAGCGCATGAAGAAACTCCATACTAATGGACTTTTGGAACCACTTGATTATGAATCACTTGGTACTTGCGAACCGTGCCTTATGGGTAAGATGACAAAAACACCGTTCGCTTAATGGCGGATATCGTTATGTTGAAGCTCGTGGCGGATATCATTATTTTCTCACCTTCACAGATGATTTAAGCAGATACGGGTATATCTACTTAATGAAACATAAGTCTGAAACATTTGAAAAGTTCAAAGAATTTCAGAGTGAAGTGGAAAATCATCGTAACAAGAAAATAAAGTTTCTACGATCTGATCGTGGAGGAGAATATTTGAGTTACGAGTTTGGTGTACATTTGAAACAATGCGGAATAGTTTCGCAGCTCACACCACCCGGAACACCACAACGTAATGGTGTGTCCGAACGTCGTAATCGTACTTTACTAGATATGGTGCGATCTATGATGTCTATTACTGATTTACCGCTATCGTTTTGGGGATACGCTCTAGAGACGGCCGCATTCACGTGTAGGGCACCATCAAAATCCGTTGAGACGACGCCTTATGAACTGTGGTTTGGCAAGAAACCAAAGTTGTTATTTCTGAAAGTTTGGGGCTGCGATGCTTATGTGAAAAAGCTTCAACCTGATAAGCTCGAACCCAAATCGGAGAAATGTGCCTTCATAGGATATCCAAAGGAAACTATTGGATACACCTTCTATCACAGATCCGAAGGCAAGACTTTTGTTGCCAAATTCGGAAACTTTCTAGAGAAGGAGTTTCTCTCGAAAGAAGTGAGTGGGAGGAAATTAGAACTTGATGAGGTAACTGTACCTGCTCCCTTATTGGAAAGTAGTACATCACAGAAACCAGTTTCAGTGACACCTACACCAATTAGTGAGGAAGCTAATGATGATGATTGAGGGAGTCCTGGATTAGGGGGTATTCGGGTAGCCGGACTATACCTCCAGCCGGACTCCAGGACTATGAAGATACAGGATTGAAGACTTCGTCCCGTGTCCGGATGGGACTTTCCTTGGCGTGGAAGGCAAGCTTGGCGATGCGGATATTCAAGATCTCCTACCATTGTAACCGACTCTATGTAACCCTAACCCTATCCGGTGTCTATATAAACCGGAGGGTTGTAGTCCGTAGGACAGAATCAACTCCATACATAACAATCATACCATAGGCTAGCTTCTAGGGTTTTAGCCTCCTTGATCTCGTGGTAAAACTACTCTTGTACTACCCATATCATCAATATTAATCAAGCAGGAGTAGGGTATTACCTCCATCGAGAGGGCCCGAACCTGGGTAAAACAAAGTGTCCCCTGTCTCCTGTTACCATCCGGCCTAGACGCACAGTTCGGGACCCCCTACCCGAGATCTGCCGGTTTTGACACCGACATTAGTGCTTTTATTGAGAGTTCCTCTGTGCCGTCACAATCAGGAAGGATGCCTTCTCCCGTCTTCAAAGATGGCGCTATTGCCAAGGGAGCCTTGGTTGTCGGCCAAACCCTCCGGCTAGGTGGTTTCCTCATGACCGCCTGTTCGGCTGTTGCGCCGACGGTGACCTCTCGGGTCATCAAAAGCAACCTACACGTCAGCTCGAAGCTCGTCGAGCAGTTAGATCCAATGGAGCTCTCTTCCGTAAACGAGCTCTTGGATCGCATCGCCGCCCTGGGGGTTGCTACGGATTACGACCAGGTTGGGCTTAAACCCGATCTAAGAGAAATTAACTCTCCCCAAGTCACCCACCACGTTGCCGTGGTAGAGGCGCAGTGCGGCGACCCTTCATCTATTTTAAGGACTAGTTACGTCCGAATTCCCGATCCCTCCAAGCCGGATACCCGCGGAGGGGAGGATGTAACTCAAGACCTGAGCTTAGGATCAGGTAACGGGCCAGATTCGTTGGATAACGTCCAGAAATCCGAACTTCAGAGTTCGGAAACTCTTCGGCCTCTGAATCTTGGATTGGGTGAGGTTTCAGATTCAACGACACCCGCCCACCCGAACATAAGAGATATCTCCCAAGTCAGGCAGAGGCTCGACGAAACAGTACATCATTACTAGGCCAGATTCCTCCTGGTTATGAATAGGATAAAGGATTACTGCGAGGAAGACGCAATATCAATCTTTTGCAGTAATTGCACGGACGAGGGAATCCTTAACGCCATAAGTCGTCGTGATATTACACGCTTCGCTGACTTGGCGTCCATAGTACAAAAGTACTGTGCGATGGAAAGTGCCTGGAAAACCGAAACAAAATTTTGGGATAATCCGGCCTTGAATAGTAATCCCCGAACCAAGAGGGTGCATCATCATAAAACACCCGGGATAAATAGCAAAAAGCCAAAACCCTTTACAGGGCATGGAACCGTACTGGAAAGGTGGCTTGATGGACCCTGTAGAATTCACAGTACAGAGGACGCCACACCAACTCACAGCCTTAGAGCATGTTGGATACTCCGGCAGGTAGCCAAAATTGGCGAGGACCTCTTAAATCAGGAGGCTGCAGAAAGCCAGCCCGAGGACACCAGTACCGTTCTCACAGTCTTCGAGACCTTCGCATCAAACAATATGCGAAAAAGAACACTCCGCAACCTCGCCGAAGTCTATCAAGTTGCAACAATAAATCCATGGAGCGACACTGCCATTACCTTCAACGCAAGTGATGAACCTAGATTCCGAACAACCCGAGCACCAGCCGCATTGGTCCTCAGTCCCATAGTGGACGGCTTTCGCCTCACCAAGGTGCTCATGGATGGAGGCAGCGGACTGAACCTCATTTATGAGGAGACCCTTCAAAAAATGGAAATAGACTGGAACCGCGTCAAGCGAAGCAGCACAACCTTTAGAGGAATAATCCCCAATCAGGAAGCGCGCTGCACAGGAAAAATCACACTAGACGTGGTGTTCGGCACGCCGGATAATTACAGGTCCGAAGAGGTCACGTTTCAGGTGGCCCCGTTTAAGAGCGGACATCACGCCGTACTAGGGCGGGAAGCATTCACAATCTTCCAAGCGATACCCCATTACGGGTACATGAAGCTCAAGATGCCCGGGCCGAACGGAATTATCACTCTAGCTAGTGATCCGGACATAGCACTCCGCGCCGAAAACAAGACGGCCGCATTAGCCCTTGAGGCACTATCCGAAGCCTTAGCGGCCGAAGAACTGACTGCGCTGCGCTCCACGGTTAACAGGGATGATGTGATACTCGACAAAAGATCCAAATCCACATCCTTCAAGCCAGCTGACGAAATAGTCAAATTTCAGGTCCATCCAACGGACCCCAATAAAACAACTTCCATCGGGGCACGACTGAACCCCGACGTAGACGCCGCACTGCGAGAGTTCCTACGAGAGAATTGGGACATTTTCGCCTGGCATCCTTCAGACATGCCAGGGATCCCACGTAGGCTAGCTGAACACAGCTTAAATATGCTAAAAGGATTCAAACCTGTCAAACAAGCCCTTCGGCGTTTTTCCGAACCCAAGAGACATGCTATGGGAGAAGAGCTAGCCAAGCTATTGGAGGCCGGATTCATTAGAGACATAAAACATCCGGACTGGCTAGCAAATCCGGTGATGGTACCAAAGAAGGACAAATCCTGGCGCCTGTGTGTCGACTTTAAAGACCTTAACAAGGCTTGCCCAAAGGATCCCTTCCCCCTCCCCCGTATCGATCAAATTATCGATGCCACCGCAGGACACGACTCGTTGTGTTTCCTCGACGCATACTCTGGTTACCATCAAATCAAGATGGCAGAATCAGAACAAGCTGCAAAAGCATTCATCACATCATACAGCCCCTTCTGCTTCAACACAATGCCCTTCGGGCTAAAAAACGCCGGCGCAACATATCAGTGCATGATCCAGACATGTCTGGCAAATCAGATCGGCAAAATAGTGGAGGCATATATGGATGATGTGGTCATCAAATCAAGACATGTCAAATCTCTAGTAGACGACTTGAGGCTCGCATTCGATAACCTCCGAAAATACGACATCAAGCTCAACCCGGAAAAATGCGTCTTCGGCGTTCCAGCCGGAAAGCTCTTGGGCTTCATTGTATCCGGTAGAGGAATTGAAGCAAATCCAGCCAAGATCTGCTCGCTGTCACAATTGGATATCCCAAAGGACCTCAAACAAATACAAAAATTAACCGGATGTGTGGCGGCTCTAAGCCGCTTCATCTCCCGCTTGGGAGAAAAGGCACTGCCCCTTTATCGCCTACTCCAGCGCACTGAACACTTTGAGTGGACGGATGCCGCCACGGCCGGACTCGATGAAATAAAAGCCATATTGGCAACAAACCCAGTCCTGGCCGTGCCTAACACCGGCGAACCAATGCTATTGTACATTGCAGCAACACATCAAGTTGTCAGCGCAGTGCTTGTTGTCGAGCGGGAAATGGACGGACACAAATTCCCCCTTCAAAGGCTAGTCTACTACGTGTCCACTGTCCTCACTCCATGCAAATCACGGTACCCGCATTATAAAAAAATCGCATACGCAGTATTCATGGCATCCCGAAAGCTACGACACTACTTTCAAGAGTGTTCCATAATAGTAGCCTCGAAAGTACCACTTAACGATATTATCAACAACCGCGATGCAACGGGCCGGATCGCAAAATGGGCCATCGAGCTCCTCCCGTTCGATATAACCTATAAGCCACGGCGAGCTATCAAATCACAAGTTTTGGCCGACTTCGTCGCAGAATGGACGGAGGCCAAACTCCCTAAAGAGTACGACACATACTCAAACTGGATCATGCATTTCGATGGCTCCAAAATGTTGGCCGGACTTGGGGCTGGCGTCGTTTTGACGTCCCCAACAAGAGACACAGTCCAGTATGTACTCCAAATTATGTACACGGACTCCAACAACGCAGCCGAATATGAGGCCCTTCTACATGGCCTCCGGATGGCAGTATCCATGGGCATTCAACGCCTAGAGGTACGCGGGGATTCGAACCTCGCGAATCCCAAATAAATGGCGTCTTCGACTCCAAGGACCCAAAAATGGCAGCTTACCGCAACGCCGTCCTAAAAATGTCAGCTCGGTTCGAAGGGCTGGAGTTTCACCATATAGCCCGAGAAAACAATCAAGCAGCGGACGTCCTGGCACGCATCGGAGCAAAACGTGATGCAGTCCCCCCCAACATCTTTTTGGAAAGATTGTTCAAGCCATCTGTAGCATGGGAGGGGGAACCCGCAAATAACAGCCCGGACCCAGCCGCACCACTTAACGCCGAACAATCTGACACAATTGGAGGCTCTGTCAATGAAATTACACCTTCAGCCCACGTAATAATGGCGATCATCGCCCCGTGGACAGAACCATTCCTAGCCTACCTTACTAGGCAGGAACTCCCGGAGGATCAAAACGAGGCCCGCTGCATAGTGTGGCGATCTAAAGCCTACAGAGTCCATGAGGGAGAGCTTTATAAGAAAAGCACTACCGGAGTCCTTCAAAGGTGCATCTCCGAAGAGGAAGGGCGGAACCTTCTGGCTGAAATTCATGCCGGACTCGGTGGTCATCACGCTGCTGCTCGGTCCCTTGTTAGCAAGGCTTTCTGTACAGGCTTTTATTGGCCGACGGCCCGGGCAGACGCTCAGGACTTAGTCCAACGATGCGCTGGTTGCCAACTTTTTTCCAACCAAAGCCACATGCCACCCACCGCACTCCAAACTATACCAATCACCTGGACTTTTGCGGTCTGGGGGCTTGACATGGTTGGACCCCTTAAAGGCGGGACCGATAGAAAGAAATACTTACTGGTCATGGTGAATAAATTCACCAAATGGATAGAAGCCAAGCCTGTTAAAACGGCCGAATCCGGACCTGTGATAGACTTCATATCCGGGGTTGTACACCGTTATGGCATCCCCCACAGCATCATAACTGATAACGACACAAACTTTACCGCAGACAAGGTAAAACTCTGGTGCAAAAACATGGGCATCAAGCTCGATTATGCTTCCGTCTATCACCCACAAACCAACGGCCAGGTCGAACATGCAAACGGTCTTATTATGAGCGGCATCAAACCCAGATTAGTGCGGTCCCTTAAGGAATCTAATATGCACTGGGTAGAGGAGCTCGACTCCGTACTCTGGGGACTGCGGACCACGCCAAATCGCACCACTAGATACACACCATTTTTTATGGTGTACGGCGCAGAGGCAGTTCTGCCATGCGATATAATTCATGACTCACATAGAGTGCGCATGTACGAAGAAAGAGAAGCCGAGCTCGATTGGCCGGACAACTTGGACGCCTTGGAGGAGGAGCGTGACGTGGCAAAAGCCCGTTCCGCATTTTATCAACAGCAGGCTCGAAGATATCAAAGCAGAGAAGTACGGGCCAAAAACTACAATGTTGGCGAACTAGTTCTACGCCTGCCGGATAAGAAAAAGGACAAACTCAAGCCCAAGTGGGAAGGTCCATTTATAATCGACCAAGTCCTGACTGGCGGGCGTACCGCCTGCGAGATGCGTCGGATAACCGACTCGAGCCGAACCCGTGGAACGCCACCCGTCTCCGAAGATTCTATGCCTAGCGCCGGACTCTATGTTCGTCTCCTTCCTCTGTCCATTTTTTGTATTTTTCTGTCTTACATTTCTCTCCTTCCCCTATTTTCTTTTACAGCCCTTAAAGGCTTATCTAGTGACGCGCCACTCGCGCTCATTAAACCTGGGGGCTTCTTTAACAGAAGCTTATTTATACGGGCTTCATGCCCAACACATGCGTCAAACTTCCGCATGTACCTTTTTCTTCACCATTATATGCATTGATATGACTTAAGTTTTGGCCAAGCTGGGTTGCCTGGCTCCTGTGCTTACCCCTACGTTCCCGATTGTTCGGCCAGGAGGTAAAGGGATCACCTCTGCGATTGTTACTACCGGGTTAGCCGGATGTGTACCTCAGACTGGGTGAAGCCGAAAGCTAGCGTTCTTAAGGGAATATTCGGTCGGTGAGATAAAAGATGATCTTTTTACCCATTTTATGCGCCCCCAGATGCTTTTTTCTGCGTCTTTTTACGCAGTCCGGACATGCACTTTAGGGCATGCCTCCCAGCGAAAGGAACCCCTAACGAAACTATTCTCTGTGGAAGATGTTTCTTACTAACCATGTAATATAACATAACTAGTTGGGCACTTGTCTGATAAAGCACTAATGACCCCTACGCCTGGTCTCCATGCATACCACGGTTCTATATAACCGCTATGGTATTCGGACACACTCCGGACCGTCAGGTCCCGAGGTTGAAGCGGAAAGGTCGGCAACGACAAACGATCTACAATCCGGCTAGAAGGCATTACACATGTCAATTCAAAATTACATAGTCATTCTGACTGATTGTATTCCTCATCTATACCATCTAACAGGCTGTCTAATTTACAGACCTGCTGGGAATACTTCGCGGCCAACTCTACTTGGCCGTATACTAAGCTCACAGGGATCTCCTTCCCGTCAGGCCCCACTGGTCCGACCTCGTCCATGTGGTTTGGGTCAGACTTCGTAAAACGGGTCTTCACCATGGCCCAGGCTTCCCGAGCGCCTTGTCGACAGGCCCATATCTTCCACAAACGGAAGCGCCGCCAAGCTCCCTTCAGCTTCTCCGCAAGCTCTCCAAGGCCCTCGGGCACGGAGTGGGCAGGCCATAAGGCTCGGGCAACGCCTCGCATCGCCTATCGAACTCGCTTGTGCAGTTGCATGAGTTCGGGAAGAAGGTCACCCGTAGAACCGGGCATCTCCTCTGCAGGACGACCTGTGAGCATACCTACAGACATTACTCTGTTAGTCGACTTCCTCGCTGAACTCTTTTCTCAAAGTTCGTTCAAGCACTTACTAAAAATGCTGCGTCGAAGCCGCTGATTCTCCTTCGTGGAGTCCAAAAGCTGGCCACGAACATCTTTAAGTTCGACGTCCAGCTTGGTGTTGGCATCCTGAAGATCATTACTCTTTCGCCTCACCCTCGTCAACATACTCTCACCGACCTTTAGCTGGCATAAGAGTTGTTGCTTGTCCGGATCGAGTCCGGCGCCATCTGCAATTTGATTTGTCAGATTTACACCCACACCGCACAATACTAATCTTTCGAAGTGTATTCTACCTGAGGGGGTCCCTTTCGGCTCCCCTGCTGCGGCTAGTGCGGCCTCTAGTTGGGCCTTGCACTTTTCCAGCTCCTGGGACAATACAGTATTCTTCTCTGTAAGAACCTGCATATTAAATGATCCTTAAATCAGTTGCTCTAACTGTTTCAAGTCTCGGGGGCTACTGGCATATATATATATAATTAACCAAAATTTTCTTACCCGTATGTCTTTCACATACTGCTCCGTGGCTCTGGCTAAACCATTTTGAGTGGCACGGAGGTACGCATCTCCCGAATTAAAGGCATCTAAAGCCTCTCGGGAGAAACAAGCGTCGCGTAGAATTGTTCGGCGACGCCTGTGGTTCATGGCACTCTCCACTTCTGAATTTGTGGCGGACAGCCCGTCCGCATCCTCTGTTGGAGGAACGTCCGGTGCACGCCTTGTACTCGCCTCCGCTTCCTGGCCAGACGTTGGAGCCTGGTTGGTGGAGGCGCGATTGGCAACCTCTCTAGATGTAGTCCGGCGAGGTCTCTTCATCCTGAAGATAGCACGAGTGTTAATATGCCCTGATAGAATAACTCCAGGGAAACAGAGGGTGCACTATACCTTTGCGCCGGCATTTCAGTCCGGACTTCATTCCTTCTTGCCTTACGGGGCTCTGCGGCCCCTCGTCAGCTGGTCGCCGTAGGTTCGGGTTCCTGCCTCGGAAATCTCCCCTGCAAAACACGGTTGACGTTAGAAACACCGAAATACGCGAGAGTGGAATCCCTCTCAAGGGAATGAGACTCCGGTTTCTGTCACCTGGGAGGCCGAGATTAACCCTGGGTAATCAGCCGTGACGGCTACCAAGGTATTGTCCTTGCTTAGCTGATAAAACATCCCGTTAAATAGGCGGCTTGTTTATACGGCTAGGGGTGTGGGTGTAAAAACGCCCTGGCCTTTCGCATTCGTTTTACACGTGGAAGACGACCATTATTGGGCGTGGAAGCCGAGGATCACTACATTACAAAAATCGGACAGTATTCCTATAGGTACACAAGATTTGGAGAAGAACCCGCCTTGCAATGCCGAACAATCTGCGCGCCGGACTCGTCGTCATTGAAGCCTGGTTCAGGGGCTACTGAGGGAGTCCTGGATTAGGGGGTGTTCGGGTAGCCAGACTATACCTCCAGCCGGACTCCAGGACTATGAAGATACAGGATTGAAGACTTCGTCCCGTGTCCGGATGGGACTTTCCTTGGCGTGGAAGGCAAGCTTGGCGATGTGGATATTCAAGATCTCCTACCATTGTAACCGACTCTATGTAACCCTAACCCTATCCGGTGTCTATATAAACCGGAGGGTTGTAGTCCGTAGGACAGAATCAACTCCATACATAACAATCATACCATAGGCTAGCTTATAGGGTTTTAGCCTCCTTGATCTCGTGGTAAAACTACTCTTGTACTACCCATATCATCAATATTAATCAAGCAGGAGTAGGGTATTACCTCCATCAAGAGGGCCCGAACCTGGGTAAAACAAAGTGTCCCCTGTCTCCTGTTACCATCCGGCCTAGACGCACAGTTCGGGACCCCCTACCCGAGATCTGCCAGTTTTGACACCGACAATGATCATGAAACTTCAGAACAAGATACTACTGAGCCTCGTAGATCAACCAGAGTAAGATCCGCACCAGAGTGGTACGGTAATCCTGTTCTGGAAGTCATGCTACTAGATCATGATGAACCTACGAACTATGAAGAAGCGATGGTGAGCCCAGATTCCGCAAAATGGCTTGAAGCCATGAAATCTGAGATGGGATCCATGTATGAGAACAAAGTATGGACTTTGGTTGACTTGCCTAATGATCGGCAAGCAATTGAGAATAAATGGATCTTCAAGAAGAAGACTGACGCTGACGGTAATATTACTGTCTACAAAGCTCGACTTGTCGCAAAAGGTTTTCAACAAGTTCAAGGGATTGACTATGATGAGACCTTCTCACCCATAGCGATGCTTAAGTCTGTCCGAATCATGTTAGCAATTACCGCATTTTATAATTATGAAATTTGGCAAATGGATGTCAAAACTGCATTCCTGAATGGAATATCTGGAAGAAGAGTTGTATATGATGCAACCGGGAGGTTTTGTCGATCCAAAGGGAGCTAACAAAGTATGCAAGCTCCAGCGATCCATTTATGGACTGGTGCAAGCTTCTCGGAGTTGGAATAAATGCTTTGATAGTGTGATCAAAGCATTTGGTTTTGTACAGACTTTTGGAGAAGCCTGTATTTACAAGAAAGTGAGTGGGAGCTCTGTAGCATTTCTGATATTATATGTAGATGACATATTGCTAATCAGAAATGATATAGAATTTCTGGATAGCATAAAAGGATACTTGAATAAGAGTTTTTCAATGAAAGACCTCGGTGAAGCTGCTTACATATTGGGCATTAAGATCTATAGAGATAGATCAAGACACTTAATTGGACTTTCACAAAGCACATACCTTGACAAAGGTTTGAAGAAGTTCAAAATGGATCAAGCAAAGAAAGGATTCTTGCCTGTGTGACAAGGTGTGAAATTGAGTAAGACTCAATGCCCGACCAATGCAGAAGATAGAGAGAAAATGAAAGATGTTCCCTATGCTTTAGCCATAGGCTCTATCATGTATGCAATGCTGTGTACCAGACCTGATGTCTGTCTTGCTATAAGTCTAGCAGGGAGGTACCAAAGTAATCCAGGAGTGGATCACTGGACAGCGGTCAAGAACATCCTGAAATACCTGAAAAGGACTAAGGATATGTTTCTCATATATGGAGGTGACAAAGAGCTCATCGCAAATGGTTACGTTGATGCAAGCTTTGACATTGATCCGGACGATTCTAAATGCAAACCAGATACGTGTTTACATTAAACGGGGGAGCTGTCAGTTGGTGCAGTTCTAAACAAAGCGTTGTGGCGGGATCTACATGTGAAGCGGAGTACATAGCTGCTTCGGAAGCAGCAAACGAAGGAGTCTGGATGAAGGAGTTCATATCCGATCTAGGTGTCATACCTAGTGCATCGGGTCCAATGAAAATCTTTTGTGACAATACTGGTGCAATTGCCTTGGCAAAGGAATCCAGATTTCACAAGAGAACCAAGCACATCAAGAGACGCTTCAATTCCATCCGGGATCTAGTCCAGGTGGGAGACATAGAGATTTGCAAGATACATACGGATCTGAATGTTGCAGACCCGTTGACTAAGCCTCTTCCACGAGCAAAACATGATCAGCACCAAAGCTCCATGGGTGTTAGAATCATTACTGTGTAATCTAGATTATTGACTCTAGTGCAAGTGGGAGACTGAAGGAAATATGCCCTAGAGGCAATAATAATGCTATTACTTTATTTCCTTATATCATGATAAATGTTTATTATATATGCTAGAATTGTATTATCCGGAAACATAATACTTGTGTGAATACATAGACAAACTAAACGTCACTAGTATGCCTCTACTTGACTAGCTCGTTAATCAAAGATGGTTATGTTTCTGAACCATAGACATGTGTTGTCATTTGATTAACGGGATCACATTATTAGGAGAATGATGTGATTGACATGACCCATTCCATTAGCTTAGCACCCGATCGTTTAGTATGTTGCTATTGCTTTCTTCATGACTTATACATGTTCCTATGGCTATGAGATTATGCAACTCCCGTTTACCGGAGGAACACTTTGTGTGCTACCAAACGTCACAACGTAACTGGGTGATTATAAAGGAGCTCTACAGCTGTCTCCAAAGGTAAATGTTGGGTTGGCGTATTTCGAGATTAGGATTTGTCAATCCGATTGTCGGAGTGGCTGGGCCCTCTTGGTAATGCACATCACATAAGCCTTGCAAGAATTGCAACTAATGAGTTAGTTCCGAGATGATGTATTATGAAACGAGTAAAGAGACTTGCCAGTAACGAGATTGAACTAGGTATTGAGAACCGACGATCGAATCTCGGGCAAGTAACATACCGATGACAAAGGGAACAATGTATGTTGTTATGCGGTATGACCGATAAAGATCTTCGTAGAATATATGGGAGCCAATATGAGCATCTAGATTCCGCTATTGGTTATTGACCGGAGACATGTCTCGTTCATGTCTACATTGTTCTCTAACCCGTAGGGTCCACACGCTTAAGGTTTTGATGACAGTTATATTATGAGTTTATGAGTTTTGATGTACCGAAGTTAGCTCGGAGTCCCGGATGTGATCACGGACATAACAAGGAGTCTCGAAATGGTCGAGACATAAAGATTGATATATTGGACGGCTATATTTGGACACCGGAAGTGTTCCGGGTGATTTCGGAGAAAAACGGAGTACCGGAGGGTTACCGGAACCCCCCCGGGAGAAAATGGGCCATATGGGCCTTAGTGGAGAGAGAGAAGGGCAGCCAGGGTGGGCCCCGCGCCTCCTCCCCCTGGTCCGAATTGGACTAGGAGAGGGGGGGCCCTTTCCTTCTTCCTCCCCACTTCCTTCCCCCTCCTAGTAGGAGTCCTACTCCTACTAGGAGGAGGACTCCTCCTTGGCACGCCTATAGGGCCGGCCGGCCTCCTCCCCTTGATCCTTTATATACGGGGGCAGGGGGCACCCCTAGACACACAAGTTGATCCACGTGATCGTTTTCTTAGACATGTGCGGTGCCCCCTTCCACCATAATCCTCGATAATATTGTAGCGGTGCTTAGGCGAAGCCCTGCGACGGTAGAACATCAAGATCGTCACCATGCCGTTGTGCTGACAGAACTCTTCCCCGACACTTTGCTGGATCGGAGTCCGGGGATTGTCATCGAGCTGAACGTGTGCTAAAACTCGGAGGTGCCGTAGTTTCGGTGCTTGATCGGTTGGGCCGTGAAGACGTACGACTACATCAACCGCGTTGTGCTAACTCTTCCGCTGTCGGTCTACAAGGGTACGTAGATCACACTCTCCCCTCTCGTTGCTATGAATCACCATGATCTTGTGTGTGCGTAGGAATTTTTTTGAAATTACTATGTTCCCTAATAGTAGGTACTTCTCGTATGCCCCCCCGCCACTCATAGAACCTGCAGTTCCCAGCATGGAGAAAAACATCAAAAAATATCAGACCAAGATCGTGAGGGAGGGGTGGCTAGAAAATGGATTGAACACTTATATCCTTGAGCACGCACTTGTAGAACTGATCCCCCGGCCTGGTTCCGCGAGCAGAGCACACAGAAGATACGATCTTCTCACCATACAATGGGCATGGAATTAGGGGCGGTAGTTCCTGCGCCTGCTGCAGCTGCGAGGTGGAGGAGAACGCCGTGGATGATGGTGCGTGTGCTCTCTGTGGAAAGTGAGGAAATGCCCAAGTTGGCGGCGAGTAGTGAATGCACTCGTTCTTGTTCCTAACTTGCTGTTTCCGGTGGAGATGGCACGTGTAACAAAGGCCTGCCGGGGGGAGCGGTGTCCATCCGTCAACAGATATGCGAGCATGACGATAATTGAGATTAAATGACGCAACGGTGGGCCATCGGTGCTGTTCAATACTAGATGCGTTCTCCAGAATACGCTCACAAATACACCTCGTGACTGCAATCCCAAAGAGAACTGGTGGTCCAAATATAGGGTCCATCTAGACCCCAGACCCATAGCAGATTTCCGATCATGTAGATGGGTATATTGGTAAGGCAGGACTGTGCCAGTGTCACTCTCCCAGCAATAAGCAACCTCTCCTGGCAACATGCGCACGTTTTTTCATTTTTATCAGTCGTAATCTTCCATAAGCTATTTTTCAATCTCACATCAGAGACTAGGAACCCTAAATATTTTATTGGCATAGACCCCAGCCCATAGGTAAAAAAATCCTGGTATCTAGCAACTTTATTAACAGCCTCACCAAATAAGTTCGACTCACTTTTGTGAAAATTAATGGTCAGGCCAAACATCTGTTCAAAAGCAGTAAGAGTAAATTTTAAGTTCATAGCACTCTCTTCATCATCTTGCAGCAAGAAGATTGTATCATCTGCATACTACAACATGTTTACTCCTCCATCTATGTTCTTAGCTAGAACCGCTTTAATGAACCCCCCTTAGCATTTTCCAGAATTATTGCTAATGCATCTGCAGCCAAATCAGAAAGTAATGGTGACAGCGAATCACCCTGTCTAAGCCCTTTAAAAGTTTTAAAGTAAGCCCCAATTTGATCATTTACTTCAATCCCAACGTTCCCCCAATCATGGTGTGCAAAATCCAGTCACACCATTTACCAGAGATTTTTTTCAGATTGAGCATTTTATACACAAATGGCCATTTGATCTTGTCATATGCTTTTTCAAAATCAACCTTAAATAGCATAGCACTTTGTTTCTTAACATGAATTGTGTTGAGGGCTTCATGAAGTATCATAATGCCTTCCATTACATATTTCCCTTTCACAAAAACAATTTGAGTGGGAGATATAATGGGGGCAACCACTTTACTAAATCTGTTCATCAGAACTTTTGTAATTATTTTAAAGCTCACATTCAGCAAACAGATAGGTCTAAACTTTTGAATTTGTTTGGCATCTTTGGTTTTAGGAACCAAAGTAACAAATTCCATAGTTAATCCTGGATATATCAATTCTTCCAGCATGAAATCATCAAGCAATGACGTGAGATCCCATTTGATCACATCCCAGAAATGTTGATAAAAGTCAATTGGGAAGCCATCTAGGCCAGGGCTTTTTATTTTTCTCCATGGAGAAAACCACCTCATGTAGTTCTTCCATAGAGAAATGTTTAGTGAGTTTTTCAATATCCTCATTAGAAATAGTGTTTGTCTCTTGTATATCAAGAGAGATAGAGGAGATTTCAGCCTTTCCAAAGAGACTTTTATACAAATTAGTTATATATTTCATAAGATTTTCATTCCCTTCTATCACTCCTTCATCTTGTTCAAGAGAAATGATTTTATTTTTCTTCCTCCTCCCATTCACCTTAGCATGATAGTATCTAGAATTACAATCCCCTTCCTTAATTTATCTATCTTTGTATCTCTATAGCCACTTGAGTTCCTCCTATTTGAGAAGGTCATTTAACTATTTTCTCAGGTCTTTTTGTACAGCTCTATCATGTGCAGTTAGCCCCGTGAGATCAGCACTTTTATCAGTCTCATCTACTTGAGTTAACAACTCTTTCTTTTTATTTCTATAGCCTGCATTAGCATTCAGAATCCAGCTCCTGGGTTTCTTTCTCAAGATTCTCATTTTATTTTGCCATCTATCCAGACTAGAACCAATACATTGAGTATTCCAGTGTTTAATAAAAAAAATCTTTAAACCCTTCCATCAGCATCCAAGAATTTTCAAATCTAAAAATAGAGGGAAAGAGGAGTGGACCCCAATATCAAGAGTGAGAGGTGTGTGATCAGACACGTCCCTTTCTAAAGCTTGTACCATGGCCTGATAATATTTTTCCTCCTAGTCAGGACAAATCAATATTCTATCTTGTTTCTCATAAGTATGGTTGGGGAGATTATTAGCCCAGGAATAATTTCTACCATTTAGTGGGAGTTCCCTCAGTCCAGTCTGCTCAATTATTGCATTAAACACAAAGCTCCAATGATCAGTGTCAGTGGGCTTGTTTTTGTCATCACTAGATCTAATTATATTAAAGTATCCCTCAATCACATAGGGAATTGGATTGTCATGGTATATCCTAGATAATTCAACCAAATAAGCTGCTTTTCCATCATTCTGTGCATCCCATAACTAGTCACTAAATTCCAATGGAATTTAGCAAGTTTATCAAATGACATCAATCTCACACAATAGTTCCCTTTTTCTACTTGAATGACATCAAAGACATCATTATTGACAACAACTATGATGCCTCTAGATTTGCCTCTAGGAGCAGTCCATTCCCAAGCAAAATCCATCCTAGCACTAAGATTGTGTAATTCATTTTTGGAGAAATCGAACTTGATACTAGTTTCTGCAAATCAATGAAATCAAGCTTTTTCCATAATCATTTCTTCAACAAACCTCTTTTTAATATCTTTCCCTATTCCCCTCATATCCCAGAACATTCCTATCATTTATATTTTTATATATTTTTTTCCTTCCAGCCCCCCCCCCCCAATTGAGACAGTGTGGTTCACACAACTAATTGTTATTGAGCCACTTCCCTTTTTGTAACCACTAGAGAAAAATTTCTTTAGATGATCAAACTAATCATTTTCTATCTCTGCATCAGAGTGACTCCCCTCTGAATACAACTCATTTAACAAAGCATCACCAGTGTCAATGTGACCTGAAGAGCAAGATTCTTTTTCTTGTTCTTCATTTTTGTTTTTTTAAGGTAAAAATATTTTCTGTCCTGTTCCATGATGGAAATTAAATCTAGATTTTGGTCAATCATAGCAATAGAACACCCCAAATTCACACCAATTAAACTTGGCATGTTAATAAGAGAAGTTTTCTGAGAAGAGAGGGCATCATTCTTTCCATACTTGTCTTTTTTTGTAGCCCTTTCTTTAGCAAAATTTTCAATTATAGCACTCTAAGTTTCTATCACTCCTCCTTGCTGGCCCATACTTGTCTTTGTCTTTATTAGCCTCACCACCTTGCTTAATCCCAAGTTTAGAACCAAATGACTCCATTGACTCTTGACTGGCAGTATAATCCACAGGTTCCACATACTTATCATTGTTGTCAGACACTATTTGTTTATTTCCAGCCTGGAGATTTTCTTCTTAATCACATTCTTCTAGCTCTTCTAATTTTCCTTGTTCTTTGTCCTCCATTTTCTCAATCCTCTGCATACATTTGACAATCATCTCTTACTGTTTATTTACCATTTCCACTAGATCTAATATGTCTTTCTCCAAGGCCATAATCTTTTTTTCTTCCACCATTTCCAAAGCTTTTTGTCTAGATCTTTCTTCCTCAATAGTAATTAGCTTGTTCATTACCTGTTCTAGATTAGCCTCCACTTTCTTCCTCTTGCCCAATTCCACCAAGTGTTCATTCTGTACTTTTAGTAAATCTTCACTTTTTCATCTCTTCAAACTGATTTAAGCTTAGACTTCACAGTGAGATGTTTTCCCGCTTCTGTCTCCCATCATCTTCAATTTTCCTTAATTTAGCTCTTATTTCCTCACCAACCTCATCGTGCTCTTCTCCCGTCTCTCCAACATATCTATTTTCATCATACCAACCCTACTCCACTATTTTCTCCAATTCAGTAGTGACCCTAAATATCATCAAGTCTTTATCTGTTACTTCAGTGAACTTTGAGATTTTCTCAAAATCTCTGACTCCATCATAGTTCTTACTTTTTCATGTGTCATAGTGTCCATGTCAATCTCCAGAACAGGGCCACAGTAGCTGCCACCTCACACATCCCAAAGAAGTGTCTAAAGCACTCAGGAACCTGCCCAAATTTAACCAGCATAGTGTGGAGTTTTCCTACAGCTTGTGTGTCGAATGTTCAGTTGTCAACATTTATGATAGCCTTTGTCCCCAACAGACTGAAGTTGTGAAAGTTTTTCAATTCCAATAGTCTGCTTTTATTAGGGAATCTAACCAAATAAGCATCCTTGCCTTGTTTCTTACATCACCATTGCTAGCTCCAGCTAATCATGTATCTAAATCCTTCCAAAAACTTGGTCTTATTTATCTCCCTTGATACAATCTTGATAACAACCATTCGGTTAATTTGCTCTATATTCGTCACATCATTGGAGTGCTGCACTAGGAGCACACCCAAAGCTTTGACAGCATACCCAACAAACTTGGGTACTAGCTTCATCTTCTTAAGACATGTGCATTCATCAGTTATGTGTGAATTTTTGCCACATATTATGCAGTTTTCCAATTTGCAGTCCTTGGTTAGGTGTATAGTGTCTTTACACTTGTTGCAGGCAAGCCTGAAGTTTGATCCACCTCTGCCTCCTTCCGAGTTTTCCTTGTTATATCCTCTGTTTCCCTGCCCACTATTGTTATGCAGCACTCTGTTATCTCCACTCACTCCATTTTGATCTCCCAAACTCATAATAGGTATTTCCCCTCTAGCAATCTCACCAACTTTGCTAGCATTCTACACCTGATTGGTGGATGCACCCCCATCTGTAGCCTTCTCTCCCATATGATTTTTTTGTGCAATCTGAGATAACAGCGTGCCAAGCCACTATTGTTGCTGAATTAAGTCAGGAGTTGTAGAAACATTAGGTATGCTTTTACCTTCATCACACTCCATGTCTTGTCTCCCTTTTCTCCTATTTCCCATAGTCGAAGAACCTTGAGCAGTATGATACGTCTCCAACGTATCTATATTGTTTTATTATTCCATGCTATCATATTATCTATTTTGGATGTTTTATATGCATTAATATGCTATTTTATATGATTTTGGGGACTAACCTATTAACCCAGAGCCCAGTGCCAGTTTCTATTTTTTCCTTGTTTTAGAGTTTCGCAGAAAAGGAATACCAAACGGAGTCCAAACGGAATAAAACTTTTGCACTAATTTTTCTTGGACCAGAAGACGTCTAGAGGACTTGGACTGCACGTCAGGGAAGCCACGAGGCAACCATAAGGATGGAGGGCACGCCCCCACCCTTGTGGGCCCCTCATGACTCCGCCGACCTATTTCTTCTACCTATATATTCCCATATATCCCGAAAACAACTAGGCGAGCCACGAAAACACTTTTCCACTGCCGCAACCTTCTGTACCCGTGAGAACCCATCTAGGGGCCTTTTTCGGTGTCCTGCCGGAGGGGGATTCGATCACGGAGGGCTTCTACATCAACACCATTTCCCTTTTGATGAAGCGTGAGTAGTTTAGCACAGACCTACGGGTCCATAGCTAGTAGCTAGATGGCTTCTTCTCTCTCTTTGATTCTCAATACCATGTTCTCCTCGATGTTCTTGGAGATCTATTCGATGTAATACCTTTTTGCGCAGTGTTTGCCGAGATCTGATGAATTGTGGATTTATGATCAGCTTATCTATGAATATTATTTGAATCTTCTCTGAATTCTTATATGCATGATTTGATATCTTTGCACGTCTCTTCAAACTATCGATTTGGTTTGGCCAACTAGATTGGTTTTTCTTGCCATGGGAGAAGTGCTTAGCTTTGGGTTTAATCTTGTGGTGTCCTTTCCCAGTGACAGTAGAGGCAGCAAGGCACGTATTGTATTGTTGCCATCGAGGATAAAAAGATGGGGTTTACATCATATTGCTTGGGTTTATTCATCTACATCATGTCATCTTACTTAATGTGTTACTCTGTTCTTCATGAACTTAATACTCTAGATGCAGGCAGGAGTCGGTCGATGTGTGGAGTAATAGTAGTAGATGCAGGCAGGAGTCGATCTACTTGACACGGACGTGATGCCTATATTCATGATCATTGCCTTAGATATCATCATAACTTTGTGCTTTTCTATCAATTGCTCGGCAGTAATTTGTTCTCCCACCGTAATATTTTCCATCTTGAGAGAAGCCTCTAGTGAAACTTATGGCCCCCTGGTCTATTTTCCATCATATAATCTTCTAGTTTCCATCATATTAGTTTCCGATCTACTATTTTGCAATCTTTTACTTTCCGATCTATAAACCAAAAATAGTTACTTTACCGTTTATCTATCTCTATCATATCTCACCTTTGCAAGTAACCATGAAGGGATTGACAACCCCTTTATCGCGTTGGGTGCAAGTTGTTGTTTCACTACAAAAAAAGACACATCCGTGACATTTTGGGCCAAATGATTTTTTTTCTGTCATACATATGACACTTCTATGACGATAATTGTGACAAAACCCGGTATCATCATAGATGTGGTGGGCTCCTACTTCTATGACAAAAAATCATGACAGAAAATGGGCTTTTTGTCCTGGGCGGGCCAGAGACGCAGCTGCATGACATTCTTTGGGCCGTCCATGATGGAAAAAACCATGGTAAAAGCGAGGGCGAGGAAAATTTCGGGGAGTTCCCGGTTACGGTGGGAGGTCGGGGGCCGAGCGATGCGCGTTTCTCTCGTACACGTACGCGCGTGTGTGCGAGGCGTTGGCTCTAACTGAACCCGAGCAAGGCATTGGGCTCTAACTGAACCCGAGCGATTGCACTGCAGGCTACACGTTACTGAACCCGAGCGATCGATCGATGGCTGTTAACTGAACCCGATCGAGTGATTCCTTCGCTATTGCTGCTAAATGAAGCCGACCGATTGGATGAACAGTGAGCATTGCGGGGGGGGGGGGTTGGATGAACATGACCCCGTGGTGTGGAGGGCTGGATGAACAGTAGACGGTGCAGGGGTGCCTGAGGAGGGGTGGTTGAACAGGACCCCGTGGTGTGGAGGGCTGGATGAACAGTAGACGGTGGAGGGGTGGTTGAATAGTAGCCGGTGGAGTAGCGCGCGGTGGAGGCTGAATGAACAGGAGCCCGTGGAGGCTGGAGGAGGTCAACGGTAGCCCGTGGAGGCTCGAAAAAGTCGACGGTGGAGATGAACAGTATCCCGTGGAGTCCCGTTTTGCGGTACGCCACACCCCTCCCGATGAACAAGACCCCCGTTTTGACCGTAGGAGGTCCGTTTCGTCAGTTTTGCGGTACGCCATTGAAGGAAATATGCCCTAGAGGCAATAATAAAGTTATTATTTATTTCCTTATATCATGATAAATGTTTATTATTCATGCTAGAATTGTATTGACCGAAAAAATAATACATGTGTGAATACATAGACAAACAAAGTATCAGTAGTATGCCTCTACTTGACTAGCTTGTTGATCAAAGATGGTTATGTTTCCTAGCCATAGACATGAGTTGTCATTTGATTAACGGGATCACATCATTAGGAGAATGATGTCATTGACTTGACCCATTCCGTTAGCATAGCACTTGATCGTTTAGTATGTTGCTATTGCTTTCTTCATGACTTATACATGTTCCTATGACTATGAGATTATGCAACTCCCGTTTTCCGGAGGAACACTTTGTGTGCTACCAAACGTCACAACGTAACTGGGTGATTATAAAGGATCTCTACAGGTGTCTCCAAAGGTACTTGTTGGGTTGGCGTATTTCGAGATTAGGATTTGTCACTCCGATTGTCGGAGAGGTATCTCTGGGCCCTCTCGGTAATGCACATCACTTAAGCCTTGCAAGCATTGCAACTAAATGAGTTAGTTGCAGAATGATGTATTACGGAACGAGTAAAGAGACTTGCCGGTAATGAGACTGAACTAGGTATTGAGATACCGACGATCAAATCTCGGGCAAGTAACATACCGATGACAAAGGGAACAACGTATGTTGTTATGCAGTCTGACCGATAAAGATCTTCGTAGAATATGTGGGAGCCAATATGAGCATCCAGGTTCCGCTATTGGTTATTGACTGGAGACATCTCTCGGTCATGTCTACATAGTTCTCGAACCCGTAGGGTCCGCACGCTTAACGTTTCGATGCCGGTTATATTATAAGTTTTGTTGTACCGAAGGTTGTTCGAAGTCCCGGATGTGATCACGGACATGACGAGGAGTCTCAAAATGGTCGAGACATGAAGGTTGATATATTGGACGACTATATTCGGACACCGAAATGGTTCCAGGGGTTATCGGATATATACCGGAGTACCGGGAGGTTACCGGAACCCCCGGGGGTTATTGGGCCTCATGGGCCCAAAGTAGTGGAAGAGGAGAGGTAGCAGGAGGTGGCGCGCAGCCCCCCTTGCCCCAATCCAAATTGGGAAAGGGAAGGGGGCGTGGCCCCCCTTCTCGTTCCTTCTCTCCACCTCCTCCTTCCCCTTCTCCTAGTTGGAATAGGAAAGGGGGCAAAACCTACTTGGAGTAGGATTGCCCCCCCCCCTTGGGCGCGCCTCCTCCTCTTGGCCGCCCCCTCCTCCTCCACTCCTTTATATACGTGGCCAGGGGGCACCCCATAGACACAACAATTGATCTCTTGATCTCTTTGCCGTGCGCGGTGCCCCCCTCCACCATAGTCCACCTCGATAATACTGTAGCGGTGCTTAGGTGAAGCCCTGCGTCGGTAGAACATCAACATCGTCACCACGCCGTCGTGCTGACGAAACTCTCCCTCAACACTCAGCTGGATCGGAGTTTGAGGGACGTTATCGGGCTGAACGTGTGCTGAACTTGGAGGTGCCGTGCGTTCGGTACTTGATCGGTCGGATCATGAAGACGTACGACTACATTAACCGCGTTGTGCTAGCGCTTCCACTTTCGGTCTACGAGGGTACGTAGACAACACTCTCCCCTCTCATTGCTATGCATCACCATGATCTTGCATGTGCGTAGGAATTTTTTTTGAAATTACTACGTTCCCCAAGGCATCCGAGCCTGGTTTTATGCGTAGATGTCATATGCACGAGTAGAACACAAGTGAGTTGTGGGCGATATAAGTCATACTGCTTACCAGCATGTCATACTTTGGTTCGGCGGTATTGCTGGATGAAGCGGCCTGGACCGACATTACGCGTACGCTTACGCGAGACTGGTTCTACCGACGTGCTTTGCACACAGGTGGCTGGCGGGTGTCAGTTTCTCCAACTTTAGTTGAACCGAGTGTGGCTACGCCCAGTCCTTGCGAAGGTTAAAACAACACCAACTTGACAAATTATCGTTGTGGTTTTGATGCGTAGGTAAGAACGGTTCTTGCTCAGCCCGTAGCAGCCACGTAAAACTTGCAACAAAAAAGTAGATGACGCCTAACTTGTTTTTTGCAGGGCATGGTGTGATGTGATATGGTCAAGACGTGATGAGATATAAGTTGTTGTATGCGATGATCATGTTTTGTTGAAGTTATCGGCAACTGGCAAAAGCCTTATGGTTATCTCTCTATTGCATAAGATGCAAGCGCCAAATAATTGCTTTACTTTATCGCTATGCGATAGCAATAGTTGCAAGAGCAATAGTTGGCGAGACAACCATGTGATGACACATTGATATAGATCAAGATGATGGAGATCATGGTGTCATGCCGGTGATGATGGAAATCATGACGATGCTTTGGAGATGGAGATCAAAGGCACAAGATGATGATGGCCATATCATGTCACATATTTTGATTGCATGTGATGTTTATCTTTATGCATCTTATTTTGCTTAGTTCGACGGTAGCTTTATAAGATGATCTCTCACTAAATTTCAAGATAAAAAGTGTTCTCCCTGAGTATGCACCGTTGCCAAAGTTCGTCGTGCCCAAACACCACGTGATGATCGGGTGTGATAAGCTCTATGTCCATCTACAATGGGTGCAAGCCAGTTTTGCACATGCAGAATACTCAGGTTAAACTTGACGAGCCTAGCATATGCAGATATGGCCTCGGAACACTGAGACCGAAAGGTCGAGCATGAATCATATAGTAGATATGATCAACATAGTGATGTTCACCATTGAAAACTACTCCATTTCACGTGATGATCGGTTATGGTTTTGATTTGGATCACGTGATCACTTAGAAGATTAGAGGGATGTCTTTCTAAGTGGGAGTTCTTAAGTAATATGATTAATTGAACTTAAATTTATCATGAACTTAGTCTTAGTAGTATTAGCATATCTATGTTGTAGATCAATAGCTCGCATTTAGCTCCACTGTTTTATTTTAGATATGTTCCTAGAGAAAACTAAGTTGAAAGATGATAGTAGCAATGATGTGGACTATGTCCGTGATCTGAGGTTTATCCTTATTGCTGCATAGAAGAATTATGTCCTTGATGCACCGCTAGGTGACTGACCTATTGCAGGAGCAGATGCAGACGTTATGAACGTTTGGCTAACTCAATATGATGACTACTTGATAGTTTAGTGCACCATGCTTAACGGCTTAGAATCGGGGCTTCAAAGGCATTTTGAACGCCATGGAGCATATAAGATGTTCCAAGAGTTGAAATTGGTATTTCATACTCATGCCCGTGTCGAGAGGTATGAGACCTCTGACAGTACTTTGCCTACAAGATGGAGGAGAATAGCTCAACCAGTGAGCATGTGCTCAGATTGTCTAAGTGCTATAATTGCTTGAATCAAGTGGGAGTTAATCTTCGAGATAAGAGAGTAATTGACAAAGTTCTCTAGTCACTATCACCGAGTTACTAGAACTTAGTGATGAACTATAATATGCAAGGGATGACAAAAGTAATTCCCAAGCTCTTCGTGATGCTGAAATCGATGAAGGTAGAAATCAAGAAAAGCATCAAGTGTTGATGGTTGACAAAGACCACTAGTTTCAAAAAGGGAAAAGGGAAGAAAGGGAACTTCAAGAAGAACGGCAAGCAAGTTGCTGCTCAAGTGAAGAAGCCCAAGTCTGGACCTAAGCCTGAGACTGAGTGCTTCCACTGCAAAGGGACTGGTCACTAGAAGCGGAACTGCCCCAAGTATTTGGCGGCTAAGAAGGATGGCAAAGTGAACAAAGGTATATTTGATATACAGATTATTGATGTGTATTTTACTAGTGTTTGTAGCAACCCCTCGGTATTGGATACTGGTTCAGTTGCTAAGAGTAGTAACTCGAAACGGGAGTTGCAGAATGAATAGAGACTAGTTAAGGGTGAAGTGACGATGTGTGTTGGAAGTGGTTCCAAGATTGATATGATCATCATCGCACACTCCCTATACTTTCGGGATTAGTGTTGAACCTAAATAAGTTTTATTTGGTGTTTGCATTGAGCATGAATATGATTTGATCATGTCCATTGCAATACGGTTATTCATTTAAGTAAGAGAATAAATTGTTGTTCTGTTTACATGAATAAAACATTATATGGTTACACACCCAATGAAAATGGTTCGTTGGATCTCGATCGTAGTGATACACATATTCATAATATTGAAACCAAAAGATGCAAAGTTAATAATGATAGTGCAACTTATTTGTGGCACTGCCGTTTAGGTCATATTGGTGTAAAGCGCATGAAGAAACTCCATGCTGATGGACTTTTGGAATCACTTGATGCTTGCGAACCATGCCTCATGGGCAAGATGACTAAGACTCCGTTCTCCGGAACAACGGAGCAAGCAACTGACTTATTGGAAATAATACATACTGATGTATGCGGTCCGATGAGTGTTAAGGCTCACGACAAGTATCATTATTTTCTGACCTTCACAGATGATTTGAGCAGATATGGGTATATCTACTTAATGAAACACAAGTCTGAAACATTTGAAAAGTTCAAAGAATTTCAGAGTGAAGTGGAGAATCATCGTAACAAGAAAATAAAAGTTTCTACGATATGATCGCAGAGGTAAAATATTTGAGTTAAGAGTTTGGCCTTCAGTTAAAACAATGTGAAATAGTTTCACTACTCACGCCACCTGGAACACCATAGTGTAATAGTATGTCCAAACATCATAACCGTACTTTATTATATATGGTGCGATCTATGATGTCTCTTACCGATCTACCACTATCGTTTTGGGGTTATGCATTACAGACAGCTGCATTCACGTTAAATAGGGCACCATCTAAATCCGTTGAGACGACACCGTATGAACTATGGTTTGGCAAGAAACCTAAGTTGTCGTTTCTTAAAGTTTGAGGTTGCAATGCTTATGTGAAAAAGTTTCAACCTGATAAGCTCAAACCCAAATCGGATAAGTGCATCTTCATAGGATACCCAAAAGAAAATGTTGGGTACACCTTCTATCACAGATCCGAAGACAAGATATTCGTTGCTGAGAATGGATCCCTTCCAGAGAAGGAGTTTCTCTCGAAAGAAGTGAGTGGGAGGAAAGTAGAACTTGATGAGGTAACTGTACCTGCTCCCTTATTGGAAAGTAGTTCATCACAAAAATATGTTCCTGTGACTACTACACCAATTAGTGAGGAAGCTAATGATGATGATCATGTAACTTCAGATCAAGTTGCTACCGAACCTCGTAGGTAAACCAGAGTGAGATCCGCACCAGAGTGGTATGGTAATCTTGTTCTGGAGGTCATGTTACTTGACCATGACGAGCCTACGAACTATGAGGAAGCGATGATGAGCCCAGATTCCGCGAAATGGCTTGAGGCCATGAAATCTGAGATGAGATCCATGTATGAGAACAAGGTATGGACTTTGATTGACTTGCCCATTGATCGGCGAGCCATTGAGATTAAATGGATCTTCAAGAGGAAGACGGACGCTGATAGTAGTGTTACTATCTACAAAGCTAGAATTGTCGGAAAAAGGTTTTCAACAAGTTCAAGGTGTTGACTACGATGAGAGTTTCTCACTCATATCTATGCTTAAGTCTGTCCGAATCATGTTAGCAATTGCCGCATTTTATGAAATCTGGCAAATGGATAAACAAAACTGCATTCCTTATTGGATTTATTAAAGAAGAGTTGTATATGATGCAACCAGAAGGTTTTGTCAATCCTAAAGGTACTAACAAAATATGCAAGCTCCAGCGATCCATCTATGGACTGGTGCAAGCATCTCGGAGTTGGAATATACGCTTTGATAAGTTGATCAAAGTATATAGTTTTGTACAGATTTGCGATGAAGCCTGTATTTACAAGAAAGTGAGTGGGAGCACTACAACATTTCTGATAAGTATATGTGAATGACATATTGTTGATCGGAGATAATGTAGAATTATTCTGCAAAGCATAAAGGAATGTTTGAAAGGAGTTTTTCAAAGAAAGACCTCGGTGAAGCTGCTTACATATTGAGCATCAAGATCTATAGAGATAGATCAAGACACTTGATAAGTTTTTCAATGAGTACATACCTTGACAAGATTTTGAAGTAGTTTAAAATGGAACAGTCAAAGAAGGAGTTCTTGCCTGTGTTACAAGGTGTGAAGTTGAGTAAGGCTCAAAACCCGACCACGGTAGAAGATAGAGAGAGAATGAAAGTCATTCCCTATGCATCGGCCATAGGTTCTATAAAGTATGCCATGCTGTGTACCAGAGCTATTGTATACCTTGCCCTGAGTTTGGCAAGGGAGTACAATAGTGATCTAGGAGTAGATCACTGGACATTGGTCAAAATTATCCTTAGTGGAATAAGGATATGTTTCTCGATTATGGAGGTGACAAAAGGTTCGCCGTAAAGGGTTACGTCGATGCAAGTTTTGACACTGATCCAGATGACTCAAAGTCTCAATCTGGATACATATTGAAAGTGGGAGCAATTAGCTAGAGTAACTCCGTGCAGAGCATTGTTGACATAGAAATTTGCAAAATACATACGGATCTGAATGTAGCAGACCCGTTGACTAAACTTCCCTCACAAGCAAAACATGATCACACCTTAGTACTCTTTGGGTATTAATCACATAGCAATATGAACTAGATTATTGACTCTAGTAAACCCTTTGAGTGTTGGTCACATGACGATGTGAACTATGGGTGTTAATCACATGGTGATGTGAACTATTGATGTTAAATCACATGGCGATGTGAACTAGATTATCGACTCTAGTGCAAGTGGGAGATTGAAGGAAATATGCCCTAGAGGCAATAATAAAGTTATTATTTATTTCCTTATATCATGATAAATGTTTATTATTCATGCTAGAATTGTATTAACCGGAAACATAATACATGTGTGAATACATAGACAAACAAAGTGTCACTAGTATGCCTCTACTTGACTAGCTTGTTGATCAAAGATGTTTATGTTTCCTAGCCATAGACATGAGTTGTCATTTGATTAATGGGATCACATCATTAGGAGAATGATGTGATTGACTTGACCCATTCCGTTAGCATAGCACTTGATCGTTTTGTTTGTTGCTATTGCTTTCTTCATGACTTATACATGTTCCTATGACTATGAGATTATGCAACTCCCGTTTACCGGAGGAACACTTTGTGTGCTGCCAAACGTCACAACATAACTGGGTGATTATAAAGGAGCTCTACAGGTGTCTCCAAAGGTACTTGTTGGGTTGGCGTATTTCGAGATTAGGATTTGTCACTCCGATTGTCGGAGAGGTATCTCTGGGCCCTCTCGGTAATGCACATCACTTAAGCCTTGCAAGCATTGCAACTAAATGAGTTAGTTGCGGAATGATGTATTACGGAACGAGTAAAGAGACTTGTCGGTAATGATATTGAACTAGGTATTGAGATACCGACGATCGAATCTCGGGCAAGTAAGATACCGATGACAAAGGGAACAACATATGTTCTTATGTGGTCTGACCGATAAAGATCTTCGTAGAATATGTGGGAGACAATATGAGCATCCAGGTTCCGCTATTGGTTATTGACTGGAGACATCTCTTGGTCATGTCTACATAGTTCTCGAACCTGTATGGTCCGCACGCTTAACATTTCGATGCCGGTTATATTATGAGTTTATGAGTTTTGATGTACCGAAGGTTGTTCGGAGTCCCGGATGTGATCACGGACATGACGAGGAGTCTCGAAATGGTCGAGACATGAAGATTGATATATTGGACGACTATATTCGAACATCGGAATGGTTCCGGGGGTTATCGGATATATACCGAAGTACCGGGAGGTTATCGGAACCCCCCGGAGGTTATTGGGCCTCATGGGCCCAAAGTAGTGGAAGAGGAGAGGTAGCAGGAGGTGGCGTGCAGCCCCCCTTGCCCCAATCCGAATTGGGAAAGGGAAGGGGGTGCGGCCCCCCTTCTCCTTCCTTCTCTCCACCTCCTCCTTCCCCCTTCTCCTAGTTGGAATAGGAAAGGGGGCAAAACCTACTTGGAGTAGGATTGCCCCCCCCCTTGGGCGCGCCTCCTCCTCTTGGCCGCCCCCTCCTCGTCCACTCCTTTATATACGTGGCCAGGGGCACCACATAGACACAACAATTGATCTCTTGATCTCTTAGCCGTGTGAGGTGCCCCCCTCCACCATAGTCCACCTCGATAATACTGTAGCAGTGCTTAGGCGAAGCCCTGCGTTGGTAGAACATCAACATCGTCACCACGCCGTCGTGCTGACGAAACTCTCCCTCAACACTCGGCTGGATCGGAGTTCGAGGGATGTCATCGGGCTGAACGTGTGCTGAACTCGGAGGTGCCGTGCGTTTGGTACTTGATCGGTCGGATCGTGAAGACGTACGACTACATCAACCGCGTTGTGCTAACGCTTCCGCTTTCGGTCTACGAGGGTACGTAGACAATACTCTCCCCTCTCGTTGCTATGCATCACCATGATCTTGCGTGTGCGTAGGAAATTTTTTGAAATTACTACATTCCCCAACAGCCACACCCCCCCGATCAACAGGACCCTCGTTTCGACCGTAGGAGGTCCGTTTCCTCCGTTTTGCGGTACACCACACCCCTCCCGATCAACAGGACCCCTGTTTCGACCGTAGGAGGTCCGTTTCCTCCGTTCTGCGGTACGCTAGGCCTCGTTTCCATCGCCTATTCCGTCCAAGCGCTCCCGATGAACACGACCACGCATTCCATTCCGACCCAGCCGGTTGGCTCCCACGCGTTCCGTTGCCTCCCGATGAACACAACACATTCCGTTGCCTCCCGATGAACACGACGCATTCCGTTGCCTCCCCATGAACACGACGCATTCCGTTGCCTCCCCATGAACACGACGCATTCCGTTGCCTCCCCATGAACACGACGACGATGCTATTTCTCCGTTCCTACTCAGCCATGTACACGAGCCCTGGCCGTACGTATGTGCGAGTAGGCATTCGAGACCCTGCCCGTATGTACACATACATGGCCATATTTTCTTTCTTGCACCCTGGCCGCTGTACGTACGTGTACATGCTACGTGTGCGCCTCTACTACGACACGTGCACGCCTCTACATCGACCAGTATGTATGTACACGTTCGCGACTAGAATGACAATGCTACGTACGCTTCGACCAGGTGGGTCCCGACTGTCAGGCACTTCCTTGCCTGCAAAGATGTAGCTGGTGGATCTCAACAGTCAGGGGGGCGAATCGTTTTTTTGCCCGGACGCACTTCCTTGCGTGCGAAGGTGTAGCTGCTGGGTCCCAGCAATCAGAAGGGCGAATTGTTTTTTTGCCCGGACGCACTTCCTTGCATGCGATGGTGTAGCTGGTGGGTCCCAGCAGCCGGGGGGGGAATCATTTTTTTCGGACGCACTTCCTTGTGTGCGAAGACGTAGCTGGTGGGTCCCAGCAGTCAGGGGGCGAATCATTTTTTTTCAGACGCACTTCCTTGCGTGCGAAGATGTAGCTCATGGGTCCCAGCAGTCAGGGGGCGAATCATTTTTTTTGCGAAATACGGTGGCCCGTTGATACGTCCATTTTGCATCATGCTTTTATATCGATATTTATTGCATTATGGGCTGTTATTTCACTTTATGTCACAATACTTATGGCTATTCTCTCTAATTTTACAAGGTTTACATGAAGAGGGAGAATGCCGGCAGCTAGAATTCTGGGCTGGAAAAGGAGCAAATATTAGAGACCTATTCTGTGCAATTCCAAAAGTCCTGAAACTCCACGGAACATCTTAAAATAAATAAAGAAAAATCCGCGCCAAAGATGTAGGCCAGGGGGCCCACACCCTGCTCACGAGGGTGGGGGGGGGGCGCCCCCCTCCAAGGGCGTGCACCCTACCTCATGGGCCCCCTGGTGGGTCTCCGACATCCATCTTCTCCTATATGAAGTCTTTCGATGAGAAAAAAATAAGAAGCAACCTTTCGGGACGAAACTCCGCCGCCACGAGGCGGAACCTTGGCGGAACCAATCTAGAGCTTCGGCAGAGCTGTTCTGCCGGGGATACTTCCCTCCGGGAGGGGGAAATCATCACCATCGTCATCACCAACGCTCCTCTCCTCAGGAGAGGGCAATCTCCATCAACATATTCACCAGCACCATCTCATCTCCAAACCCTAGTTCATCTCTTGTATCCAATTCTTGTCTCAAAGCCTGGGATTGGTGCTAGTAGGTTGCTAGTAGTGTTGATTACTCCTTGTAGTTGATGCTAGTTGGTTTATTTGGTGGAAGATCATATGTTCAGATCCTATATGCATATTATTACCCCTCTGATTATGAACATGAATATGCTTTGTGAGTAATTAGGTTTGTTCCTGAGGACAAGGGAGAAGTCTTGCTATTAGTAGTCATGTGAATTTGGTATTCGTTTGATATTTTGATAAGATGTATGTTGTCTAGCCTCTAGTGGTGTTATGTGAACGTCGACTACATAACACTTCACCATTATTTGGGCCTAGAGGAAGGCATTGGGAAGTAATAAGTAGATGATGGGTTGCTAGAGTTACAGAAGCTTAAACCCTAGTTTATGCGTTGCTTCATAAGGGGCTGATTTGGATCCATATGTTTCATGCTATGGCTAGGTTTACCTTAATACTTTTGTTATAGTTGCGGATGCTTGCAATAGAGGTTAATCATAAGTGGGATGCTTGTTCAAGTAAGAACAGCACCCAAGCACCGGTCCACCCACATATCAAATTATCAAAGTACCGAACGCGAATCATATGAACGTGATGAAAACTAGCTTGACGATATTCCCATGTGTCCTCGGGAGCGCTTTTTCTATTATAAGAGTTTGTTCCGGCTTGTCCTTTGCTACAAAAGGATTGGGCCATCTTGCTGCACTTTATTTACTTTTGTTACTTGTTGCTCATTACCATTTATCTTCTCACAAAACTGAAGGAAATATGCCCTAGAGGCAATAATAATGTTATTATTTTATTTCCTTATATCATGATAAAAGTTTATTATTCATGCTAGAATTGTATTATCCGGAAACATAATACTTGTGTGAATACATAGACAAACCAAACGTCACTAGTACGCCTCTACTTGACTAGCTCGTTAATCAAAGATGGTTATGTTTCCTAACCATAGACATGTGTTGTCATTTGATTAACGGGATCACATTATTAGGAGAATGATGTGATTGGCACGACCCATTCCATTAGCTTAGCACCCGATTGTTTAATATGTTGCTATTGCTTTCTTCATGACTTATACATGTTCCTATGACTATGAGATTATGCAACTCCCGTTTGCCGGAGGAACACTTTGTGTGCTACCAAACGTCACAACGTAACTGGGTGATTATAAAGGAGCTCTACAGGTGTTTCCAAAGGTAAATGTTGGGTTGGCATATTTCGAGATTAGGATTTGTCACTCCGATTGTCGGAGAGGTATCTCTGGGCCCTCTCGGTAATGCACATCACATAAGCCTTGCGAGCATTGCAACTAATGAGTTAGTTGCGAGATGATGTATTATGAAACGAGTAAAGAAACTTGCCGGTAACGAGATTGAACTAGGTATTGAGATACCGACGATCGAATCTCGGGCAAGTAACATACCGATGACAAAGGGAACAAACATATGTTGTTATGCGGTCTGACCGATAAAGATCTTCATAGAATATGTAGGAGCCAATATGATCATCTAGGTTCCGCTATTGGTTATTCACCGGAGACATGTCTCGGTCATGTCTACAGTGTTCTCTAACCCGTAGGGTCCGCATGCTTAAGGTTTCGATGACAGTTATATGAGTTTATGAGTTTTTGATGTACCGAAGTTAGTTTGGAGTCCTGGATGTGATCATAGACATGACGAGGAGTCTCGAAATGGTCGAGACATAAAGATTGATATATTGGACGGCTATATTCGGACACCGGAAGTGTTCCTGGTGATTTTGGAGAAAACCGGAGAGCCGGAGGGTTACTGGAACCCCCCTGGGAGAAGTAATGGGCCATATGGGCCTTAGTGGAGAGAGAGAGAGGGGCAGCCAGGGTGGGCCACGCACCTCCTCCCCCTGGTCCAAATTGGACTAGGAGAGGGGGGGGGGGGCGCCCCCCTTTCCTTCTCCCTCCCCACTTCCTTCCCCCTCCTAGTAGGTGTCCTACTCCTACTAGGAGGAGGACTCCTCCTTGGCGCGCCTATAGGGCCGGCCGGCCTCCTCCCCTTGCTCCTTTATATACGGGGGCAGGGGACACCCCTAGACACACAAGTTGATCCACGTGATTGTTTTCTTAGCCGTGTGCGGTGCCCCCTTCCACCATAATCCTTGATAATATTGTAGTGGTGCTTAGGCGAAGCCCTGCGACAGTTGAACATCAAGATCGTCACCACGCCGTCATGCTGATGGAACTCTTCCCCGACACTTTGCTGGATCGGAGTCCGGGGATCGTCATTGAGCTGAACGTGTGCTAGAACTCGGAGGTGCCGTACGTTCGGTGCTTGGATCGGTTGGATCGGGAAGACGTACGACTACTTCCTCTACGTTGTGTCAACACTTCCGTTGCCAGTCTACGAGGGTACATAGACAACACTCTCCCCTCTTGTTGCTATGCATCACCATGATCTTGTGTGTGTGTAGGAATTTTTTTGAAATTACTACGTTCCCCAACAAAAACTATTTGTAACCACTTATTTCAGTACTTGCAGAGAATACCTGGCTGAAAATCGCTTATCATTTCCTTCTGCTCCTCGTTGGGTTCGACACTCTTACTTATCGAAAGGACTATGATAGATCCCCTATACTTGTGGGTCATCAAGACTCTTTTCTGGCGCCGTTGCCGGGGAGTGTAGCGCCTTTGGTAAGGAAAAATTTATATAGTGTGCTGAAATTTACTGTCACTTGTTACTATGCAAAGTAATTCTCTGAGGGGCTTGTTCGGGGTATCTTCACCCCGTCCAGTAGAGCAAAGAGTTGCTCCTCAACCTACTGAACCTATTGAAAATGAAACTCCTTTTGAATTCCCTTCGGGTATGATGGAAAAACTGCTAGCTAACCCTTTTACAGGATATGGAACAAAGCATCCTGATGAGCACTTAATATATGTGGATGAAGTTTGTGGATTATTTAAGCTTGCAGGTATACCCGATGATGTTGCTAAGAAGAAGGTGTTCCCTTTATCTTTGAAGGGAGACGCATTGATATGGTATAGGCTATGTGATGATATGAGATCATGGAACTATAAAAGATTGAAGTTGGAATTTCATCAAAAGTATTACCCTATGCATCTTGTTCATCGTGATCGCAATTATATATATATATATATATATATATATATATATATATATATATATATATATATATATATATATTCTGGCCTCGCGAAGGAGAAAGCATCGCTCAAGCTTGGGGGAGGCTTAAATCAATGTTATATTCATGTCCCAATCATGAGCTCTCGAGAGAAATAATTATGCAAAGTTTTTATGCTCAGCTTTCTGAAAACAATCGCACCATGCTCGATACTTCTTGTGCTGGATCTTTTATGATGAAGACTATTGAATTTAAATGGAATTTATTGGATAGAATTAAACGCAACTCTGAAGATTGGGACCTCGACGAAGGTAAGGAGTCAGGTATGACACCAAAGTTTGATTGTGTTAAATCTTTTATGGACACCGATATTTTCCGTAAGTTTAGCACTAAATATGGACTTGAGCACGTTGAAGTAGAACCTAATATTTCTATTGTTAAAGATCTCTTGTCTGATAATATTGATGGGCACGTTATTCAGTTCGATGGTGAAACTGCTAGAATTGCTAAGCCTTGTGATAAAGATAAGCATAGACCTGTGGTAGGCGTGCCTGTTATTTCTGTTAAAATAGGAGATCATTGTTATCATGGCTTATGTGATATGGGTGCTAGTGCTAGTGTTATACCTTATGACTTGTATAAAGAAATCAAGCATGAAATTGCACCTGCTAAGTTAGAAGATATTGATGTCACAATTAAACTTGCCAATAGAGATACTATTTCAGTGATGGGAATTGTTAGAAATGTTGAAGTCTTGTGTGGGAAAACTAAATATCCTGCTAATTTTCTTGTTCTTACTTCTCCGTAAGATAGCTTTTGTCCCATTATATTTGGTAGACCCTTCTTGAACACTGTTAATGCTCGGATAGATTACAAAAAGAATGTTGTTACTATTGGCTTGGATGATATGCTTCATGAGTTTAATTTCTCTAAATTTAGTAAACAACATCGTGAGGAAGAATTACCTAGTAAGGATGAAATTATTGGTCTTGCTTCTATTGCCGTACCTCCTAGTGATCCTTTAGAACACTATTTGCTAGACCATGAAAATGATATGTTCATGAATGAAAGAAGGGAAATAGATGAAGTATTCTTTAAACAGGAACCTATTCTGCAACACAATTTGCCTGTTGAAATTTTAGGGGATCCTCCTCCACCCAAGGGTGATCCCGTGTTTGAGCTTAAACCGTTGCCTGATAATCTTAAATATGCATATCTTGATGAAAAGAAGATATATCCTGTTATTATTAGTGCTAACCTTTCAGAGCATGAAGAAGAAAGATTGCTGAAAACTCTGAAGAAGCACCATGCTGCTATTGGATATACTCTTGATGATCTTAAGGGCATTAGTCCCACTCTATGTCAACATAAAATAAATTTAGAGGCGGACGCCAAACCAGTTTGTGATCCTCAACGACGTCTGATTCCTAAAATGAAAGAAGTGGTAAGAAAAGAAATACTCAAGCTTCTGGAGGCAGGTATAATCTATCCCGTTGCTGATAGTCAGTGGGTAAGTCATGTCCATTGTGTCCCTAAGAAGGGAGGTATCACTGTTGTTCCTAATGATAGAGATGAATTGATTCCACAAAGAATTATCACATGTTATAGGATGGTAATTGATTTCCGCAAATTAAATAAGGCTACTAAGAAAGATCATTACCCCTTACCTTTTATTGATCAAAGGCTAGAAAGATTATGCAAACATACACATTACTGCTTTCTAGATGGTTATTCTGGTTTCTCTCAAATACCTGTGTCGGCTAGAGATCAATCAAAGACTACTTTTACATGCCCTTTTGGTACTTTTGCTTATAGACATATGCCTTTTGGTTTATGTAATGCACCTGCTACCTTTCAAAGATGCATGATGGCTATATTCTCTGACTTTTGTGAAAAGATTTGTAAGGTTTTCATGGACGACTTTTCCATCTATGGTTCCTCTTTTGATGATTGCTTGAGCAATCTTGATCGAGTTTTGTAGAGATGTGAAGAAACTAATCTTGTCTTGAATTGGGAAAAGTGCCACTTTATGGTTAATGAAGGTATTGTATTGGGGCACAAAGTTTCTGAAAGAGGTATTGAAGTTGATAAATCCAAGGTTGATGCTATTGAAAAGATGCCATGTCCCAAGGACATCAAAGGTATAAGAAGTTTCCTTGGTCACGCTGGATTTTATAGGAGGTTCATTAAGGACTTCTCAAAAATTTCTCAGCCTCTGACTAATTTATTACAAAAAGATATACCATTTGTCTTTGATGATGATTGTGTAGAAGCATTTGAAATACTTAAGAAAGCATTAGTCTCTGCACCTTTTGTTCAGCCACCTGATTGGAACCTACCCTTTGAAATTATGTGTGATGCTAGTGATTATGATGTAGGTGTCTGTCCTAGGGCAAAGAGTTGATAAGAAATTAAATGTTATTCACTATGCTAGTAAGACTCTAGACAATGCTCAAAGAAATTATGCTACTACTGAAAAAGAACTCATAGCAGTTGTATTCGCTTGTGATAAGTTCAGACCTTATATTGTTGATTCTAAAGTAACTATTCACATTGATCATGCTGCTATTAAATATCTTATGGAAAAGAAAGATGCTAAACCTAGACTCATCAGATGGGTTCTCCTGCTACAAGAATTTGATTTGCATATTGTTGATAGAAAGGGAGCTGAGAACCCCGTTGCAGACAACTTGTCTAGGTTAGAGAATGTTCTTGATGACCCACTACCTATTAATGATAGCTTTCCCGATGAACAATTAAATGTTATAAGTACTTCTCGTAGTACTCCATGGTATGCTGATTATGCTAATTATATTGTTGCTAAGTTTATACCACCTAGCTTCACATACCAGCAAAAGAAAAAGTTTTTCTATGATTTAAGACATTACTTTTGGGATGACCCACATCTTTATAAAGAAGGAGTAGATGGTGTTATTAGACGTTGTGTACCTAAGCATGAACAGGAACAGATCCTACGCAAGTGTCACTCTGAGGCTTATGGAGGACACCACGCTGGAGATAGAACTGCACATAAGGTATTGCAATCTGGTTTTTATTGGCCTACTCTCTTCAAGGATGCCCGTAAGTTTGTCTTGTCTTGTGATGAATGTCAAAGAATTGGTAATATTAGTAGACATCAAGAAATGCCTATGAATTATTCACTTGTTATTAAACCATTTGATGTTTGGGGCTTTGATTATATGGGACCTTTTCCTGCCCCTAATGGATATACTCATATTTTAGTTGCTGTTGATTACGTTACTAAGTGGGTAGAAGCTATTCCAACTAGTAGTGCTGATCATAACACTTCTATTAAAATGCTTAAGGAAGTTATTTTCCCGAGGTTTGGAGTCCCTAGATATTTAATGACCGATGGTGGTTCACACTTTGTTCATGGTGCTTTCCGTAAAATGCTTGCTAAATATGATATTAATCATAGAATTGCATCTCCTTATCACCCTCAGTCTAGTGGTCAAGTAGAGTTGATCAATAGAGAGCTCAAATTAATTTTGCAAAAGACTATTAATAGGTCTAGAAAGAATTGGTCCAAGAAACTTGATGATGCATTATGGGCCTATAGAACTGCATATAAAAATCCTATGGGCATGTCTCCGTATAAAATGGTTTATGGAAAAGCATGTCACTTACCTCTCGAACTAGAACATAAGGTGTATTGGGCTATTAAAGAGCTCAACTATGATTTTAAACTTGCCGGTGAGAAGAGGTTATTTGATATTAGCTCACTTGATGAATGGAGAACCCAAGCTTATGAAAATGCCAAGTTGTTTAAAGAAAAAGTTAAAAGATGGCATGACAAAAGGATACAAAAGCATGAGTTTAATGTAGGTGATTATGTATTGCTATACAACTCTCGTTTAAGATTTTTTGCAGGAAAACTTCTCTCTAAATGGGAAGGCCCCTACGTTATCGAGGAGGTCTATCGTTCTGGTGCCATAAAAATCAACAACTTTGAAGGCACAAATCCGAAGGTGGTAAACGGTAAAAGAATCAAACACTATATCTCAGGTAATCCCATAAATGTTGAAACCAATATTATTGAAACCGTAACCCCGGAGGAATACATAAGGGACACTTTCCGGAACATTTCAGACTCCGAAAAGGAATAGGTATGTGGTACGGTAAGTAAACCGACTCCAAAATAATTTTTAAGGCAATATTTCTCCGTTTTGTAGTATTTAGAAAAATAGAAAAATAAGTAGCAGTCCGGGAAGGACACGAGGGCCCTACGAGGGTGGTGGGCGCGCCCCCTACCTCGTGAGCACCTCGTGTGCCCTCCGGACTCCGTTTTCTTGCACGATATGTATTTTGGTCGGTAAAAATTCATTATATAACCCCCCGAAGGTTTTGACTCCTGTATCACGCAAATATCCTCTGTTTTCGTTTCGAGCTATTGTTGCTGCAGATTAGAGCAATATGTCTTCTCAAGAGTCAATCGAGGAGAGCCGGGTATCTAATCCGGCACTAGAACCAAGGGCAAACAGCGACGCTGACCACTTTGGGCCAGCAACGGAGGAGGAGATGGAGGCCGACTTGATGAGGGTAGATGCCATGGAGGATCAAGAAGTCACCTCTTGCTTTCGAGCTGGATTCACGATGGGGGAACTACAGAGCTCAGCCATTCCAAACTCGGTTATCCCTTCCAATGTTAGATTTCTTTCTTATGAAAATATGAAGAGGAGTGTCACTTGTTCTCTTGCAGCTATGCAACACCCTTGGGTGCAAGGAGCTTTATCTGTCACGGGAAAGCTTCGTAAGGAAATAATGGACCACAAGCAGCAAGTCAATAAGCTCGAGGAGGAGAACCGCATCCTAAGGGGAATAATCGCCAAGAATATTACGCCAACAACAAAGAAGGAGACATAACCACTTGGGTATGGGCACTCCCCTTGGCAACTGCCAAGCTTGGGGGAGGTGCCCCGGTATCGTATCACAATCACAACCCCTACCTTTACCATTTTTCTTAGTTCGATCCTATTAGTAGTATCTTGATCTAGTAGAATAAAGTTTATGGCATGATCTAGTTTTGAGTTTTGCTTTTTGATCTCTCTATGTAATCGAGTTCATGAGTTATATATAATAAAGATTAGTGTTGAGTCAAGGGCTTGATTATTTTTCCATGATCTTGGGTGAATAAAAGAAAAGAGAAAAGGAATAAAAAGAAACAAAGACTTCATATTGATCTTATTGAGAGTAATGACTTCACATAGAAAGAGTATCATGATTAAAAGTTGTTGGGAGTTGGTAGACATAACCTTGGTCATCGTTGCAATTAATAGGAAGTAATAAGGAAAGAGAGGTTTCACATATAGATATATTATCATTGACATCTTTTATGATTGGGAGCACTCATTAAAATATGACATGCTAAAGAGTTGATGTTGGACAAGGAAGACAACGTAATGAGTTATGTCTTTCTTATATCTGAGATAAAGTATGTTGTCATGGGTCCTCTAACTTGTTGAGCTTGCCTTTCCCCCTCATGCTAGCCAAATTCTCAGCACCAAGTAGAAATACTACTTGTGCTTCCAAATACCCTTAAACCAGTTTTGCCATGAGAGTCCACCATATCTACCTATGGATTGAGTAAGATCCTTCAAGTAAGTTGTCATCGGTGCAAAGCAATAAAAATTGCTCTAAATATGTATGATTGATTGGTGTGGGATAAATAAGCTTTATACGATCTTGTGATGTGGAAGTAATAAAAGTGATGGACTGCATAATAAAGGTTCATATCACAAGGGGCAATATAAAGTGACGTTCTTTCGCATTGAGATTTTGTGCATCCAACCATAAAAGCGCATGACAACCTCTGCTTCCCTCTGTGAAGGGACTATCTTTTATTATTATCTTCTACCTTATGCAAGAGTCATGGTGATGTTCACCTTTTCTTTTTCTTTTTATCCTTTGGCAAGCTCAGCATGTTGGAAAGAACATGATATATATATCTAATTGGATGTAGGGGAGCATGAACCATTATTGTTGACATTACCCTTGAGGTAAAAGGTTGTGGGGAAAAACTATAAGCCCCTATCTTTCTCTGTGTCCGATTAAAACTCTGTAACCACAAGTATTGCGTGAGTGTTAGCAATTATGAAGGACTAAACGATAGTTGAGTATGTGGACCTGCTTTTAAGCTCTGACATAGACTCTTTCCAATGTTATGATAAATTGCAATTGCTTCAATGACTGAGATTATAGTTTGTTGGAGCCCAATAAGGTTTATGATTTATACTCTTGCATTGTGAATAGATCATCACTTGAACATAAGTAATCATATGACAAAATCTATATATGTTGCTGTTATGAGAACAATCATGATGCCTTCATGTCCGTATTTTATTTTTATCGACGCCTCTACCTCTAAACATGAGGACATATTTATTGTTATCGGCTTTTCGCTTGAGGACAAGCGAGGTCTAAGCTTGGGGGAGTTGATACGTCCATTTTGCATCATGCTTTTATATCGATATTTATTGCATTATGGGCTGTTATTTCACTTTGTGCCACAATACTTATGGCTATTCTCTCTTATTTTACAAGGTTTACATGAAGAGAGAGAATGCCGGTAGCTGGAATTCTGGGCTGGAAAAGGAGCAAATATTAGAGACCTATTCTGCGCAACTCCAAAAGTCCTGAAACTCCACGGAACATCTTAAAATAAATAAAGAAAAATCCGCGCCAAAGATGAAGGCCAGGGGGGCCACACCCTGCTCACGAGGGTGGGGGCGCCCCCCCTCCTAGGGCGCGCCCCCTACCTCGTGGGCCCTCTGGTGGGTCTCCGACGTCCATCTTCTCCTATATGAAGTCTTTCGATGGGGAAAAATAAGAAGCAACCTTTCGTGAGAAACTCTGCCGCCACGAGGCGGAACCTTGGCGGAACCAATCTAGAGCTCCGGCAGAGCTGTTCTGCCGGGGATACTTCCCTCTGGGAGGGGGAAATCATCACCATCATCATCACCAACGCTCCTCTCATCGGGAGAGGGCAATCTCCATCAACATCTTAACTAGCACCATCTCATCTCCAAACCCTAGTTCATCTCTTGTATCCAATTCTTGTCTCAAAGCCCGGGATTGGTGCTAGTAGGTTGCTAGTAGTGTTGATTACTCCTTGTAGTTGATGCTAGTTGGTTTATTTGGTGGAAGATCATATGTTCAGATCCTATATGCATATTATTACCCCTCTGATTATGAACATGAATATGCTTTGTGAGTAATTAGGTTTGTTCCTGAGGACACGGGAGAAGTCTTGCTATTAGTAGTCATGTGAATTTGGTATTCGTTTGATATTTTGATAAGATGTATGTTGTCTAGCCTCTAGTGGTGTTATGTGAACGTCGACTACATAACACTTCTCCATTATTTGGGCCTAGAGGAAGGCATTGGGAAGTAATAAGTAGATGATGGGTTGCTAGAGTGACAGAAGCTTAAACCCTAGTTTATGCGTTGCTTCGTAAGGGGCTGATTTGGATCCATATGTTTCATGCTATGGTTAGGTTTACCTTAATACTTTGTAGTTGCGGATGCTTGCAATAGAGGTTAATCATAAGTGGGATGCTTGTTCAAGTAAGAACAGCACCCGAGCACCGGTCCACCCACATATCAAATTATCAAAGTACCGAACGCGAATCATATGAAGGTGATGAAAACTAGCTTGACGAATTACCATGTGTCATCAGGAGCGATTTTCCTATTATAAGAGTTTGCTCCGGCTTGTCCTTTGCTACAAAAGGATTGGGCCATCTTGCTGCACTTTATTTAGTTTTGTTACTTGTTGCTCGTTACCATTTATCTTGTCACAAAACTATCTGTTACCACTTATTTCAGTACTTGCAGAGAATACCTTGCTGAAAACCGCTTATCATTTCCTTATGCTCCTCGTTGGGTTCGACACTCTTACTTAGAGAAAGGACTACGATAGATCCCCTATACTTGTGGGTCATCACCCATCTGGTGGGTCCCCGATGTCTGGTGGAGGAATAATTATTTTGCGCGTAATAAGGAGGCACTTCCTTGCGGCTGCTCTGGACCCAGCTGTCAGCCTCTCCACGTACAGTCCACGTCCGATGGAAGTCGTTCCCTGACCATGTTGACCATGCCACGCCAAGAGCACCAGGGCGATGGACGGCGGCGAGGCCTAGGAAGGGGACAACGCGGAGCCGGGGAAGACACGGCAGTGGATGCACACGCAGAGAGGAGTACGAGGGTTCACTGGTTCGGCTGCGCTGCCGTCGTCGCAGAATAATAGGGCATGTGGGTGCGTGGAGGGATGGCCTGGCCAGCGGTGGGAGTAGTAGGGGGCGGTGAGGCCTCCGCGGCAGCACAGCCGGCCACGGGAGGCAGGAGCAGGCGGCATGACCGGTGCTGCTTTGGGCGGCTGGAGCAAGAAGACCAGAGGTTGAAGAAGCACGATGGCCATTGGATGGACATCGTATGGTCACTGCAGCTAGAGTCGTTTATATTGACTAAGTTGACAAAGCCCTTGGTACGTCAACTTAGTAGGCCCACAGGTCAGCTTCTGAAACGGTGCGCCCTAGATGTCAGGGGGAGGAATCATTTTTTGGGCGGGTGAAGCTAGAATATCCGAGATTTAAGAAGAAGCATGGCATCCATTGGATGGACATCCAACGGCCACTGCTGCTAGAACTGTGTGTTGACTATAAGTTGACAAAGCCTTGCATACGCATCAACTCTGTTTTTTAAGGGACGCGTCAACTTAGTAAGGCCAGAAGTGTGTGGCAGAGAACTTATAGCCCATTTGAGATTTGTAAGAATGTGTAGCCCATTTTTGAATTCTAATTGAATTTATTACAGCCCATTTACAGTTTGTTAAAAGTACAGCCCATTTCAACCAGCCGTTCAAAACAGAATTCAATAAAATTTCCCACATTTTGATGGGGTCCGAAATATTTTTATCCCGAAATTTCTAGTCAGATTAAATACAATTTCAATATAAATTTATATTACGTAAAAATTCAACGAAACATTTTATAAATTAATCACGTGTTTGGTGCATTTTTTATACTTAGTGCCCAATTTTTATAATTAAAACCCATTTATTATTTCTTAAAGCTTATTTTCTTGTTAAGCCTAATGCATCCCTCCTAGGAAAGATTTGTAGCCCAGCGGGCGGAGAATAACAACTTGACCTTGCATGGGTATTCCTGAAAAAAGTATAGCTGGGCTAGCCATTTTCAGCTTGAAAAAAATTAATATCTGGGCTGGATATCTGGCCTGGGCTAGACGGGCCACAGCCCGACCAGTTAATACCTGTAGCAATGTTTTCGTTGTTGTTCATAGGAGAAAAATTAGTATCTAGGCTAAACATCGAAAAATTCTAAAGTGCTCACACCTCAAAGACACAAATACTGCTCGAGCTGCTTGGTCCCAGCTGTCGGCCGCTTCTTGTGCAATTCTCTCATTTATTGACTACTCCCTCCTTTCCAGTTTATAAGGCTTAATTCAAAAATCTCACCAACCAAGGTAGATGATGAGTGGTTGAATATTTTTTGTAGTTTTCCAAAGCACCCAATTAATGCTCTTGTTTTCCTCAAAAAATTATGTTTACGAATGCATTAATTGCAATGCATGCATGCATAAAGTGCATGCATTGGTCAGTTTTCTCTTAATACTTGCATGGAATGATTTAATGCACCTTGAAGTCTGAACATGTGATGGGGAACAACCAAATTGAGCCTTATAAAATGGAAAAATTAAATTTTGAGATAAGCCCTATAAACCAGAAAGGAGGGAGTACTACATAGGTTGACAATGGTGTGGGACCGCAATGTCAGGAAACCAGGAGGAAGCAAAATAAATTATAGGTTATATATATTTATATATATAGTAAGGAGGCACTTGCGTACGTGAGGCTATGGACCTGGTGGGTCCCCATTGTCATCCTCTCCAAGTAAAGTCATCTCCTCGCCCGCGCGCGCTTTCCGCCTGAAACAGTCAGCGCC
>NC_041388.1:673453629-673473193 GCF_002162155.2 Triticum dicoccoides | reverse complement strand
CGTCCGTCCATCTGCCGCCCACATTAATGATACGCTGTTGCCGAGGCGGCTATTCCGGCGCCACACGTCCGTCCCTCCGCCCGCCCACCATTGCTATATAAACTACTGCGCCGACCATAGCCGCAGTCATCCACATCCGTTTCCTTTCTCCTGTCCACACGACTACTGCCCACCATGGCTTCCTCGCGCTCCAGCACTCTTCGGGACGGGCGGACGATGAACCACAAGAAGATGGCAGCCATTGCTGCCGACCGGCTGGCCGGCAGGCAGCCGGAGGACGATGACATCTCAATGGAGAACATGGTAGTCGACGATCCGGCGCCAACCCCCTCCTCCGCACCATCCTCGCTGGTGCATTGCACCATGACCATCATCGAGGCTCCTGCCAAATATATGTACAGGGTGAGGCAGATGTGTGAGGAGCAGTTCCGGGAGGCGCAGACCGCCGCCGCCTACAACCACCATCTCCTTGAGGAGTACCTGCAAGCGGAGGAGCATATCGCCGCGAAGCGGGCATAGCAGGAGGCGCTGCTCGACTCATACCGCTCCGCCTGGAAGGGCTGCCTCGAGCGCTGGCGGTACCGCATGCAGGTGGCGGAGGCTGCGGCCGCCTACAAAGAGGCTAGCAAAGAGGGCGATGAAGCGGGCGAGGCGCTATTTGGCGAGACCGAGGACGAGGCAGAGGACAATGCCGGCTCCGACGAGTCCCCGCTCCGCTGGCGTCGATGAGGCCCTGCTCCGCCGAGCCCCGAAGCACCAACAACGAGGCATAGGACACCGTCGGCTCCGCCGAGGCCCCACCCGGCCAACAACGAGGCAGAGGACACCGCCGGCTCCGCCGAGGCCCCGCCCCACCAACAACGAGGCAGAGGACATCGCCGGCTCCGCCGAGGCCCCGCCCCGCTGCCAACAAGGCCGCGCCACACAAAAAACAAGGAAGAGTAGAACATGGTAGGTTGCCACCGCTCGGGTCCAAGTAAGGCCACTGCTGCTACCCTCCGGTTGAAGCCAAGCTAGGCGGGTTGACCATTGACGGCTGGTTAGATTCTTGGCGGTGACGTGGAGTCAGAGAGCTGCGCTAGAGAAGAACACTGCTTCTACTTAACTGCTGGTGGAGTTGGCTGACTGACACGTGGGCCCAACAGGCCACATGTCAGTTATGCAATTGCACCTGCAGTTAAGTCACTGAAGCTTCTGTTCGGCTCAGCGGGACACGTGTGGGTAGCTTCGGTTAATTAATTATACCTCCAGCGCACCCCTTTTTAGTTGAAGAATGCATAAAATGTAATGAAATCCGGCATGTTTATATGAAATCCGACCGTGTATGAATGAATTTATTTCGATTAGTTTGAATTCATGTATCACTGGCATTGGATGAACATGCAAAATAGTATGTACTAGCATTATTCCCAGGGTGATCACCTCGTTTGTAGCAGTTTCACATGTACTCCCTCGGGTCCTTTCTAGTCTGCATACAAGTTTTGGCTGCAGTCAAAGTATCTCTACTTTGACCAATCTTATACAAAAAAGTATGCACTTTCACAATGTGCGAAGTAAAGAGGAACAGAAGGAGTACAAAGAGTTTGAGCAGCTTTTTAGTGTTTCTGTACATTGCAATCAAACACACAGGCCTGGCAATTCATAGAGAACATTTAAAACAATCGATTATTATGCATCTCAGCGACTCACATGTCAGAGGCAATATTTACTTCACAACTAAAGAATAAAGAAAAAATTGATCGGCGCTGCAGACAGCAAAGGGCGTCCCATTCGAAAATATCAAATGCATGTCTTGCTAAAATCAATGAGCAAAATTTGACAAGGTTGTCCCATTCCAAAATATCAAATGCCTACGATTGTGGAATGGGCAGGGTTTGCCATCAGTTCGGACATTGACATGGCACCTCGTGCTAAATAAACCAGCTGTTCTTTTTGTGCAGTTCCACCAAAATCAACCAAATTCGCGCATAGCTTGTATGATTTCGCCCTTATATGTTGCAACGCCTTGAACTTATCGGCACCTCCTTTCTTGTGGTGGAAATGAATGATTTGATGTATTCATGAACATTTTGTGTAGTTCCCATTGAAATCAAGATGAGCAACCCTATTTGCACAAATACAAAAAAGTGATTAGTATAAAGCAAACTGTACTATGAATTGACAGTTTCAACAGGCACATACATGGTCCATGTAGAGCACACTTTTAGAAAAATGGAACTCACTAGAAAGAATCCTAGAACAACATTGTACTCGCGCATCACAGCAAAAAGATGGAGATTTGTCAGTCCTTCTAAGCTGAAGTTAGTTTGGTCTTGTGGGGAGTAATGTAACCATCCTTCAACTGCTCCTTCTGATGAGAAGATAGACATGGCTTCTTCATCCTGGCATAATCGGAACTAGTCACTTCACGTACTCCATATTCTTCTTCAGAGGAAGATGATCCTGTTGTGCAAAGACATAGGACTACTAAATGCTAGCATCCCTATTTGCTCGAAAAAAAGGAAAGGAAATATTTAAAATAGCACAGATGAAGCACTTCTCAAGGACAATACCACTTTTTCATGACAGTATCTAAAAAGTAGCACAACACCAATAGAGATGACAAAGCTCAATCATATGGATGAAATCAGTGGGCAAGTACCAACCTTTGTCAGGAGGCTTATTGTGTAGAGCATACAGATGAAGGACTTCTCCGGAACCATCTGTTGCTATCTACGGTGGTGGACATGCTTACTATATACTCCTCGATTAGTTTAATGTTTCCAACATCTTCTTGTGTAGTTCCACTAAAATATATGATATCTTCAAAGAAGATCCATGTTTGCACAACTTGAGATAATTACATATTACATTAAGAGTGGCATCAAATCAGTGGCAAAACAATTGCTCGTTCCAGCCATAGCAATAAATTAAGATGCAAAACTATATCATTACTTGTGTCATCACAGTTCCAGTGCTTCATTACAGCACCGGGAGTTTATTTTTGTTTTTGTTCCGCTTGTTCTTCCCCTTCATCACTTGGTTCAATAACAGACAAGCTTCACCTTCAATGTAAGATTTGGCATGTCAATTAGGGAGCACAAGTATAGTACTAAACTTAATTTTATGATGAAAATGACAAAATACAGGCCAACAGTTGTGAAATATCCTTATCTTACCTCAATGGGATATTACGGTGCACATACAGATTGGAAGTCTTGTTTCCATTTGTGCAGTTCACTAAAATCAAGCAACATTATTGTACAAGTAGCACAACATATGAAAGCAAACTGCAGAATCATGTGAAAGAAGGCTAGTACTGACCTCTCATGATGCGGAATTCAAACAACCCACAAGAAGAAGATCTGAACCAAATTCTCCTTAACGGATAGGACGTAAGATCTCCTCTTGTGCAGTTCCACTAAGATCAAGCAATCAAGCAACGTTGTCGGTGTGACATTTTGGTTGAACTGCACAAAACACTCTTAAAACAAAAGTGTTTTGTGCAGTGCAACAAAAGGTCACAATGGAAACAAGGTGAAGTAGATAACCCTGTTTACATAGAGGTGCAAAGGAAACAATTAGTGGTCAATAACGGTGGATGACATAGAAGCCAACAAAAAGAAGCATCTACCTTATCTAAATGGGAAAGAAAGCAAGACAGTAGCATTTCTCAAATGGTGGCATTAATTAATATTAACATAGATATTATATTAACAATAAAATTCATTAAATATGTAATTTTCTTTTAACTGTGGCATTGCATCAATTTTCCAGCGGCATTTTTAGAGGGTGTTTGTTTACTGGGACATTTTGGTGTAGGGACTAAAAAACTCCGTGTCAGTCCCATCTAAACCAAACAGGAGGGACTTTTAGGGACTAAAAGTGGGCATTTGGGACTAAAGAAAGAAGACCCCGAGGGAATCTTTTTGGGACTTTTTCCAATAGTTGCCCCTGCCACGCATCGCACCTTGTCTCTATTAGTTCATTACTAGCGGTAACATGGTCTTTTAGCATGTCATTTAATAACCTCTAGTCCTTGTTTAGTCCCTGGAACCAAGCAGGGTAGGGACTAGGGAGTTTTTAACCAAACAGGGCCTTAGATTAACAGCATCTAATGAGTTGCACAGGACAGTGGACGCACCAACACCATGTGCATCTACCGATGTACTGTGGTCATGCACAGTCTGTTGCAACAAAGAACAAACAACCAAGGAGCATATTTGTGTTGGTCCCAGTTTTGTTATCTTTAGACACCTTTCCCTATGTGAGCGCAGCAAATCTAGTCCTGCTCAAACTCTACAACCTTGTCCCTTCCTTTCCATTTTGAACTAGTACTTTTGCCCCTTCCTTTCCTCTTTGAACCACGTCCTAGATTTATGCGATACAACTTTCCCCACTACTTTCCCCCATTCCTTTCCTCTTTGAACCACGTCCTAGATTCATGCTATACAACTTTCCCCCTTCATTTCCTCTTTGAACCACGTCCTAGATTCATGCTATATACAACTTTTCCCACTACTTTCCCCCACTACTTTCCTCTTTGAACCACGTCCTAGATTCATGGTATACATGCAGCTAGAGAAATGCATGTGGAGTAAGAAAATTATACCTTAAGGTTCTTGGGGCGTGGTTCGGTGGGTGACGGGACGGCGGCGAAGAAGAAGGGGTCGAAGGCCCTCCCGCGCCGCCGCTGGGTGGAAAGTGAACAGCCGCGCCGGTAGTCCCTCGCCGACGGCGACAGCGTTAAGCCTCCTTCCCTTCTCGGTGGACGGATCCTGCCGGCTCTTTGAGCAGCAGTGAGGGGAGAGAGAGGCCAACAAAGTCTTGTTTAGATCTGGAGAGGGCGAGAGAGTGTGAAGAGAGCAACTAATCCCTCTGTTCCAAATTACTCGTCGAGAAAATGGATGTATCTAGAACTAAAATACATCTAGATACATCCATACCTACGACAAGTAATTCAGAACGGAGGGAGAGGGCGAGAGAGTGTGAAGAGGGCAACTACAAGCGTTGAGGCTCCAGCGTGTATATATATACTGGAGAGAGAGTGTGAAGCGTGCAAACCCTAGAAAACATTTTGACCATTCAAAGAATCCTCCTGGCACAAATTACGCTCAAGTGTAGTTATCGAACCCGAGACCTCAAGTTAGAAGGTGCAACGGGACTAAGGTGCATGCGTGCGCGCGCGCACGCGCGTGTGTGTGTGTGTGTGTGTTTAACAACATGTTTGTGTTAGAGAGAGCGACAGATCGACCTACTCCTACAGAGAGATGTTGTGTAGTGTACGATTTTAGCCGCGAGAGCGGTGCATCCTCTAGTTTCCGGGCATGTCTGGTAGGGACATGCGGACAGCTGCCACGCCGGCTCCTGACCAGCCTGGCCCGCCCAAAACCCCTCCATCGCCCGCGCGCGCTTCCTGCCCGAAACGGTCAGCGCCGATCCAAAGAATCGGTGCCACATTCATGCCCGGGCAGAGCGGACGCGACCTCTCACTAGCGCAAGAGTGATGGTTACTGCTGGGTCTATGTGATTTGACGGCTCATTGGTCTTTATTACTGAGGTGGTAGGATTGCTGGATGTCCCACGTTTTCGGCGAAAGGAGGTACTACTACTAGATTACAATTTTCTCCATTCTTATAGCGGAGGCATGCAAGAGCAGTGAAAACACGCAGGCTCAGTGATTACATGGCCCACCTCACACTATCACCGTGCGACACCTAACTATTTACATATTACTCCCTCCGTTCCTAAATACTCCCTCTGTTCCTAAATATACATATTTTTAGAGATTCCAACAAGTGACTACATACGGAGCAAAGTGAGTGAATCTACACTCTAAAATATGTCTACATACATCCGTATGTTATAGTCCATTTGAAATGTCTAAAAAGACTTATATTTAGGAACGGAGGGAGTATTACTAGATGAGTCCCCGCGCGTTGCCGCAGAACAGTGGTATATCTCTCTGCGCAAAATTATCGATTTCATAGAACTAAAAAACTCTATAACCGCATGACAAATGTGGTAGCCAAATTAAATAAACTCCCATCATCATTTAGATCATCCCACGTAAGGAAAAAAGATCAGCCAACTCCTATTGCATAATGGTTATATTTTTCTTTTTGACATGTTAATGGGACTTAAAAGCTCACTTACATGCATGCTACCGGTGCATGCTTGCATGCAGACATGTTGATGTGATTTAAAACTCACTCACATGCATGTGCCACGGTATTTCTGCATGCTTGCATGTGGCTTAGTGTGGATCCTCTCAACATCTAGATCAGACGGTTATTATGGACTGATTTACTTCATCTAACGGCTACATCAATTTTGATGATGTGGCTCAAGGAGAGGATAGAGAATTCCTAGTAGCGGGGGCTAGCTATTACTAGTAGATAAGTCTTTGTAGAGATTCCACTACATAAGGAACAAAATGAATGAATCTACACTTAAAATGCATCTATATACATCCGCATGTGGTTCATGGTGAAATCTCTACAAAGACTTATATTTAGGAACGGGGGATACGATGTACTAAGCAAGCTTCTCCTCGTTCTGCGAGTTGACGAGACACATCAAAAGTACTCCAGTGTATAGAGCCTTGCCTCTAAGGTAGGACCCACATGGTTTGCCTCTTTTTTTAACATAACACGTCAAGTCGCAATTTGTTTGTTCACCCATGGTAGACGATCCTCCCTCCACCAAGTGGACTACCAGTACACGTGCCAAATTACCACGTGTGATGCCTTTTTCGTAAAGAAATGAGCTCCATAGTGTACCCGCGTGGGTGTAGTTGGGAAAGAGACGGGAGTACGTGCGCCGTGCATGCACCTCTTCTCTTCGTGCACGTCCCCCACCTATGTGGGTGTGTGTGAGAGATACAAACCGTGTTCGTGAGTGGTTTTTGTTTTGGGGTGGGGGTGGGGCGGGGGTTGATTTCGTGAATTATTTGTGGGAATATGTGTCGATGACATCTCAAACAAAATTTTGCATGCAATGTGTGTGAAATGGAGGCCTATCCATATCATACATAGAGGGTCGGGCAATCCACGATAAGAGAGGGAGGGGTCAAAGCTATCGATAGAGTCGAAGAGAGGATCAAGTGGCTGGGTGCGAGATCGATGAAGAGAGCCATCGAAATTGTGTGTGTGTGTGAAAGTCAAAGATATAGGGCGACTGGCCTACCGGAACGTTAGAGGGCACACGTCAAGTTTGTGTGTGGCAGGGAGACATGACTAGAGCGCTCGATGTATCGGTGTGTGTGAGGGAGGGGTAGGCAGAGGCCTAACTATAGAGGTAGAACGACTCGTATATGTGTTGAGAAGGAGAGACCCAGCTATGTCTTGAGGGAGATCGGTCGACATCCATACATAACTGAAGGACGGGAAATATGATGGGACAGAGAGAGAGAGGAGAGAGAGAGAGGGAGGGAGAGGGAGGGAGGCGGGCAGAGTGCTGGATGGGTGATGGAGTTGCTTCTCGAAGATGGTGGGAGAGGCCTACTAGACAAACTGAGGGTGGAACTGCAATGTTATCAATAAGAGTGGGGATGTGTTTCTGTGTGTGTCTGTGCGTGATACGGGACGCATCCATGGATGATGAAGGGGAACCATGTGTTTGGTAAGCAAACCTAACTAGATCGGTAGATCAATTGTTGTTTGTCGGAGGAAGGGAGAGACACAAGTAATGAGGTAGATCGACTGACGTGTGGGTAAAAACGAGTTATAAGGACCTAGCTAGCTATATGTATAGCGAGAGATCGATTGGTGTACGTCCATTTGTTAGAGGCAAATAAGGCCCAGCGAGACGGATAGACAGAGAGAATGGAGTTAGGAGGTGGTGCGGGAGGCCCAACTACTAGCTAGATACGGGGAGGAGTGTGCGGTTGTGAGATCGATGAAAAGAGGGGCGAGAGTTTACACGTGTGTCTGACCGTATGAGAGACACGAGACAAGGACACATAAAGGAGGAGGTTGAAGGTGTGTGTGTATGTTGTAGGCAGGCATCGCTGGAGAGGTTTATTGATCGGTGTGTGTCGGAAAGGAGTTGTGGAGACTCTGGGAGAACGACCTAAAGAAAAAAATGAATGTGCCCGGTGTATAGAATGCCGAGGGAGGGGGAGGGCGAGGAGGGCGTGTGCATGCACGAGAGAAAGTTAGTGGTAGCTACAAAGGTTAGAGGATTGTGTGGGTGTAAGAGAATAATAAAGATCATAATTTGATATGAAAGCGGATTCATATATTTAAATAGGAGATCATAGTGTTTTAAACATTGCATGCATGAATATAGCGGTGATACACGTGTTGTGCACATGTTATATCATAATGTGATAATGCATGGCGTTTGCAACTCACAGCTAAATGCCGAACAATCTAAACCATACTATACATCAAACGATCTCACATTTTATTTGAATTTGTGATAATGTGTGGCGTTTGCAGCTTACAACTAAATATCAAACAATCTAAACAATACTATATATCGAACATTCTCACATTTTATTTGAATTTGTGGTAATGTGAGGTATTTGCAACTCACATCTAAATACTTGTAGGCGTAGGGGGCGGCGCACCATACATAATGTGATAAACATATTATACATATGAGACATGGTTTAGATTATGAAGATCTAGCTAGAGCTAGAAATGTAATGTGACTCGAAATCAAAATAAAGTGGATTCAAAAAATTTAATTCGAGTTCATATAGTACACATATGTTCGCACATGAACACGTCACCGTGTATCCTCGACGCCAGGGATAATGCATAGCAACTCACGTCGAAGGAGACCCGGCCGGAAGCGCGGTACGCAAGACAATTCGGCGGGCGCTTTTAAAGACCCGAAACCCCGCACGCCCGGGAGGGACTCCGTCAGGACGCGCGACGACTATGGGCTGCCCTAGATCGACCTGATCGCCCCTAGGGCCTCGAGGTTCGCCGCTCTGCAAAGAAGAAAAACAAACGAAGAAGAAGGAAGAAGAAGAACAAGAGAGAGGGATAAAGGTAAAGGTAAAAGATGATAGATTGATATGTCGATTGTGTGTTGTTGTTCAACCGGCCGTCACCTCTCGTTTATATAAGAGGCGGATAGACTTCCCGTACAAGAAAAGGACTTGCCTTGTCGTCAAAATCATTAAAATCTGACCAAATTCGGACTTCTCACGACTTCCGGCCCGGATGTCCGGCTCTAGGCACCGATGATCCGGCCTAGCACAGTTTTCTGACAGCAGCTTACTGTTTTGGCTCTAGAATCCACATACGACCTTGTATTTGGATGTTTTTTATATCCAAATCAACCGCCTCGACGAGACGCACAACTTTAATGCTGAAGACTTTTCGATCTGAGGCCATCTAGGGGGCGTTTAGGGTCATTTTCTAAAGTCTGCAGCAGAAAAACTAATCCGGACGTCCGGATTCATGTCCGGATTATCTGGGCTTTACCCGGATGATCAGGGTGCCATCCGGATGATTTGGCTTCACGTGGACCAAAATTTATGATTCTGTTGATTTACCCGGATGATAGCCTGGATGTTCAGGTCATTCATCCGGCCGAAGGCCGGATGGTCCGGATCCCGGCCCGGATGATCCGGCCAAATACTGCTGCAGCCCACTGTTTTGCTTGTAACTTTTGCATACGACCTCGGATGAGGACGATTTTTATATCAAAATTATCCGTTTCGACGAGACGAAGAACTTTGCAGTTGTAAATGTTTCCATCAGAGACAATCTTGGTTAGGTTTCACGCCATTTTCTAATCTGGTGTCAATACGAACATCTCTAAGATTGTCATAACTTTTGCATCCGAGCTCCGTTTTGGACCATCTATATATTTATTCCCATCGGCTTGAAGAGAGTCATCCAATGGTGACATGAAATCATGAATTTGACATCATCTTATTATAGCCTCAAGTTACTCTTTGCGACCATGCCATTTTTGAGCGTCAACACATGCCCCCCTGTTTTTCGGCAAAGGTAGCGTGGCGAAAAATAACTTGTACCTGTTGGTTCTAAGGACGATGTCAACACTCCATCGGCCACTTTGCATGTGCTTAGGGCGATAAATATATATCGGCCATTATTTGTTTGAATCCTTGATGCAAACCTGGATGAAACCTTGTCAACTTCATTAACAATTTGATGATAAAGTTCCATATATATGTATCTCAAGGCCATCCTCTGAACCATATTGTTCACCCTTTTGTTAGGACTTCGCAGATAATCAACAATAAACTTTCTCCAATCCTCACTTTTACCTCAAGATAAACTATAAGTGAATCGTCAAAACATTGATAACTCTTGGATATTTGTTGTACTACTCATAACGAATCACCCAAAGCCTCCATGTATAGCACCTATGGCAACCAAAAGCTCCAAACCGAATAAAATTTTATATTCGGCTTTGATTATTGTGAAAAAAATATTTTAAGCGCATGAGGCTTGTTTTGGTCTCCAATTGAACTAAGGACGGTGTTAGGATACTACACCGGCCATGCTTTGACATATTCTTAGGCGATAGATAAATATCGGCCATTAACATGAGATCCATGTAGAATTCACCCACCAAATTATGTATAGCCGAAATAAACAAATAAAATAGGAATAAAATATTTTGGCCCCTTTGTATTAGCAGCAATGTAACTAACCATATGTATAATAATTTGGTAATACCCTCTCATGATATAGAAAATTATGTTGCATCCATGGATCAAAATAAATCCATGGAGGGTAATTGATCATACCTAGGGATGAATTCCATGGCAGAGGCATCAACGACATGGTTGAAGAAAATGGATGATGTGCTAACCGAAGATTTTGATGTTTTGATGCGCACCTTCGGCTTAATTGTTTTTTGCTTTCATTCTTTTCCTTCTTCACTTTTATTGTACTTGTTGCAATAGAAGCATGCACATCATTTTTGTCTTGATTGATCTTCTTGGGAACCCATGCCATGTTCTTCTTTCTCAGCTCTTGTGCACTAAGATTTTGTAATTTCTTCTTTTGCCAATATGATAAGCCGAGTGAGCATGTCGGTTGTGATTTTTTTTCAACCAATGGCAACTCGTTTTGGGCCTTGTGCACCCTCAACCTCTTTTCTTCAGATTTGGCACTCTGATTTTTATCAATTGATTGCTTCACTTCTTTGCCTTTTGTAGCCAATGTCAACACTTTAATTGGCTCTTTGTTATTCGAGATCAAATATGAAGTAGCACACTTACGACCATCTCTTTTCATGTGGTAAACTTGCTTTACCGCCTCTTTCTTCTTCCCTGAGCTCTGGACCAATTCGTTATGATCGAAACGTTCTTTAACATGTGATTGTTCAAATGTTGATCTTCTCGGAGATGCATAATAATGGTGAGATGGTCTAAAATAAGATGGAGAATGTGCCCTTGTATCATACCTGTCCCATGATGAATATGGATCTATATGAACATAGGGAGGCATCCACGACATTGGCATTGGCGGCCAAAAATAAGGATATGAATATGTTGCATTAAAATTATCACTTTGCCAATACCGATCCTCATATTTGCAACTTGAGGTGATCTTGGTTTCTTTGCATGATTTGGCTGATCAGCATTCTTCTCTTCACTCTTCTTTTGATATTTATCCAATAGTTCAGTGAAGGTGATTTTTGATCTCTTACACTTGCGCTTATTTCGGCCTTTGTTTTCTTTTGGTTTGCTTTCATTGATCATTGGATTTGCTTGCTGCCCCCCAGTCCTTGGCGTCTCCATTGTAGCTTCGATGGAATTTTTGCCCGCGGGATTATGTTCATTATGCTTTTCAACAAATTCTTTACTTGAAAACTCGATCCCATCACCTGCAGTTTTTACCTTCTCTTTAAATGGATCGGCTTGAAGCAGCCGATGCAAAAACTTTCTGCCATCGGGACCAATCGGAATAGACTGGTCATCTCTTGGTGTCTCAACAAATTTCAATCGTCCTTTATCAATGGCCGATTGAACTATTTGACGAAACATGTGGCAGTCCTCAAAATTATGCTTGGATGAATCATACAACTTACAATACATTCGTCCTTGGATAAATGGCTTGACATGGTGATCAAGAATTCTAATGTAATTATTTTTCAACAACAAATCAAAGATTTGATCACACATGTTTGAATCGAAGGTATACCTTTTGTTTTCTAGCCGATCTTGTTGTGAGAATGGCTTTGGAGTTAAGCAAACGAATGGTTCAGATTTGGCATCTTCCCATTCGGCTATGAATTCTCTTTTGCATACTTTTTTCGATGTCCTTAAATAAGAAACTATACTAGCATCGGTTTTCCCAAAAGATTTAAACGTTGGCTTTAAATTTCTGAAATCAAAGTAGTTAGAACATACACGTCTCAATTGAGACCATGCGTAAGCCAAGCATGAAGCAAGCAAAGCTACCCAACTAGATATGATCTTTAAATAAAGCAACGGGAAAAAGCTTTGGCTGTGATAATAAGTCACTATCGGTCTTTTTGAATGGTACAATATATTGGCCGATATGCTTAGTAACAATTTTATTGATAACAAGTAAATTGCCCTTCTTCATTGGTCTTTGAAAATTACTTATTAGAATTTTTCTAATAGAAGCATCAACAATAAAGTTGTGACCAAATATGGAAATAGGTAAATTACTTGCTAGACATACCTCTTTAAATATGTTGGGAGAGCATGATGATTTCAAATGATGAATAATATTGTGCTTTGCTTCTGGATGACTCCCCAACACCATGTCACAATTTTCTTCTTGATTTCGTGCATTATAAATTTGAAGATCTTCGTCAACCGAACTTTGTTCGACTACTTGCTCTTGTCCTTGAAGCTTATCAATTTCTATGGCATGAAACTCATAGGGCAGGAAGTAGGTTCCATTAACTTTAGAAAAATCAAGTATGGTTGTCTTGCTATACTTCCCATGCCCTTTCTAAAAAATGCTTGCCTCTTTGGATTTGATGGATTCAGAATCTTTACTACTTGATTCGCCTTTTTCAACAGAAGCACTTTTAGTTTCCAAATCATCATTCTTTTCATCGGTTATATCAATTGGCAACACTTCTTTTCTTTGAGCTAATTCCCTATCAATTCTCTCTTGGCCAAGTACTTGCACCCTATCATGCTGTAACATCCCAAATTTTCAATTTGGAATGTTATACATTAGATCATCATGCATAGCATATTTTTCTTGCATTTTGGTTGATCCTAGAAATTTCACGCAACTCAAGGACCCTCGGAGAGAGTTGGAGATTTCGTTATTTTCATATTTGAGAGTTTTCTCAAATTTTGAAAAGAGGATCATTTGATTTATTTATTTTATCTTCAATTATTTTTCCAATATCAAAATAAGAGAGGGAATAATATGACTTTCCCAAAATTGAGGAAAATGAAGATTTAATAAATAGATCAAATTTTGTTTGCCGGAGTTTTGTTCGCATTTTATTTGGATAGGGAAAAATGCGCGTTTTCAAAAATTGCATTTTAGGTCCGGAGTAAAGTTCTTTTTGTTCGACTCATTTTTAGGAGTCGGGGAAAATTTACTTTAGAATTTTTGGAGTTCGTTTAGTTTTCTTTTTGTTTTTCTGCGCGAAACCGATTTAAAAAAAAGGAAATCTTGCAGCGCCCTGGGCCAAGGCCCAGCCAGCAGCCGGCCGGCCAGGCCATCACCGCGCCGCGCGTGCCAGGCGCCAGGAGGCAGCGCCGCTGCCTCTTGCCTCTTAGCCGAGTCCTAGTTGGACTCTAGGCTAGCCCCCTTTCCTTTGTTTCGTTTTCCTATTCCTACTCTATTTCTTGTCCCCTACCCCAAGTCACCCCTCCCCTCCTCAATATAAATACCCCAACACCCCCCCTCTAAACCCATCAAATCAAACCCCAAGCCCCCAAGCCCCCAAGCCCCAAGCCACCCCACACCCGCGCCGCCGCACCTTGCCCGCGCTGCCGCCTTTGTGCCCTAGCGCCGCCGCCGCCGCCCTACGCCACGCCGCCGGAGGTTACCCCGCGTCTCTTTTCCTTGGATCGTTTTCTTCTAATCGTTCCGATTCTTTTCTTCTCTTCCGATTCGTTTTCTTTCCGGTTCTTCTCTAAACCGTTCCGGTTTTCTAGATCGGTTTTTGTTCCGAAACCCTAGATCGGATTCGTTTTATTTTCCGATTTAGTTGCCTTTGGACCGTTCGCCGGACCGTTCGTCCTAATGAACGTGATCACCGGATTCTTCTAGGTTAACGAACATCCGTTCGTTTAACCGTTCGTCTCTTTCTTTTCGTTGGATTTATTCCGTGTTCTTTCCGATCGCGATCTCAGATCCGATCTTCGTTCTAGTTTATCTTCTCACTCGTTTATCGGAATCAGGTGATTCAAGCACTTGGAGTTTCGTTTCGAAACCGCCGTTCCGTGTAATCTACTTAAACAAGTTTTTTCCCCGGTAAAATTTGACCTAGTTTCAACTTGCTAGAACCGAGTTGTTTTCTTCCGCCGTTTGTTTTCTGTTTCTTTGTTCGGTTCATTCTTTCTTTGCAACCGGAGTTCTTAAGTTGAACCTTCTGGTTCGTTCTCTTGTTCGAGTTTTACCTGTGCATTAGATGAGTACTTATTGTGTGCTTGTTGTTTGTCTGCGATAGATCACCCGGATTGCGCCGCCTGTTACTTCGAATCCCTAGGTCTCGCGACTCATCAGCAAGGCAAGTAACACTTTGATCATACCTTTTCTACAACCCATGTTTTATTGCATTAGATCAATCCTCACACATTGCATGATTAGGATCTAATTAAATTGTGGGATGGGAAGTAGATGAGGTAGTACCTATTACCTGTATTATTATGAAACCTTTGGGAGTTACTTCTACGTTTGCTTATTATGCCATGCTATGCTAGTAGACGTGGATTGGGTGAGTGATATCCATGACAGATGTGAGTTGATAATTTTAATGGTTTATCTAAGGTGGCAACTTAAACACACATCTGGGTGGACTAAGGCACCTGATGTCTATCAGGACTTGCCTGTTTTTTTTCGGACCGCCACCCAGGCTCAAAGGGATCATAAGATAATTCATGCTAGAAACTTCCGTGTGCAGCCACATGCTACTATGGGCTCTGGCATAGTTGACTAAGTTGTGCGAACTCTTACGGGGTGGACTAGCAGATGTAGGGGTTGTAGGTGGTACGGTCTACCCCACATGTAAGGTGCTAGCGCTTCTGAAAGACTATGTCTCGGTCATCCGTTTCTCAAACACCGTGTAGTGCGAGAAAACAAACGGAGGCGATCGAGTCATGTGGGCAAAAGTGCGCAAACCTCTGCAGAGTGTACAAACTAATCATGATTAGCCGTGTCCCCGGTTATGGACAACTTGAGTATCTAGTACTTGAATATCATGTGAATCTCATCATGTTACTTCTAATTAATGTTGTTGGGTTTTAATTGTTTACTTAATTGGGATTGAGAATGCTGTCAACCATTCTCAATGTTTCACAACCACCATGATAGTTAAATAAATTTATTCCTTTGCAGTAGGGAAAAACTGGCTTTATGCAAAACTGTAACCATAGAGCTTTCCACCAGCCATATATGCATATAGTATAGCTGTTTCATTCCATTACTCTCTATGTGTTACATTGCCAGCATATTCCATGTGCTGACCCGTTTTCGGGCTGCAACTTTCATGTTGCAGACTTTTCAGACGACGAGTAAGGTGCTTTTAGGTCGTGGTTCTATACTCAGTGATGCCGTTGGAGTTGATGGACCCATTTATCTTCCAAGTCTTCCGCTGTTATCGACACTAGATGGCCTTAAGCCATATTTCTTGTAATAAGTTCTCTTTGAGATAACGCTGTAATAAGTGTGTGATTGCCACTCTGCTATAAATCCTTCGATGTACTGTGTGGTGTCAGCATTACTGATCCAGGGATGACACCTGAGCACAGAGCACTTGATCCATTCAGGTCGGGTCGCTACACACGCAAAGCTTTAACTCCCCTCTCAATCTCAGCCCACTCTAGATTAGTTTGCCCCCCAATGCTTATTTTAGAATCTTTCGGCAATGAAGTGTTAGTGTTGCCGAAATTTTGCAATTGTGTAGGGGGTGTATAATATGTTGCGGTCCTAGGTGGAGGTGTATGCACTGCTGTATAACCATATGCTTTTTCGCCAATTCTATCAATGCATGTAGTTTCATCTTCTTGCAAAACTCTAGCCTTTATTGCAGCATAATCAGGAAACAACCCCTTTTCATATTGTTCAAGGCAAAGAGCACTAATTCTCTTGTTTGTTGCCAAGCTCTTATCTAACACAGCCACAACTGCTTCTGGAAGGGATTGCTCCGCAATACTTTCAGATTCTTTCGGCAATGATTCGTGAGTGTTGCCGAAATTCTCAAATTGCATAGAGTATGCATTATATGCTACAGTATTTGATGACGGCACATGTGTTCCTGTAAAATTTTCACTTATTCAGCTATGACCATGAAGATGCGGGGCCGAATTATGAACATCTACAGTTGCATATGGTGCTGAAAAATTACTAAAATGAGGTGTAGCATATGATGGTTGAGAGTAACTAGCCGAAAGCTAGTAGTAGCATGGCCAATTCTCCCATCCATCGGCAAGGTTGGATTCACATACTGCAAATTAGTTGCCAATGAATAAAAGGGTGAAAAACTTTCCTCTATGCTATTGGAAATTTTAACATGAGGTGTTTCAAATTGATTAACCGAACCCATCATGTTGTTCATCGGCATATGGATTTGTGAGGTTGCCGATGCATGAGAGTTAGGATACATATGTTGTATGTTAGTAGTTTCATAAGAAGTTGAAACATGTAAATTACTTTGAATCGGCCTATGCACGTAATTAGATGCATTATTGAAAAAACTAGGGCTGGCCGATAGAGTATAATCATTGAACGATCTAGTAACATCATATGAATTATCTGCATACAGAGTAGGGAATTGGGTATTCATATTACCTTTGTAGATTGCAAACCCTAGATGACGATCTCTTCGTAACAAGAACGGGCCGGAGACAGTTCAAAGCTTCGTCCCCAGCCGAGTCGCCAAAAAGTGTGTTCGCACACGAACACGTCACCGTGTACCCTCGACATCGGGGGTGATTCACCGCAGCTCACGTCGAAGGAGACCCGGCCAGAAGCGCGGTACGCAAGACAATTCGGCGGGCGCTTTTGAAGATCCGAAACCCCGCACACCCGGGAGGGACCCCGTCAGGGCGGGCGGCGGCTATGGGCTGCCCTATGTCGACCTGATCGCCCCTATGGCCTCGAGGTTCGCCGCCCTGCAAAGAAGAAGAACGAACGAAGAACGAGGAAGAAGAAGAACAAGGGAGAGGGATAAAGGTAAAGGTAAAAGATGATAGATTGATATGTCGATTGTGTGTTGCTGTTCAATCGACTGTCACCTCTTGTCTATATAAGAGGCAGATGGACTTCCCGTACAAGAAAAGGACTTGCCTTGTCGTCCAAATCATCAAAATCTGGCCAAATTCGAACTTCTCACGACTTCCGACCCGGATGTCCGGCTCTAGGCCCGGATGATCCGGCCTAGCACAGTTTTCTGACAGCAGCTTACTGTTTTGGCTCTAGAATCCACATATGACCTCGGATTTGGACGCTCTTTATATCCAAATCAACCGCCTATACGAGACGCACAACTTTCATGTTGAACACTTTTCGATCTGAGGCCATCTTGGGGTGTTTTGGATCGTTTTCTAAAGTCTGCAACAAAAAAACTTATCCGAACGTCCGGATTCATAACCGGATTATCCGAGCTTTACCCGGATGATCTGGGTGCCATCCGAATGATCTGGTTTCACGTGGCCCGAAATTTATGGTTTTGTTGATTTACCCGGATGATAGCCCGGATGTTCGGGTCATTCGGCCGGATGGTCCGGATCTCGGCCCGAATGATCCGGCCAAATACTGCTGCAGCCCACTGTTTTGCCTGTAACTTTTGCATACGACCTCGGATGAGGACGATTTTTATATGAAAATCGTCCATTTCGACGAGACGAAGAACTTTGCAGTTGTAACTTTTTCCATCAAAGGAAATCTTGGTCAGGTTTAATGCCATTTTCTAATCTAGTGTCAATACGAACATCTCTAAGATTGTCATAATTTTTGCATCCGAGCTCCGTTTTAGACCATCTATATATTTATTCCCATCGGCTTGAAGAGACTCGTCCAATGGTGACATGAAATCATGAATTTGACATCATCTCATTATAGCCTCAAGTTACTCTTTGCGATCATGCCATTTTGGAGCGTCAACAACCTAGTTCATATGTAACTTGAGACTAATCATGTGGTGTGCTGTGAAGATAATACACAAACGATGGTTTAACTTGACAATAATGATGATTGTAGATCTTATTAAAACAGAGAAACAGATTCAAATTCTTTAACTTCAGAACAATCATTACTGTAGATCTTATTCAAATAGAGAAACGAATTCAAATTTAGTTCATATTGAAACCGTAGTAGATACGTTTGGAATGCACTAAAACGTTCATTTGAGTAGTAGATTGCATGCATTATACACGTAGAGAAATATTTTAATTGAACATAACATGAATTCAAAGTTTTGAATGACATTTGTAGTGCACATTGATTTGATACATTACATGTTAGGCTTGTCCGGAAATATCAACCTGCACCTTGTTAGCCCGAAATATTTAAGATATATCTCTTGTCTCATTGTGCTCCGACAACTCCCTCCATCTCAACCCGCGCCTTGCTATTCCGAAATTAAAACACGCGTGAAAACTCCCACCTCCTGTGGAATCCCGACACGCGAAATGCCCGTGGTACCCCTGAACCAAAAGAACCGCCTCAAATCGGTGGGGGTACTTTCGAAACTTACCCCACATTTCGGACAAGCGCGTCTCTAAGCCATGGTTCCCCACTGCCATCCCATCCGCCCACCCATTCATACACCGAGGCCGCAAAAACCTGCGACGAAACCCCACACCCTGCTCCGTCCGCCACCCAGCCGGAGCCTCTTCCCCGACGACGTCGTCCACAACAACACCTCGACGTCCCTCATCCACCATACGGGATGAGGATCCGTCATCGATCTCATCGTCCCGCCGGTTCAGCCACCCCGTCCTCCACCTCCAAGGAGCTGCCTCGACGTTCCCCTCATCTTTCGCGCCATCTCCATTCCCACACCGCCGTCTTCACCTGCACCACCGGAAGAGCATCATCATCACCATTTCCTCGGATGAAGCTGCGGCCTAATCAGCGCCACCAAAGAGGTTGTACACTAATCGCCGTATTTTCTTCTTGATTCGATCTCACGGTGCTGCTGGCGCTTGGTCCCGAGACGACACGGCAAGGCTCCATCCACGGCGGCATCGCCGGCCACTTCCTCCACAGCGTCGCTCCCTCGGTGGCGACGTCCACATCAGTAGGAGCTACTGCTACTTTAGCTCTTGCTCGCGCTGCTGCTGTGCTCTTGCTCTCGGTCCTGCCTGGTCTACTCTTGCTATTGCTCTTGCTCGTGCTGCTGCTCTCGCTCTTGCTCTTGCTTGCGATGCTGCTTCAATTTAGCTACACTTCAGTCGACTGAATTGACTTTTGGGTCAGTC
>NC_041388.1:673369345-673453400 GCF_002162155.2 Triticum dicoccoides | reverse complement strand
GAGGGATGGCCGGGGCGGCGGTGGGGAGTGTTTTCGGGGCGGGTGGGGCGGCGTACCGCCGGCCGCGGGCGGCGGGGGGCTGCTGTTTGGCCAGTGGTGGCTGGCAGCTCAGGGGGGTGGAGGTTGAAGATGAACCGCAGGCCCTTGATTTCGTATCCAACGGCTGCAAAATCGACTGACCAGAGATGAAAAAGTCAGTCGACCAACGTGTAGCCTCATTATGCTAGTGCGTTCAGTTTCGACAACAAAATTCAATTTCGACAGTTAAGTTCAGTTTCGATAGTTAAGTTCAGTTTCGACAGTTAAGTTCAGTTTCGACAGTTAAGTTCAGAGATGAGCGGCTGATGTATTTTACATCTAGCACTTTGTGGTTATTATTTTACGTCATGTATTGGAGATGCTATTAGAATTCCACTCAGGTTAACGTTGTTTGTTGTCTCTCTTGTCCTGCTTCAGCCTCGGCGTCGTACAACTCACCGGAGCTGCTCCAACGACGAAACCCTCCATCACAGCGGAGCAGTACCTCGGGCTCCATCTCCAGACGCCTAAGATCTTCTTTCCTCCTCCGACAGCAAAGTCGGCCGGAGCATCCTCACCGACCAACCCAATCACGCTGAGATCGACATGGCTTCGCCAAAGAGGTTGTACACTTGTTGCATCTCGTTTTTACTCTACATGTTATATATATATTGTCCACTGAGCACACGGATTTGTTCCTTTAGTGTCTCCTTGAAAGAAAAAACGTAGGAATTTTAATTTTCACTTGTCCTCCTTTTCAAATTCCTATTCATGAAGCACAAGACTAAGAGATAGTAGCATAATAGCACTATAACCGTACATTTTCTTGTGGTTTGACTTAATCTCACCATGCTTCTTTGCATCCTGTGATCTTCCAATTGTTGTGAATCAAACACCTAGATTGGCAGAAATCTTGTGTGTTTAAATTCTCTGTTTTGCATGTGCATTCCTATCCTATTCCTGTCTTTATCCTATTCCTGTCTTTTTCCACTACCTGCATTGTTGGAATCCTCCAATTCAAATGAGCTCTTACAGAATTACTTCTCTTACAGATAGTTGTCAAAGAAAACCTTGTGTGGTTTGTCCCGCTCCTGCTATGTCGTCGTCCACCCCAGCTCAGCTGCTCCAACGACAGAAGGGTCCAGCACAGCAGGGATCCGGCCTCCAGACTGTCTTTCGCCGCCTCAGATCTTCTTCCCCGCCGCTGGCAGCCATGAAAACTACATTACCATCATCAACCGAGCAGATGACCTCGAGGACTACACGGGTCCGCAAGAGAGGTTGCACTCTTTCGTGTCTGCTTATGTTATGCATTACTTAATATTACATGCTACTTTATCGTCTTGTTCACCGATTAGACTCTGAGTCAGCTCCAAACTAATGGTCAAAATTGAGTTTTTAAATGGTTGTGGGGTACATATCGGGGCCGCTATCAATAGTATCTATCTACTATCTGAAGGAAATATGCCCTAGAGGCAATAATAAAGTTATTATTTATTTCCTTATATCATGATAAATGTTTATTATTCATGCTAGAATTGTATTAACTGGAAACATAATACATGTGTGAATACATAGACAAACAGAGTGTCACTAGTATGCCTCTACTTGACTAGCTCGTTAATCAAAGATGGTTATGTTTCCTAACCATGAACAAAGAGTTGTTATTTGATTAATGAGGTCACATCATTAGTTGAATGATCTGATTGACATGACCCATTCCATTAGCTTAGCATCCGATCGTTTAGTATATTGCTATTGCTTTCTTCATGACTTATACATGTTCCTATGACTATGAGATTATGCAACTCCCGTTTGCCGGAGGAACACTTTGGGTGCTACCAAACGTCACAACGTAACTGGGTGATTATAAAGGAGCATTACAGGTGTCTCCAAAGGTACATGTTGGGTTGGCATATTTCGGGATTAGGATTTGTCACTCCGATTGTCGGAGAGGTATCTCTGGGCCCTCTCGGTAATGCACATCACATAAGCCTTGCAAGCATTACAACTAATATGTTAGTTGTGAGATGATGTATTATGAAACGAGTAAAAAGACTTGCCGGTAACGAGATTGAACTAGGTATTGGATACCGACGATCGAATCTCGGGCAAGTAACATACCGATGACAAAAGGAACAACGTATGTTGTTATGCGGTCTGACCGATAAAGATCTTCGTAGAATATGTAGGAGCCAATATGGGCATCCAGGTCCCGCTATTGGTTATTGACCGGAGACGTGTCTCGGTCATGTCTACATTGTTCTCGAACCATAGGGTCCGCACGCTTAAAGTTACGATGACAGTTATTATGAGATTATGCATTTTGATGTACCGAAGTTAGTTCGGAGTCCCGGATGTGATCACGGACATGACGAGGAGTCTCGGAATGGTCGATACATAAAGATTGATATACTGGATGACTATATTCGGACACCGGAAGGGTTCCGGAGAAGTTTCGGATAAAACCGGAGTACCGGAGGGGTTACCGGAACCCCCCGGGGTGTTAATGGGCCTTATGGGCCTAATGTGGAGAAGAGGAAGGGGCTGCCAGGGCAGGCCGCGCGCCCCCTCTCCCCCTAGTCCGAATTGGACAAGGAGGAAGGGGCGGCGCCCCCCCTTTCCTATTCTCCCTCCACCTCTCCTAGTTGGACAAGGAACGGGGAGGGGAGTCCTACTCCCGGTAGGAGTAGGACTCCTCCTGCGCCCTCCTCTAGGTCGGCGCACCCCCCCCTTGGATCCTTTATATACGGAGGCAGGGGGCACCCTAGAACACACAAGTTGATCCTCGTGATCGTTCCTTAGCCGTGTGCGGTGCCCCCTGCCACCATATTCCACCTCGGTCATATCGTTGTAGTGCTTAGGCGAAGCCCTGCGTCGATGGAACATCATCATCGTCACCACGCCGTTGTGCTGACGGAACTCATCCCCGAAGCTTTGCTGGATCGGAGCCTGGGGAGCATCATCGAGCTGTACGTGTGCTAAGAACTCGGAGGTGCCGGAGTAATGGTGCTTGGATCAGTCGGATCGGGAAGAAGACGTACGACTACTTCCTCTATGTTGTGTCAACGCTTCCGTTGCGATCTACAAGGGTACGTAGATCATACTCTCCCCTCTCGTTGCTATGCATCACCATGATCTTGTGTGTGCATAGGAAATTTTTTGAAATTACTGCGTTCCCCTTCGGTGGTATCAGAGCCTAGGTTTTATGGTTTGATGTTATATGCACGAGTAGAACACAAGTGAGTTGTGGGCGATATAAGTCATACTTCCTACCAGCATGTCATACTTTGGTTCGGCGGTATCGTTGGACGAGACGACCCGGGCCGACATTACGCGTACGCTTACGCGAGACCGGTTCTCCCGACGTGCTTTGCACATAGGTGGCTTGCGGGCGACAGTCTCTCCAACTTTAGTTGAACCAAGTGTGGCTACGCCCGGTCCTTGCGAAGGTTAAAACGGAGTCAAATTGACAAACTATCGTTGTGGTTTTGATGCATAGGTGAGATTGGTTCTTACTTAAGCCCGTAGCAGCCACGTAAAACTTGCAACAACAAAGTAGAGGACGTCTAACTTGTTTTTGCAGGGCATGTTGTGATGTGATATGGCCAAGACATGATGCTAAATTTTATTATATGAGAGGATCATGTTTTGTAACCGAGTTATCGGCAACTGGTAGGAGCCATATGGTTGTCACTTTATTGTATGCAATGCAATCACGATGTAATGCTTTACTTTATTACTAAGCGGTAGTGATAGTCGTGGAAGCGTAAGATCGGCGAGACGTCAATGATGCTACGATGGAGATCAAGGTGTCGCGCCGGTGACAATGGTGATCATGACGGTGCTTCAGAGATGGAGATCACAGGCACAAGATGATGATGGCCATATCATATCACTTATATTGATTGCATGTGATGTTTATCCTTTATGCATATTATCTTGCTTTGATTGACGGTAGCATTATAAGATGATCTCTCACTAAATTATCAAGAAGTGTTCTCCCTGAGTATGCACCGTTGCGAAAGTTCTTCGTGCTGAGACACCACGTGATGATCGGGTGTGATAGGCTCTACGTTCAAATACAACGGGTGCAAAACAGTTGCACACGCGGAATACTCAGGTTGTACTTGACGAGCCAAGCATATACAGATATGGCCTTGGAACACGGAGACCGAAAGGTCGAGCGTGAATCATATAGTAGATATGATCAACATAGTGATGTTCACCAATGAAACTACTCCATCTCACGTGATGATCGGACATGGTTTAGTTGATTTGGATCATGTGATCACTTAGAGGATTAGAGGGATGTCTATCTAAGTGGGAGTTCTTAAATAATATGATTAATTGAACTTAAATTTATCATGAACTTAGTCCCTGATAGTATCTTGCTTGTTTATGTTGATTGTAGATAGATGGCTCATGCTGTTGTTCCGTTGAATTTTAATGCGTTCCTTGAGAAAGCAAAGTTGAAAGATGATGGTAGAAATTACACGGACTGGGTCCGTAACTTGAGGATTATCCTCATTGCTGCACAGAAGAATTACGTCCTGGAAGCACCGCTGGGTGCCAGGCCTGCTGCTGGAGCAACACCAGATGTTATGAACGTCTGGCAGAGCAAAGCTGATGACTACTCGATAGTTCAGTGTGCCATGCTTTACGGCTTAGAATCAGGACTTCAACGACGTTTTGAACGTCATCGAGCATATGAGATGTTCCAGGAGTTGAAGTTAATATTTCAAGCAAATGCCCGGATTGAGAGATATGAAGTCTCCAGTAAGTTCTATAGCTGCAAGATGGAGGAGAACAGTTCTGTCAGTGAGCATATACTCAAAATGTCTGGGTATAATAATCACTTTATTTAATTGGGAGTTAATCTTCCAGATGATTGCGTCATTGACAGAATTCTCCAATCACTGCCACCAAGCTACAAGAGCTTCGTGATGAACTATAATATGCAAGGGATGAACAAGACTATTCCCGAGCTCTTCGCAATGCTGAAAGCTGCGGAGGTAGAAATCAAGAAGGAGCATCAAGTGTTGATGGTCAATAAGACCACTAGTTTCAAGAAAAAGGGCAAAGGAAAGAAGAAGGGGAACTTCAAGAAGAATGGCAAGCAAGTTGCTGCTCAAGAGAAGAAACCCAAGTCTGGACCTAAGCCTGAAACTAAGTGCTTCTACTGCAAGCAGACTGGTCACTGGAAGTGGAACTGCCCCAAGTATTTGGCGGATAAGAAGGATGGCAAGGTGAACAAAGGTATATGTGATATACATGTTATTGATGTGTACCTTACCAATGCTCGCAGTAGCACCTGGGTATTTGATACTGGTTCTGTTGCTAATATTTGCAACTCGAAACAGGGACTACGGATTAAGCGAAGATTGGCTAAGGACGAGGTGACGATGCGCGTGGGAAACGGTTCCAAAGTCGATGTGATCGCGGTCGGCATGCTACCTCTACATCTACCTTCGGGATTAGTATTAGACCTAAATAATTGTTATTTGGTGCCAGCGTTGAGCATGAACATTATATCTGGATCTTGTTTAATGCGAGACGGTTATTCATTTAAATCAGAGAATAATGGTTGTTCTATTTATATGAGTAATATCTTTTATGGTCATGCACCCTTGAAGAGTGGTCTATTCTTATTGAATCTCGAGAGTAGTGATACACATGTTCATAATGTTGAAGCCAAAAGATGCAGAGTTGATAATGATAGTGCAACTTATTTGTGGCACTGCCGTTTAGGTCATATCGGTGTAAAGCGCATGAAGAAACTCCATACTGATGGGCTTTTGGAACCACTTGATTATGAATCGCTTGGTACTTGCGAACCGTGCCTCATGGGCAAGATGACTAAAACACCGTTCTCCGGTACTATGAAGAGAGCAACAGATTTGTTGGAAATCATACATACAGATGTATGTGGTCCGATGAATATTGAAGCTCGTGGCGGATATCGTTATTTTCTCACCTTCACAGATGATTTAAGCAGATACGGGTATATCTACTTAATGAAACATAAGTCTGAAACATTTGAAAAGTTCAAAGAATTTCAGAGTGAAGTGGAAAATCATCGTAACAAGAAAATAAAGTTTCTACGATCTGATTGTGGAGGAGAATATTTGAGTTACGAGTTTGGTGTACATTTGAAACAATGCGGAATAGTTTCGCAGCTCACGCCACCCGGAACACCACAGCGTAATGGTGTGTCCGAACATCGTAATCGTACTTTACTAGATATGGTGCGATCTATGATGTCTATTACTGATTTACCGCTATCGTTTTGGGGATACGCTCTAGAGACGGCTGCATTCACGTTAAATAGGGCACCATCAAAATCCGTTGAGACGACGCCTTATGAACTGTGGTTTGGAAAGAAACCAAAGTTGTCGTTTCTGAAAGTTTGTGGCTGCGATGCTTATGTGAAAAAGCTTCAACCTGATAAGCTCGAACCCAAATCAGAGAAATGTGTCTTCATAGGATATCCAAAGGAAACTATTGGATACACCTTCTATCACAGATCCAAAGGCAGGACTTTTGTTGCTAAATTCGGAAACTTTCTGGAGAAGGAGTTTCTCTCGAAAGAAGTGAGTGGGAGGAAAGTAGAACTTGACGAGGTAACTGTACCTACTCCCTTATTGGAAAGTAGTGCATCACAGAAAACTATTTCAGTGACACCTACACCAGTTAGAGAGGAAGCTAATGATGATAATCATGAAACTTTAGATCAAGATACTACTGAACCTCGTAGATCAACCAGAGTGAGATCCGCACCAGAGTGGTACGGTAATCCTGTTCTGGAAGTCATGCTACTAGATCATGATGAACCTACGAACTATGAAGAAGCGATGGTGAGCCCAGATTCCGCAAAATGGCTTGAAGCCATGAAATCTGAGATGGGATCCATGTATGAGAACAAAGTATGGACTTTGGTTGACTTGCCCGATGATCGGCAAGCAATTGAGAATAAATGGATCTTCAAGAAGAAGACTGACGCTGACGGTAATATTACTGTCTACAAAGCTCGACTTGTCGCAGAAGGTTTTCGGCAAGTTCAAGGGATTGACTACGATGAGACCTTCTCACCCGTAGCGATGCTTAAGTCTATCCGAATCATGTTAGCAATTGCCGCATTTTATGATTATGAAATTTGGCAGATGGATGTCAAAACTGCATTCCTGAATGGATTTCTGGAAGAAGAGTTGTATATGATGCAACCAGAAGGTTTTGTCGATCCAAAGGGAGCTAACAAAGTGTGCAAGCTCCAGCGATCCATTTATGGACTGGTGCAAGCCTCTCGGAGTTGGAATAAACGCTTTGATAGTGTGATCAAAGCGTTTTGTTTTATACAGACTTTTGGAGAAGCCTGTATTTACAAGAAAGTGAGTGGGAGCTCTGTAGCATTTCTGATATTATATGTGGATGACATATTACTGATTGGAAATGATATAGAATTTCTGGATAGCATAAAGGGATACTTGAATAAAAGTTTTTCAATGAAAGACCTCGGTGAAGCTGCTTACATATTAGGCATAAAGATCTATAGAGATAGATCAAAACGCTTAATTGGACTTTCACAAAGCACATACCTTGACAAGATTTTGAAAAAGTTCAAAATGGATCAAGCAAAGAAAGGGTTCTTGCCTGTATTAGAAGGTGTGAAGTTGAGTCAGACTCAATGCCCGACCACTTCAGAAGATAATGAAAGATGTTCCCTATGCTTCAGCCATAGGCTCTATCATGTATGCAATGCTGTGTACCAGACCTGATGTGTGCCTTGCCATAAGTTTAGCAGGGAGGTACCAAAGTAATCCAGGAGTGGATCACTGGACAGCGGTCAAAAACATCCTGAAATACCTGAAAAGGACTAAGGATATGTTTCTCATATATGGAGGTGACAAAGAGCTCATCGTAAAAGGTTACGTTGATGCAAGCTTTGACACTGATCCGGACGATTCTAAATTGCAAACCGGATATGTGTTTACATTAAACGGCGAAGCTGTCAGTTGGAGCAGTTCTAAACAAAGCGTCGTAGCAGGATCTACATGTGAAGCGGAGTACATAGCTGCTTCGGAAGCAGCAAATGAAGGAGTCTGGATGAAGGAGTTCATATCCGATCTAGGTGTCATACCTAGTGCATCGGGTCCAATGAAAATCTTTTGTGACGATACTGGTGCAATTGCCTTGGCAAAAGAATCCAGATTTCACAAGAGAACCAAGCACATGAAGAGACGCTTCAATTCCATCCGGGATCTAGTCCAGGTGGGAGACATAGAGATTTGCAAGATACATACGGATCTGAATGTGGCAGACCAGTTGACTAAGCCTCTTCCACGAGCAAAACATGATCAGCACCAAGACTCCATGGGTGTTAGAATCATTACTATGTAATCTAGATTATTGACTCTAGTGCAAGTGGGAGACTGAAGGAAATACGCCCTAGAGACAATAATAAAGTTATTATTTATTTCCTTATATCATGATAAATGTTTATTATTCATGCTAGAATTGTATTAACCGGAAACATAATACATGTGTGAATACATAGACAAACAGAGTGTCACTAGTATGCCTCTACTTGACTAGCTCGTTAATCAAAGATGGTTATGTTTCCTAACCATGAACAAAGAGTTGTTATTTGATTAACGAGGTCACATCATTAGTTGAATGATCTGATTGACATGACCCATTCCATTAGCTTAGCATCCGATCGTTTAGTATATTGCTATTGCTTTCTTCATGACTTATACATGTTCCTATAACTATGAGATTATGCAACTCCCGTTTGCCGGAGGAACACTTTGGGTGCTACCAAACGTCACAACGTAACTGGGTGATTATAAAGGAGCATTACAGGTGTCTCCAAAGGTACATGTTGGGTTGGCATATTTCGAGATTAGGATTTGTCACTCCGATTGTCGGAGAGGTATCTCTGGGCCCTCTCGGTAATGCACATCACATAAGCCTTGCAAGCATTACAACTAATATGTTAGTTGTGAGATGATGTATTATGAAACGAGTAAAGAGACTTGCTGGTAATGAGATTGAACTAGGTATTGGATACCGACGATCGAATCTCGGGCAAGTAACATACCGATGACAAAAGGAACAACGTATGTTGTTATGCGGTCTGACCGATAAAGATCTTCGTAGAATATGTAGGAGCCAATATGGGCATCCAGGTCCCGCTATTGGTTATTGATCGGAGACGTGTCTCGGTCATGTCTACATTGTTCTCGAACCGTAGGGTCCGCACGCTTAAAGTTACGATGACAGTTATTATGAGTTTATGCATTTTGATGTACCGAAGTTAGTTCGGAGTCCCGGATGTGATCACGGACATGACGAGGAGTCTTGGAATGGTCGAGACATAAAGATTGATATATTGGATGACTATATTCGGACACCGGAAGGGTTCCGGAGAAGTTTCGGATAAAACCGGAGTACCGGAGGGGTTACCGGAACCCCCCGCGGTGTTAATGGGCCTTATGGGCCTACTGTGGAGAAGAGGAAGGGGCTCCCAGGGCAGGCCGCGCGCCCCCTCTCCCCCTAGTCCGAATTGGACAAGGAGGGAGGGGCGGCGCCCCCCCTTTCCTATTCTCCCTCCACCTCTCCTAGTTGGACAAGGAACGGGGAGGGGAGTCCTACTCCCGGTAGGAGTAGGACTCCTCCTGCGCCCTCCTCTAGGCCGGCGCACCCCCCCCCCCTTGGATCGTTTATATACGGAGGCAGGGGGCACCCTAGAACACACAAGTTGATCCTCGTGATCGTTCCTTAGCCGTGTGCGGTGCCCCCTGCCAGCATATTCCACCTCGGTCATATCGTTGTAGTGCTTAGGCGAAGCCCTGCGTCGGTGGAACATCATCATCGTCACCACACCGTTGTGCTGACGGAACTCATCCCCGAAGCTTTGCTGGATCGGAGCCCGGGGAGCGTCATCGAGCTGTACGTGTGCTAAGAACTCGGAGGTGCCGGAGTAACGGTGCTTGGATCGGTCGGATCGGGAAGAAGACGTACGACTACTTCCTCTACGTTGTGTCAACGCTTCTGTTGCGATCTACAAGGGTACGTAGATCATACTCTCCCCTCTCGTTGCTATGAATCACCATGATCTTGCGTGTGCGTAGGAAATTTTTTGAAATTACTGCGTTCCCCTTCACTATCTGGTTAATCTCCGGGTCTACTATGAGTTTCATGTTGGGTGGGAAACAAACAGTAAAGAAGTCATTATCTGTATTTTTTAACTGAAGCCATTATCTGCCTGCTATTATTGGTTTTGGGTCTATCCACAGGTTGCTACCATCACTCTGGATTTCTGCATGCACTCCTTACATAATCTCACTATGTTTTATTCCTATGCATGATAGTTATTGTAAAAAATGGAACTGAACATGTAGAGCAAAAGAGACGAGCCTTGCATGGCAATAAAATTTCATGCAGACGTCGGTCCATGGTAGGCGCAAAGGCAGCCCCCCTCCACGCATTTCGGATTGTAATCGAGAGGAAGATATCTGTTCTGAGGGGGTTCGGAAGGAGAAGACAAATCCTATTTAGCCCCTGAGGTCTTCGCTCTAACTTGGCATGCCTTGATGTTGGTTATATCATGCATATGGTGTCTTGCATTTCTTACTTTATACATCAAATATGTCATCTTCTTAGTTTAGACATCCTTTGTGCAAATGACATCTGTTTAGTTTATTCATCGTTTATGTGAATTATGCAACGCCATCTTGTTTAGCCAGGCATCATATATGTGAATTTTGCAATGCCATCCTGCTTAGCCAGTCATCTTATATGTAAATTATATCAGGCCATCCTTTTTTCGTTACATATTACATTTGTCAACAATGTTAGTACATTCAACTACTCTTCATGTGCATCAGCCATTTGACACGGTGATGGCAAATTCTGGAGTGAAAACAAGGTCTTCAGTGCAGACTGTGCTATCTGACGAAGCGCATATCTCGCTAGTTACGGATAGCTCCTCAGAGGAGGATTCAGTGATAGATGACCAGTCCTATTCCCTCCCCCCCCCCCGAGGTGTATGCTCTAACTTAGCAGGGTTATGTTGCTCATATCGTGCATATGGTGTCTCGCATTGCTATGTCATTTGATTAGTTTAGACATGCTTTGTGTGAATGCCACCTGTTCAGTGTCTAATTACCATATATGTTAATTATGCATTGCCATCTTGTTGCAAGACATTATATATGTGAATTATACAATGCTATCTTGTTGCAAAGGCACTATATATGTGAATTATGCAATTCCATGTTGTTTAGCCAATCATCATGTATGTGAATTATATCATGCTATCATTTTTTTGTATTACGTGTTCCATTTGTCGACAACGTTCGTATATTCAACTACTCTTCCTGTGCATCAGCCATTTGAAGCGGTGATGGAAGTATGTGGAGTGAAAACAAGGTATTCAGAGCAGACAATGCTACCTGCTGAAGCAGACATCTTGCTGGTTACAGAGAGCTCCTCAGAGGAGGATTCAGAGACTGATGACCAGTCCTATTTCCCCCCTGAGGTCTATGCTCAAACTTGGCAGGGTTATATTACCCATGTCATGCATGTTGTCTTGCATTTCTTAGTTTTTACATCATATATGGATTGTCATTTGCTTACTTGCTTACTATATAAATCATATATTTGAATTATATCATGCCATCATGTTTACATAGTACAAACACATCATCTATCTGAATTATGGCATGGCAACCCATTTAATAAAGACATCATATAGTTATATCATCTCATCCTGTTTAGTGTTTACAGTCATCATATTTTGAATTATGGCATTCTATCCGTGAATGTATGTGAATTATGGCATACCAACCTATTTAATAAACACATTATATAGTTATGTCATGTCATCCTGTTTACATAGTCTCATATTTTGAACTATGTCTTTCCATATTTTTTAGTTAGCCATCATAATGTGAAATTGTGTCATGATATCCTGTTTAGTTAGCCATCATATATGTGAAATTGTGTCATGCTATCATGTTTGGTTAGACAACATAAATATGAATTATTTCATGCCCTCTTTTATTCCCCAGTATCCATTGCACCTGTCTATCATACAATATCTATACTTTCAATTACTTTTCTTGTTTATCAGCCATTTGAATTGGAGAGCGTGATGGCAGTATCTAAGGGAGTAACAACACGGTCTTCAGAAAAGATAGTGCTACCAATTGATGCAGATAGAACCACAGTTGTACTTGCCCAAGGACCAGATCCACCACACATAACCCAGACTCTCGCAGATTGTACCCCTACCCAGTTGGACAGAGAACCAGCTACACCCCTTCTAACCCCAACCCCGGCAGATAGTAACCCAGTTCCAGTTGACACATCACCGTCTCCACCACAGAGCACCCAAACACGAGCGGTTAGTAAGGGAACTACAGTGCCCAAAGCACGAGGACCACCACTCCAAATCCCAATTCAACGCTTAAAGGAGAAGAAGATTTGTTCTCAGGTCAGATTTTGTAGCTATGGTTCATACTCCTTTGCTCTTGCATTACTGTATTTACTCATACCAACTATTTTCAAATTTTAAGGATGGAATTGAAACTCCAATGGCGCAACATGTATGTTTTAAACTTGTTTCTTTAACTGGTTTGCTGTTGTAACCTGCTCTATGTTGATTTTAGTTTCAATTGAATAAACAGTTATGTTCTCATGTCATGCACATTACAAGTGTTGTTATTGCTCTATAGTTACCCATACTTATATTCTGTCTATTCTGCTTTGTCTTGAACAAATATTATTTGAACTGTGTCTTATCTTGATTTGGCAACAAAAACTAGAACGATATAGACCATAAAGTGACTATGGTACATAGATATATGTTTGTTTCATGTTGTTATCCTGTCCACTTTACTATTGAACTCATTTACCAAAATGAGTTTCATATACAACATGGTAAACATGTGATGTGTCTGCTTGTTTCTCTTTTAGAATGTGACCAAAATATTGGAGAACAGTACCGTGTTATCCAATGGTAAAGGAAGTAATACTGATAAGGTTCAAGATAGTGAGACATCCCTGTTGGTCTCCAAGAAAGATGATAAAAACTATCTTGACGACAGTGAGGGAACCCAAAAGTCATGTCTTGATGTAGTGTTCGAGTTACTGGCCACTACTGCTGGCACAAGCTCTTCGAACTCGCTTCCTGAATCAGTTGGTCTTCTTGAGTCTCAACTTCAAGTTGAAAGACATCGATGAGATGTGCTGTGACAGGAAGCTGAAGGACTGAGGAAGTCCCTGTAGAATTCAGATGCATATTTTCTGGTGCAACAGCAAGCGCTGGAGGATTTAAGCGCCAAACAAGAGAAAGTTAATAAGCTTGCTAAGCATCTTGCCAGCATTATGGGTACCCAGGATATTGTTTCTTGAGATCTTCTGAAGTGGTTTTAGTTCTGGATTTGTTTTACTGCGGTGTTTATTTGCGCTGGTCGCCAACTTTGACAACCAGTGTATATGATATGCTGCTTTATTCCCTATATTTGCACTGGTGGCGAACTTTGATGCCCAGTGGATGTAATATGTGTAATAGCCGTGATAGCCCAGCGTTAGTTGTTTGCTTATTTATTTCATTGTTGTCTTGTTTATTTGTTTGCTTGTAGTCATTGCACTTCTTTTTCTGCGGTTAGCTAGTGGCCGCAATAACCTATTTTTCAAAACTAGGCCACAATAACCATGGGCTAATATTTACTGTAGTGACACTGGGCCTCCTACTGGCCGTAAAAACAGTGGGCCTTCTACGGGCCATAGAAACAATGGGCCTTCTACGGGCCGTAGGAACAATGGGCCTTCTGCGGGCCGTATCATCAATGGGCCTTATACGGGCCATATGATCAATTGGCCAAACATGGGCCAAATAGACCACATTATGGCCGTAAACGGGGTAGAGTTGGAATCGTCCGTTCATAGGCCGACCATAATGGGCCATCGTTAATAGGCCGTATTTGATGACGCTATGAAAACGACCCAACGTATTAACGGGCCACAAATGGGCCGACTGTAACCACGGGCTGAATTTGGCCCACAAGCAGAAAATGACAATAACGGGCCGTAAGTAAACAAATGCTGGAAATGAGCCCAAGAATAAATAGGCTCTGAGAAGGCCGAAAGATAACATGGGCTGGAAACAGCCCAACGGAATAACAGGCCGTTAATGGGTATAAAGTGATACACTGTTCATTACTGGCCAGTTTCACCACGGGCCGTTAATGGGTCTAAAGTGATACACTGTTCATTACAGGCCAGTTTCACCACGGGCCGTTAATAGGCCAAGAGTCACATAGGGCCTCATATGGGCCGAAAGACGTCTGGGCCATACATGGGCCAGAAGTGAAAACAGGCTGGAATCATATTGGGTGGCCCAGATGACGCTACTGGGCCTAATTCGGATAGGGCGTAACGGGCCTTGGGTTAGCGGGCTGTAAATGGGCTATATGCGAACATGCCGTTAACAGGCTTTACATGGGCCGGCCCGCCACCTTTTGACCAAGTCAAACGGGCCGGCCTTTTCACAGGAATGGGCCTCTGTTGGGCTGTGCCACGTGTCGACGTATCAAAGGCGCCTTCTGTCCAATGAGTGGATGACATTTGTCCCAGCGATGAGCTGACACGTGTTTCCTCCAGCCAATGATGATTTTACATATGGAAAATCCCCATTGGTCGGGGCTGTTAACGGGTTATCAGATCCAAAACCCGACCCGATATCTTAACGGCGTTCCGTTATGATGGATGTCACGTGTCGGTCACCCTTGACGAAAGCACTTCTGTGACACGGGATTTATCGTCATGGAAGTGGACACTTCCGTGATGATAATTTTGGTAATGTCATGGAACACTTCTACGACAGCACATGTATGACTATCTTGATTCTGTCATAAAATCGTCATGGATGTACATGCATGACAGAAAATGCGACCTACTATGACAAACACGTATCATCACGGAAGTGTATTTTTTTTGTAGTGTTTTTTTGTGCAGGTATTCGGTGACTTGCGCGTTGTCTCCTACTTGATTGATACCTTGGTTCTCAAAATTGAGGGAAATACTTACTCTACTTTGCTGCATCACCCTTTCCTCTTCAAGGAAAAAAACAACGCAAGCTCAAGAAGTAGCACGGTAGAACTTCCTACACCCCCAGCAGCACCTTGATTTCCATCCATCATCCCGCCTTGGATATTCTGCCCTCTGAAGCCATCTCTGGATCTGAACTCCAACTCTCTTCTGTCCTCCATGTAATTGTAGCGATCTAGATCTTCTTCCTTTCTTCTGTACTGATAATTCTCTTTGCTCCCTCTGTTGAACCTACCTTGCCCCCTCCCTCCACCATAATTCCTATTCATGGCGTGGTCTAAGATGTCAGGCGGTGACGGGAAAGGAAACCCTAAATGAAAGTGATCCCACCCTCCTATCAACCCAGGGGGGAGAGGAGTTTATATCCTAGAAAGCGCACGAGGGGTGCATTTGCATTTAGCACCCCCTTTTCATTTAGCTCATACCCCTAGTATCATTATTATTTAACAAATTAGCTATTTCGATGGGGATATAGCAATCCATCTTTTTGGAATTTCCCCCTAACCATCAATTCCATTCTCATCAACACTAGCTTTATCCCCAATGTTCACCCAGCTCTTACCAACATGGAAATTTCCAAATTTAGGTTCAATGGTTGACCAGAAATCTAGGATTTTCACAAATTGTTTCTTCTGCATTTTCTCTCTAACTATCTCCCCCTCAGTATAATCCCCACATTTCTCATAGTGGTTTGCATTTTTATTAATCAAATTGTGTTGATATCCCTCCCCAATAGAAGAGATATGAGCATGATTCATGTTAATCAAATTGTTCTGATATCTCTTCTCATCAGAGGGGATATAAATAGCATTCTCATTTCTCTCAGGATCAATATAACCAGATACAATCCTTTTTTCCCTTCCTCTCACAGGTTTCAGATTAACTGGAGAGTGAAAGTATTTGGATGGGATAGGGTTTGTACCTGTAGGAACCGATGGATGACCAGCCTCACCATCAAATTCCTCTCGGACCAGCAGCCAAAAATGAATGCCAGTAGGAGAGGATCCTGCTCCGCCCCATTGGATCGTGATTACTTGTATCTGCATTGGTATTTCCCCGAAGAGGAGAGGATGATGCAGCACAACAACGGTAAGTATTTCCCTCAGTTATGAAAATAAGGTTATCAATCTAGTAGGAGAACCAAGCAACACCATGTAAACGATACATGCACACAAAGAACAAATACTTGCAACCCAACCCGTAAGAGGGGTTGTCAATCCCTCCTCGGTATTGAGATAGATACAATTGTAGTAGATTGGATAAATAGATCTTGCAAAAACACAAAATAAAATAAATAGATAAAAATTGCAACAAGGTATTTTTGGGCTTTTTGAATAATAGATCTAAAAACAATATGATAAAGATAGACCTGGGGCTGTAGATTTTACTAGTGGCTTCTCTCGAGAAAATAGCATACGATGGGTAACCAAATTACTGTTGGGCAATTGATAGAAGAGCAAATAATTATGAGATATCCAAGGCAATGGTCATGTATATAGGCATCACGTCCATGATTAGTAGATCGACTCCTGCCTGCATCTACTACTATTACTCCACACATCGACCGCTATCCAGCAGGCATCTAGTGTATTAAGTTCATGGGGAAACAAAGTAATGCAATAAGAACGATGACATGATGTTAGACAAGATCTATTCATGTAGGAATAGACCCCAATCTTTTTATCCTTAATAGCAACGATACATGTGTTCCTTACTACCCCTTCTGTCACTGGGTGAGGACACCGCAAGATCGAACCCATCACAAAGCACCTCTTCCAATTGCAAGAAAAATCAATCTAGTTGGCCAAACCAAACCAAATTTTTGGAGAAGAAATACGAGGCTATAACAATCATGCATATAAGAGATCAAGGAAGACTCAAATAATATTCATAGATGGATCTGATCATAAACTCGCAATTCATCGGATCTCAACAAACACACCGCAAAAAGTCATTACATCAAATAGATCTCCAAGAACATCCAGGAGAACATTGTATTGAGAAAAAAGAGAGGAGAAGCCATCTAGCTACTGTCTACGGACCCGTAGGTCTATGGTGAACTACTCACGCATAATTGAAGGAGCACCAATGAGGATGATGAACCCCTCCTGATCGTGTTCCCCTCCGGCAGGGTGCTGGAATAGGCTCTAGATTGGATCTCGTGGTTCTGGAACTTGTGGCGGCTGGAATTGTGTTTCATCGACCCCCCTAGGGTTTGTGGAATATTTGGGTATTTATAGAGCTGAGAAGCGGTGGAAAGGACTCCCATGGGCCCCACCACCCACCTGGGTGTCAGAGGCCTCTGGCACGCTATAGTGGGTTATGGGCCCCACGGGCCTCCCCTCTGGTACTTTCTTGGCTCCCAAGCTTTCTTCTGGCCAGAAAAAATCTCCAAAAAGTTTCATGGCATTTGGGCTTCGTTTGGTACTGATATTCTGCGAAGTAAAAAACAAGCAAAAAAATAGCAACTGGCACTGGGCACTATGTCAATAGGTTTGCCCCAAAAAATGATATAAAGTTGCTATAAAATGAATATAAAACATACAAGAATGATAATATAACAGCATGGAACAATCAAAAATTATAGATACGTGGGAGACATATCAGAGCGCGCAAGGTTGAGGAGGCGCAGGATCGACGAGCGAAGCACGACGATCTCCTGGGCATAACCACCGTCTTCAATGCCTTCTTCTTCGCAGGATTCGCCTTCTTCTTCTCCACCAGCGCCCCCAATGACCGTGTCAGCCACAACGCCGATGCATCTTCCTTGTCTGACTCGATTATCAGCGGCACCATCGCGGTGCCCGGAGCAGCCAGCGCTCTGACGCTCCAGTCGCGCCCCCCAAGACCCGGTTGCGGCCCCCGGAGCGGCCAACGCCATGATAACCCCGATCATGGCCTCCGAAGGCCCTGTTGGTGTGGGACGGGGAGATATGAAGAGCCTCCACTTCATCGCCTGCTCGGGGCAACCTAAGGCCGCCTCCTCCATCACCCAGAGCAGCATCCTAAGCGCCCCCACCGGCTCTCCGATGGGCGTGAGGCGAAGATCTTCCTCCTAAGTGAGCATGCGGTGCGCATTCCTCGCCGCGGCCTGCGTGTCCTTCTCTGTGAACCATGAGAGGATCTTCCTCATCCTCTCCATCTTCAGCTTGTCTCCATTAACAATCTCCAACATCCTCTGCTCGAGACGCATCTTCCAGTCCGCCATTGTCGCCGAAGCACGCCGAGTGGAGGTGGGAGCAGTGATTGGCAGGGGCAATTTCGTTGAGTGGGAATGGGATTGGGAGTGGAGCCCACACCCTTGAATTCTCCTTAAATGCCTTCTGTCCATGGCGACTCCCCTCCTCCCACTCCTCGGTCCGCGCAACGTGTCGTGCCTCGGTCTGCAACTGCCCGACGAGCACAACATGGCAAGGGAAAAATATCTGCACTCTCTCCATGATGATCTCTCTATCTCTCTCCAACCGGTCGTCAATGCACCTACCTCAGTCATCGACGAGGATGAGCCGCTCGGATTTGGCTCGCCGGATCAGCTCTCCCCACCGGTAGACCAGCAACGCCGGCGCGCGGAGGTCGGAGACGAGGTGTACCGCCCCCCTGCAGTCTCTTGATAGCCAGTGCATGAGCATATACGTAGAACGGGAAGTATGTCCTCAAGGGAGATTGTATATGGGTTGCTCCATTTAGGTTTTGGTCCTTTTTGTTTAACACATTAGGGGGGGGGGGTCAAAAAGCTTGTGTGCTTTAAGGAAAAGGAGCATTCATTTTATAAGTTTTTATGCATTTCAAAAATGTTATTGTTTTATTTTGAACAACAAAATCATGCATTTTTTAAAGAGAATCATCCATTTAAAAATAGTCATGCATAAAAAATCATGGGTTAGAAAAGAATGAAAAAATACAAACTTTTGAAAAGAATAGAAAAATGAAAAAATAATACCCCTCCGATCCATATTAATTGTCGTAGCTTTAGTCTACAACGTTGTACTAAAGCTGCGATCCATATTAATTGTCGCAGCTTTAGTCTACAATGTTATACTAAAGCTGCGATAATTAATATGGATGGGAGGAAGTAAGAAGAAAAATAACAAAAAAAATAAAGAAAATAAAATAAAAGAATCGATAGAGAAAATGACACACAGGTATAAAGCCGAAAAACAAAGCGCACCTACCTAAAAAATCTCGCTGATACCGGCACATGAGCTGGGCCATCCTTTGGTGCCCTGACGAAATGGGATCATTATATTTAGTGCTTAAGGCATGGAATGCTTCTCAATTGTGTGCTTTAACAGGCCCATCACTTGGTGTCTTGTGCTAAATGGAGTCTAATTATTGAGAATCCCTATTTAGCACATAAGACGAAGAATACTTCCCTCATTAACGAGTCGGCCCATCATTGGATGTCATGTGAGAAATGGGGTCATATTCTTGGGACAACATATTTAGTGGAAGATTCTAAAAAAACCTATTTAGTGGATAAGACCTAAAATACTACATCATTGATAAGAAATGCGCACACCCTAAAAGCTGACAGGCTAAGCAGTTGCTTGTCCGTTTGCCAGGCTAGCTCCTCTCACTCGTTCTTCTAGAAAATAAATACTTAACTTGCTGGTTTAGAAAAAAAACGTCTATCATTTCCTTATAGATTTGGAAAAGTTCCTAAACTTATGAAAAATGTGTAAATAAATAAATAAAATTTAATATATATTCATGAATTTTAAAAATGTAAATAAATTAAAGTAAATCATGATTTCACAAAATTTTAAAATGATCACCTCAGACATTTTAAAATGTTCATGGAAACTCAAAATATTCACGAATTTATAAATAACTTCTTCAATTTCAGAAATTATTTGTAAATTTTCCATGAGTTTAAAAACATTCATAAAATATAAAACTTTCGCAATTTAGCAATTTTTTCATGAATTGATAAGATATTCTTGAACTTGAAAAACTTCATAAATTTAAAATATTCATGAATTTTAAATGTGTACATGTATTAAAAAACTAAAAATTAAAGAACAAAATGAAAATAAATAAGAACCAAAATAGGAAAGACTAAAATGCAAAAAGAAATAAAATAGGTAAAATCTGAAAAAGAAACAAAAAACAAAGACGATGGAGCCATGGGCCGGACTATTACATTCCCATGCTGTGTACGTTTTACGATTAGTGAAGTGTCCGGAGCGACAAGTACTATTCAAGAATTTTAAAAGTGTTCAGGAATTGACAAAATAAAAATAACAGAAGAAAGCAAAAAATAAATAAGAACCGAAATAGGAAAAATAAAAAAGGTAAAACCGGAAAAAGAACCCAAAAAGCACAGACGATGCAATAATGGGCCGGCCTGTTACATTCCAGTGGTGTGTGCCTTTTACGATTAGTGAACTGTCCGGAGCTACATTACTAAATACTCCCTTCGCTCCGAATTACTCGTCGCAAAAATGGATGTATCTAGATGCTAGATACATCCATTTCTAGATACATCTATTTCTGCGACGAGTAATTCGGAACAAAGAGAGTATGATACTTCCTTCGTTCCTAAATATAAGTGCTTTTAGATATTCCAATGCGGATTATATACAAAGCAAAATGAGTGAATCTACACTCTAAAATATATCTATATAATTTGTATGTAGTGTTTATTAAAATACCTAAAATTTAAAAAGAATAAAAATAGAAAATTAATAAAAGAAAAATAATAACGAAAATTTAAAGACAGAAAATAAAATAAAAAATAATAAATGGACCTCTGCAGTTTGGCCTGGCCGCCTCCGCTAAATAAAATTTACATACACTGGTAGAAACGGACAAACAAAGTGCACTTACATAAAAAAAACTCACTGATGCTGGCACAGGAGGTGGATATCTTTTGGTGTTTTAGGGTAAAACCAAGTTAATTCATGAAAGGCCAAATTAAGTGGGATACAATTTATGTCATGGGGTTGGTTAAGCCACACATGACGACGTGGCGCCAGAGAAACTAAAAATCTAGCTAAACTATGTGCCTCAACATTGATAGCGCGACTCTCAAAGGTACAATTACACTTAAAAAGCTTTGCTCTAAGTTTAATATCACAAATGATGGCACGGAATCTATCATTACTTCCCTTCAATATGTCACCCACCACTTGCTTTGCATCTGATGCTACTACGAACTGGTGGAGATTTAGGTCTTCCGCGAGCACAAGTGCCTCCCTACATACAATAGCCTCCAGACTTATCAGGTCATGAACTCCAGTAATGGCAAGGGACAAACTACCCAAATATGTATTGTTGTTGTCTCTACAAACTACCGCTACTATGCCTCTCCTGCCTTGTTGAACACCTGCATCCACATGAATTTTAGCAAACCCCAAAGGAGGAGCCTTCGGGCATTTGTTTACAGTAGTAACGAAATTTGGGATGCCAGCGCTTGCTTGTACATGATGTTCTTCTGTGATAACTTCAAGTACGTCTATGAAGCGATTGACAAACGACTGCAAAGAATGTGGGCATTGAAAAATCCTTCATGGATTGACTTTTGCCTAGCACACCATATTGACCAAAGTGTCTGATAGGAGATGGATTCCTACCAGGTCTAGCCCTCGGGTTGTAGGGATGGAAGGGAGGCTGTCGAGGCGATGGGCGCGAGCGGTGACGCGTCGGCACCGTGGTCACGCGAGAGGGAGAGGGAGTGTGCAGGGTGCGGCCAGGGTTTAGGGTTTCGGCTCCTGTAGGGAGCCGGGCAATAGTTATGACTTATTGCTTAATTCCAAAACGAGTCCTTACAAGTGTTTATATAATCCTTGATGAGCTAATAAAAATAAAGATAAGTTGGGCCAAGCCCCTAATAAGTCGCTCCACTGGGCCTCCTTCGGCTATAAGTGACGCCGCTCATAACATCTCTCCCTGCCTACGCAAACAGCTCGTCCTCGAGCTGAAAGTCTTGAAAATGCTGGCGGAACTCCTCGAGCTGCTCCCAAGTGGCATCATCCTCCGGAAGGCCTTGCCACTGGATCAACAAACGCCAAACACCTCGGCTCTGCTGGGCCTTCAACACATTCTCTGGACCCAGAAGGAGACGTCCATCTGAGGTTGGAGAAAGCGTCGGCGCATCCGCTGGCGGATCACGGCGGAAAGGCTTCAACAAGCCCACATGGATGCGGGCGCCAGGTGGGAGCTGAAGGCGGTATGCGACGTTGCCGATGCGTTCTAACACTGGAAACGGTCCGGTGTAGCGAGAGCCCAGCTTGCACTTACCGCACGGGTCTAGTGACTTCATGGTGCGGTGAAGGAGCCGCAGCGACACCCAGTCACCCACCGCAAACTCCGCCTCACGGTGGTGGGCGTAGTAGTATTTCTTGGAGAGCTGCTGGGCCTAGAGAAGACGCTGGCGCACCTCGGCAAGGATCGCATCCCTGCTACAGGGAAGGTCACCTGCCGCCTCCGTCTGGGATGAAACGGCAGGATGGGTGGTGGATGACGGTCGTAGACCACCTCAAAGGGTGTGGCATGCAGGGCGGAGTGGTAGGAGGTGTTGTAGCAGTACTCTGCCCAAGCAAGCCAGTCCACCCAAGCACGTGGACGATCACCTGTAACACATCGTAAATACATAGCAATCACCTTGTTGACCACCTCAGATTGGCTGTCCGTCTGGGGGTGGAATGTCGTACTCAGGCGCAGTTTCACGCCCGCCATCCGAAAAAGATCGCGCCAGACATGGCCAGTGAACACCGGGTCACGGTTGCTGACGATCGAAGAGGGGAACCCGTGGAGGCGGACGATGCCGTCGAAGAAGGACACGCAACGGAGGTGGCGGTGTAGGGATGGCCGAGCGCGATGAAGTGCACATAACTGGAGAAGCGGTCAACCACCGTAAGAATGACGGACTTGCCGCCCACCTTGGGGAGACCCTCGATGAAGTCCATGGAGATGTCGTCCCAGACCTGAGAGGGCACCTCAAGGGGTTGTACCAGCCCCGCCGGCTCCAGTGTCTCCGTCTTGTTCTGCTGGCACGTCATGCAAGACCGCACCCAGTCTCGTACCAGTGCACGGTCGCCGGGGATGTAGAAATCTGCTCGGAGACGATGGAGGGTATTCTGCACACCCTCGTGGCCGATCGAGTGGGCCAGCAGCAAGGCCTGGTGACGGAGGTCACTGTGATCCGGCACAAAGAGCCGTCGCCCGTGCAAGACCTGTCCATGCGCCATGGCTCCTCCAGGTCGCTGGCCTCGAGGCGTTGACGAAGGTGCTACGCGTCTGGGGTGCTCATGGCGGCTCCGCGGATGTCATCGATGAAGACGGAGGAGGGCCCTGAGGGGGTGCAGAGGACCGCCCCAGTGTTGAGCGACCCAGATGGTACTCGACGGCGAAGTCGAATCCAAAGAGCTTGCTGATCCACTAATGCTGCGACACAGTGGAGAGGGCCTCGTCCAACAAGAACTTGAGGCTGTAGTGATCCGTGCGAATACGGAACGGCCGCCCCCATAGATACGGCTGCCAGTGGCACACAACATGCACCACGCCGACGAGCTCCCTCTCGTAACGGCGAGCTTGTGATGGCGCGTGGCGAAGGGTCTGCTGAAGAACGCGAGCGGCCCATCGCTCTGATGAAGGACGGCGGCAAACCTCACACCCTAGGCGTTGCAGTCCACCATGAACATCTTGTCGAAGGCAGGCATCTGGAGGACCGGCCCCGTAGTGAGAGCCTGCTTGAGGGTCTGGAACACCTCGGTCGCCTCAGTATCCCAGGGGAAGGCGTTGCAGCGCAACAGGCGCTTGAGCAGAGCCGCGATGAGGACGAACTCCCAAATGAGCTTCCAGTAGTAGCTCGCGAGGCCCAGGAAGACGCGGAGGGCCCGCGGCGAGTGCAGCGTTGTCCAAGCCGCAGAGGCCCCGCGTAGAGTGTGGCGTTGGCCAAGCCGCGATAGCCGTGACCTTGTCGGCATCTGTAGCGACACCCTCTGCCAAGATGATGTGGCCGAGATAGGCGACGGATGTCGTGCCGAACGAGGACTTCGACTGCTTGAGGTGTATATGGTGCGCTCGAAGCTCATTGAAGACAATGGCCACATGATACAGGTGCTCCGCCCATGATGATCTGTAGATAAGAATGTCATCAAAGAAAACAAGCACAAACCGGCGCAAGTAGGGGCGGAGGACGTCGTTCATCAAGGCCTGGAATGTCGCCGGGGCATTAGAGAGGCCAAAGGGCATCACGAAGAACTCGAAGTGGCCGTGATGAGTGCGAAAGGCCGTCTTCGCGACATCGTCCGGGTGCACCCGCACTTGATGATATCCCAAATGGAGGTCGAGCTTGGTGAAGAAGCGTGCCCCGTGTAGCTCGTCCAGGAGTTCATCCACGACGGGGATAGGAAATTTGTCCTTGGACGTCCTGGCGTTGAGAGCATGATAGTCGATGCAGAAATGCCATGAACCATCGACCTTGCGCACAAGGAGCATCGGCGCGGAGAACAGTGATGTAGAGATCCAGATGCTACCCTGGGCGAGCATGATCGCATACTGGCGCTCTAGCTCGTCCTTCTGCAGCTGGGGGTAGCGGTACGATCGCATGGCAAATTGAGCTATGTCCGGGAGCAGGTGGATGTGGTGGTGGTAGGGTCGGACTGGCGGGAGGCCCTGTGGCTCGTCGAAGAGGTCACTGTGCTGCCGCAACAGGCTAGCCAACAGGGGATGCTCAGCATAGACGGCAGCCGCCATCAGCTGGGGCTGGGGCACCGCCAGGGTGGAGCCACCCATGGCCTCCCATCAGACGCGGCGACCCAGGTGCCAGAAAATCATCGTCATGGCGTCGAAGTCCCATAGGATGGGACCCAGGGTCCATAAAAAGTCGACGCCAAGGATGAAGTCGAAGAAGCCCAAGTCAGTGCCAACGCAGGTGACGGTGAAGTGCTCATAGCCGGTGATGATGGGGACATGCCGAGCAATACCCTGGTAGTGGAGACAGACACCGTTGGCACGGTAACTCGTAGCAGCTCCCTGCCAGTTGGTTGCAGCGCCAGACGGCGCATGGTGGCCTCGGGAAGGAAATTGTGGGTGGAGCTTGTATCCAGCAGTGCGAGGAACCGCTCTCCGTTGATCTTCACCGGCAGCAGAATAGTCTTCTCCGTCCGTATGCCCGCGAGTGCATGGAGGGAGATGACGAGGGCATTCGCCTGGGCGGGGCCCGGGGGAACCTCGTCGACCAATGGGGCGGCCGGGTCACCAAGCCCGGTGGTGATGTCATCCTCCTCGATGTAGTCCGCGGCCTCCGAATAGAAGAGGCGCAGGCAAACGTGGCCCGGGACGTAGGGCTTGTCGCAGTTGTAGCACAACCCTTTACAAGGGTGCTTGAGCTGCTCGGCTGGGGTGAGCCGACGGACGAGGCGCGTCGCGGCCGGGGTGTTTGGCGCCGCGGGAGACTGGGCAGGACGCCCTGACGCTGGTGGTGTCGGTGTCGGCCCGGGGGGCTGTCGGGCGCCCCAGGGCGGTGGCGCCTGCTCCATGGCCACCACAGTACATGGACGTGTGGCGGTCCTATGGTCCGCGCATCTCCATGTCCATGTGGATATGATCCGGCAGACCACCAACAAAGAGCTCAGCCCGTTGGCGAGCCGTGACGCCAGGCAAGTGGCAAGCCAGGGCCTGGAAGCGGTCGGCAAAGTCTTGCACCATGGAGGTGAAAGGCAGGCGCCCAAGCTCCGCCAACCGGCTTCCGCGTAGCGGCGGGACGAAGTGTAAGAGGCATAGCTCACGGAAGTGCTCCCATGGGGACATGCCGCCCTCGTCCTATTTGAGGGCGTAATACTACGTCTGTGCTGCGCCCCAGAGGTGATAGGAGGCGATCCAGGTGCGGTCAGACGCGAGCCTGCGCCGCCCCTTGAAAAACTGGTCGCATTGATTGAGCCAATTCAGGGGGTTCACGGTGGTGTTGTAGGTGGCAAACTCGAGCTTGGAGAAGTGTGATGCCATCTGGCCATGGATGACGGAGGGGTACACCATGTCAGTGTGGACAGCGAGGACGACGGAGCCGCGTAGGTGGGCATCAAAGGGCCACCCTGGAACAGGGGCCCGTCGACGCCGGCGCAGGGGCTGGCGGAGCCCGACGGCCCGTCAAACTGCATGGCCGAGGGCGGCACCGACGGTGGAAGCACGTGCGGCTGGCTGAGGCCGTCGTGTAGACCGGCTCGATGGACACGGCGAGCCAGGCCGATAGCGGAGAGGGCGACAGGGGGAACCGGACCTGATGGATGGGCACCCCCTGAGCCATCGTCGGGGTGCCCTGGACCAAGGTCGCCGGCGGCGGCGGCTGCAACAACTGCTGTGGCGACGCCAGGGTGGAAGCAAAGGAGGTCACCGGGGGGTGCCACGACACAGGGATGATGGCATAGGGAGCGGGCGGCGGCGGGCCATAGGCCCCCGAGAGGAAGGTGCAAATGCCCGCGACTGTCTGGGTGAGATCCCGGAGTGCAGATGTCATCTCCTCTGGGGTGAAGACGACGGGGCGGAGATCGGCGGTGTCCAGGGGCGGAGGAAAGCGGCCCCGACACGGACAGTGTGCCAGCCGGGGTGGTCGCCGGTGGCATGGTGGTGGTCGGCAACGGGAGGGCGGCGGTGTTGGGGAACGTAGTAATTTCAAAAAAAAATCTACGCACACACAGGATCATGGTGATGCATAGCAACGAGAGGGGAGAGTGTGTCCATGTACCCTTGTAGGCCGAAAGCGGAAGCGTTAGCACAATGCGGTTGATGTAGTCGTACATCTTCACGATTCGACCGATCCAAGTACCGAACGCATGGCACCTTCGGGAGAGTTTCGTCAGCACGACGGCGTGATGACGGTGATGATGATGCTACCGACGCAAGGCTTCGCCTAGGCACCGCTACGATATGATCGAGGTGGATTATGGTGGAGGGGGGCACCGCGCACGGCTGGGAGAGATCAACAGATCAACTTGTGTGTCTAGAGGTGCCCCCTGCCCTCTTATATAAAGGAGCAAGAAGGGAGGCCGGCCGGCCCCTGTAGGCGCGCCAGGAGGAGGAGTCCTCCTCCTAGTAGGAGTAGGACTCCCCTCTTTCCTACTCCTACTAGGAGGAGAAAAGGAAGGGCGAGAGGGAGAAGGAAAGGGGGGCGCTGCCCCCCTTCTCCTAGTCCAATCGGACCAGAGGGGGAGGGGCGCGTGGCCTGCCCTAGGCCAGCCCTCTCTCTCCACTAAGGCCCATAAGGCCCACTATTTCTTTGGGGGGGGGTCCGGTAACCCTCCGGCACTCCGGTTTTCTCTGAAACCACCCGGAACACTTCCGGTGACCGAATATAGTCATCCAATATATCGATCTTTACGTCTCGACCATTTCGAGACTCCTCGTCATGTCCGTGATCATATCTGGGACTCCGAACTACCTTCGGTACATCAAAACACAAAAACTCATAATACCGATCATCACCGAACTTTAAGCACGCGGACCCTACGGGTTCGAGAACTATGTAGACATGACCGAGACACGTCTCTGGTCAATAACCAATAGCGGAACCTGGATGCTCATATTGTCTCCCACATATTCTACGAAGATCTTTATCGGTCAAACTGCATAACAACATATGTTGTTCCCTTTGTCATCGGTACGTTACTTGCCCAAGATTTGATCGTCGGTATCTCAATACCTAGTTCAATCTCGTTACTAGTATGTCTATTTACTCATTTCATAATGCATCATCTCGCCACTAACTCATTAGTTATAATGCTTGCAAGGCTTATAGTGATGTGCATTACCGAGTGGGCCCAGAGATACCTCTCTCACGATCGGAGTGACAAATCCTAATCTTGATCTATGCCAACTCAACAAGTACCATCGGAGACACCTGTACATCACCTTTATAATCACCCAGTTACGTTGTGAAGTTTGGTAGCACACAAAGTTTTCCTTCGATAATCGGGAGTTACATAAACTCATAGTCATAGGAACATGTATGAGTCATGAAGAAAGCAATAGCAGTAAACTAAATGATCAAGTTCTAAGCTAATGGAATGGGTCAAGTCAATCACATCATTCTCCTAATGATGTGATCCCATTAATCAAATGACAACTCATGTCTATGGTTAGGAAACTTAACCATCTTTGATAAATGAGCTAGTCAAGTAGAGGCATACTAGTGACACTCTGTTTGTCTATGTATTCACTCATGTACTAAGTTTCTGGTTAATACAATTCTAGCATGAATAATAAACATTTATCATGATATAAGGAAATAAATAATAAATTTATTATTGCCTCTAGGGCATATTTCCTTCAGTCTCCCACTTGCACTAGAGTCAATAATCTAGTTCACATCTTTATGTGATTAGTTCACATCTCCATGTGACTAATACCCAAAGGGTTTACTAGAGTCAATAATCTAGTTCACATCGCTATGTGATTAACACCCAAAGAGTGATCATGTTTTGCTTTTGAGAGAAGTTTAGTCTACAGGTCTGCAACATTCAGATCCGTATGTATTTCGCAAATTTCTATGTCTACAATGCTCTGCACGTAGCTATTCTAGCTAATTGCTCCCACTTTCGATATGTATCCAGATCGAGACTTAGAGTCATCTAGATCGATGTAAAAATCTTGCATCGACGTAACTCTTTACGACAAACTCTTTTATCACCTCCATAACCGAGAAATATTTCCTTAGTCCTCTAAGGATAATTTTGACCGCTGTCTAGTGATCTACTCCTAGATCACTATTGTACTCCCTTGCCAGAAAGATGCTAAGGTATACAATAGGACTGGTAAACAGCATAGCATACTTTATAGAACCTATGACTGAGGCATAGGGAATGACTTTTCATTCTTTTTCTATTTTCTGCTATGGTCGGGTTTTGAGTCTTTACTCAACTTCACACCTTGCAACACAGGCAAGAACTCCTTCTTTGACTGTTCCATTTTGATCTACTTCAAAATCTTGTCAAGGTATATACTCATTGAAAAAACTTATAAAGCGTCTTGATCTATCTTTATAGATCTTGATGCTCAATGTGTAAGCAGCTTCATCGAGGTCTTTCTTTGAAAAACTCTTTTCAAACACTCCTATGCTTTCTAGAAAATTCTACATTATTTCTGATCAACAATATGTCATTCACATATACTTATCAGAAAGTCTGTATAAAACCATATGCTTTGATCACTTTATCAAAGCATATATTCCAACTCCGAGATGCTTGCACCCGTCCATAGATGGATTGCTGGAGCTTGCTCACTTTGTTAGCACCTTTAGGATGGACAAAACCTTCTGGTTGCATCATATACAACTCTTCTTTTAAGAAATCCATGAAGGAATACAGTTTTGACATCCATTTGCCAGATTTCGTAAAATGCGGCAACTGCTAACATGATTCGGATAGACTTTTAAGCATCGATACGAGTGAGAAAATCTCATTGTAGTCAACACCTTTAACTTGTCGAAAACATTTTGTGAAAATTCGAGCTTTGTTGATAGTAACACTACTATCAGCATCCGTCTTCCTCTTGAAGATCCATTTATTCTTAATGACTCACCGATCATCGGGCAAGTCAATCAAAGTCCATACTTTGTTCTCATACATGGATCCCATCTTAGATTTCATGGCCTCAAGCCATTTCGCGGAATCTGGGCTCATCATAGCTTCCTCATAGTTCATAGGTTCCTCATGGTCAAGTAACATGACATCCAGAATATGATTACCATACCACTCTAGTGGGGATCTCACTCTGGTTGACCTACGAGGTTTGGTAGTAACTTGATCTAAAGTTACATGATCATCATCATTATCTTCCTCACTAATTGGTGTAGGAGTCACAGGAACAAATTTCTGTGATGAACTACTTTCCAATAAGGGAGAAGGTACAATTACCTCATCAAGTTCTACATTCCTCCCACTCACTTCTTTCGAGAGAAACTTCTTCTCTAGAAAGGATCCACTCTTAGCAACAAAGATATTGCCTTTCAGATCTGTGATGGAAGGTGTACCCAACAGTTTCTTTTGGGTATCCTATGATGACGCACTTTTCCGATTTAGGTTTGTGCTTATCTGGCTGAAACTTTTTCACATAAGCATCACAACCCCAAACTTTAAGAAATGACAACTTTGGTTTCTTACCAAACCACAGTTTATATGGTGTCATCTCAACAGATTTAGATGGTGCCCTATTTAATGTGAATGCAGCTATGTATAATGCATAACCCCAAAACTATAGTGGTAAATTGGTAAGAGACATCATAGATTGCACCATATCTAATAAAGTACGGTTACGATGTTCGGACACACCATTACGCTGTGGTGTTCTAGGTGGCGTGAGTTGCGAAACTATTCCGCATTGTTTCAAATGAAGACCAAACTCATAACTCAAATATCCGCCTCCGCGATCAGATTGTAGAAACTTTATTTTCTTGTTATGATGATTTTCCACTTCACTCTGAAATTCTTTGAACTTTTCAAATGTTTCAGACTTATGTTTCATTAAGTAGATATACCCATATCTACTCAAATCATCTGTGAAGGTCAGAAAATAACGATACTCGCCGCGAGCCTCAACACTTATCGGATCGCATACATCAGTATGTATTATTTCCAATAAGTCAGTTGCTTGCTCCATTGTTCCAGATAACGGAGTCTTAGTCATCTTGCCTATGAGGCATGGTTCGCTAGCATCAACTGATTCATAATCAAGTGATTCCAAAATCCCATCAGCATGTATTTTCTTCATGCACTTTACAACAATATGACCTAAACGGCAGTGCCACAAACAAGTTGCACTATCATTATTAACTTTGCATATTTTGGCTTCAATATTATGAATATGTGTATCACTACGATCGAGATTCAATAAACCATTCACCTTGGGTGTATGACCATTGAAGGTTTTATTCATGTAAACAGAACAACAATTATTCTCTGACTTTAAATGAATAACCGTATTGCAATAAACATGATCAAATCATATTCATGCTTAATGCAAACACCAAATAACATTTATTTAGGTTCAACACTAATCCTGAAAGTACAGGGAGTGTGCGATGATGATCATATCAATCTTGGAACCACTTCAACCACACATCATCACTTCACCCTTAACTAGTCTCTGTTCATTCTGCAACTCCTATTTCGAGTTACTAATCTTTAGCAACTGAACTAGTATCAAATACTAAGGGGTTGCTATAAACACTAGTAAAGTACACATCAATAACATGTGCATCAAATATACTTTTGTTCACTTTGCCATCCTTCTTATCTGCCAAATACTTGGGGCAGTTCTACTTCTAGTGACCAGTCCCTTTGCAGTAGAAGCACTTAGTCTCACGCTTAGGTCTAGACTTGGGCTTCTTCACTTGAGCAGCAACTTGCTTGCCGTTCTTCTTGAAGTTCCCCTTCTTCCCTTTGCCCTTTTCTTGAAACTAGTGGTCTTGTCAACCATCAACACTTGATGCTTTTCTTGATTTGTACCTTCGTTGATTTCAGCATCACGAAGAGCTTAGGAATCATTTCCGTTATCCCTTGCATATTATAGTTCATCATGAAGTTCTAGTAACTTAGTGATAGTGATTAGAGAACTCTGTCAATCATTGTCTTATCTGGAAGATTAACTCCCACTTGATTCAAGTGATTGTAGTACTCAGACATTCTAAGCACATGCTCACTAGCTGAGCTATTCTCCTCCATCTTGTAGGCAAAGTGCTTGTCAGAGGTCTTCTACCTCTTGACACGGACATGAGTATGAAATACCAATTTCAACTCTTTAGAACATCTAATATGCTCTATGGTGTTCAAAACATTTTTGAAGTCCCGGTTCTAAGCCATAAAGCATGGTGCACTAAACTATCAAATAGTCATCATACTGAGCTTTACCAAACGTTCATAACGTCTGTATCTGCTCCTGCAATAGGTCTGTCACCTAGCGGTGCATCAAGGACATAATTCTTCTGTGCAGCAATTAGGATAATCCTCAGATCACGGACCTAGTCCGCATCATTGCTACTATCATCTTTCAACATAGTTTTTCTCTAGGAACATATCAAAAATAAACGGGGAGCTACATCGCGAGCTATTGATATACAACATAGTTATGCAAATACTATCAGGACTAAGTTCATGATAAATTAAAGTTCAATTAATCATATTACTTAAGAACTTCCACTTAGATAGACATCCCTCTAGTCATCTAAGTGATCACGTGATCCATATCAACTAAACCATGTCCGGTCATCACGTGAGATGGAGTAGTTTTCAATGGTGAACATCACTATGTTGGTCATATCTACTATATGATTCACGCTCGACCTTTCGGTCTCTAGTGTTCCGAGGCCATATCTGCATATGCTAGGCTTGTCAAGCTTAACCCGAGTATTCTGCATATGCAAAACTGGCTTGCACCCGTTGTATGTGAACGTAGAGCTTATCACACCCGATCATCACGTGGTGTCTCAACACGAAGAACTGTCGCAACGGTGCATACTCAGGGAGAAGAATTATACCTTGAAATTTTAGTAAGGGATCATCTTATAAAGCTACCGCCGAACTAAGCAAACTAAGATGTATATAAGATAAACATCACATGCAATCAAAATATGTGACATGATATGGCCATCATCATCTTGTGCCATTGATCTCCATCTGCAAAGTACCATTATGATCTCCATTGTCACCGGCATGACACCATGATCTCCATCATCTTGATCTTTATCAGTGTGTCGTCACATGGTCGTCTCGCCAACTATTGCTCTTGCAACTATTGCTATCGCATAGTGATAAAGTAAAGCAGTTACATAGCACTTGCATCTTATGCAATATAGAGACAACCATAAGGCTTCTGCCAGTTGCCGATAACTTCAACAAAACATGATCATCTCATACAACAACTTATATCTCATCACGTCTTGACCATATCACATCACAACATGCCCTGCAAAAACAAGTTAGACGTCCTCTACTTTGTTGTTGCAAGTTTTACGTGGCTGCTACGGGCTGAGCAAGAACCGTTCTTACCTACGCATGAAAAAACCACAACGCGGTATAGTGATTGCTTTTTGATCTTCAGAAAGAACCCTGTTCATTGAATCCAATTCAACTAAAGCTGGAGAAACAGACACCCACTAGCCACCTGTTGGTAGGAAACACTCACTCTAGGAATCTAACGAGCCAACCCATCACTAGGTGCCCTGTGCAAAATGGGGTCCTATAATTGGAACCAACTCCTATTTGCCGCCTTCGGCGCATGTTGTAGTGTTATTCGCAACTTGGCGCATACCCCCCCCCCCCTCGATAATGGGCTCAACCCATTATTGCAAATCAGAAAATTAGAGCGTGTTGTGCGTGATTCGAACTCTATACCTCCAGGTTTAGTCCTGCCAGCAATAACCACTATGACTTCACACTTTCTTGTGCTCGCCTACTTCTTTTTCTCTTCTTGTGGCAAACGTAATGTAAATGAAAGCTATGTTTTCTCTCTTTTTTTCCTTTTTTCCGTTTGGCCGTTTTTCTACATTTTTTATCTTTTCCTTCTTTTTTTGTTTTTTCTCTTAATTTGCAAGCTTTATTCAAGTTCGTGAAAATTTTCAATTTCATCTGAACTTTTTTTATGAAAATAGATGAACCTTTTTTTAATCAAAATTGATGAACTTTTTTCAAATCCGTGAACTTCTTTCAAACACCAGTGAATTTTTCTCAAATTCCTGAACTTTTTTTGAAATCTTTGAACTTTTTTAAATTTCATGAAATTTGTTTCAAATTCAACGAAGTTTTTCGAATTCATGATTTGTTTCATCAAAATTGATGAACTTTCTTTCAAAATTCGGTGTACTTTTTCCAAATTTGATTTTTTTTACAAAATCCCGTATTAATTTTGAACTTATGAAATTTTTCTGACTTGTGATTTTTTGTCAAATCCACGAACTTTTTTGAATCCCACGAACGTTTTTGAGTTCATGAACTCTTTTTAAACACATGAACTTTTTTTGAATTCCACGAATTGTCTTTTGAACTTTTTTTGAAACTATGATTTGTTGTTGAATTTTGTGAACATTTTTCTCATGTGGACGAGTGAGAGAAGGGGAGACCCGTGAGATAGCGAGAAAGCAACCGGGCATCATGATCGAGCGAGCAAGCAACCAACTCGTGTTGTTGGGCTGGTCCATAAGAAGAGCGTGTGAGCACTGGGTAGGTTAGCCGGTGCAAGGAGCGCTGACCAGGAGCTCCCATAGTTGGACCTCCTATCTAGTGCATAAGACACAAAATACTTCCATGTTGGTGTGAAATGCGCACCTTGAGAAGCTAACGAGCTGACCCATCACTAGATGCCCTGTGAGAAATGGGTCACACTCTTTGCACCTCATATTTAGTGGATATCTCTAAAAAAATAGCGGAGAAGTCAAAAAATACTACCATTGATAGGAAATGTGCGCTCCCTAAAAGCTAATAGGCCGACCCAATAGCAGTTACTCGCTCGTTTGCTATGCTAAGTTGTCTTTCTTTCTCGCTCGTTCATCCAGAAAAGGAAAACTCCACTGGTTCAGAGTAAATCTGGTTACCGTTTCCTTATAGATTGAAAAAAGTTCGTGAATTCAGGAAATATTTGCAAAATTCTAAAAAATTCTATGATTATAAATATATATGCATGAATTAAAAAGTTCATAAATAAAAACATGAATTTATAAAGAAAAAATACGAAACTAAGAAAATGTTGTCCTCACAAATTTGAAAATGTTCATGAATTTATAAATAACTTTATTTATTTTATAAAGTATTTGAAAATTTATAAATATTCTAGGATTTTTATAAAATCCATGAAATATAAAAATGTGTGGAATTTAATAAAATTTCTTCAAAAGTTGAAGATATTCATGCATTTTAAAAGTGTTCATGAATTAAAATGAAAAGAAAGAAGAAAATAAAAAAAAATAAGAACCAAAATAGGAAAAACAAAAAAAATCAAAAAAGAAGGAAAGTCGGTAAACATGGCAAAAGTACCCAAAGAAAACACAGACGATGGAGTCATGGGCCGGCCTGTCACATTCCAAGGGTGTGTGCCTTTTACGATTAGTGATAAAAATATCCAGAAACTTGAAAAAACTTCAAAAGTTGAAGATATTCATGCATTTTAAAAGTGTTCATGAATTAAAATGAAAAGAAAGAATAAAATAAAAAAATAAGAACCAAAATAGGAAAATCAAAAAAATCAAAAAGAAGGAAAGTCGGTAAACATGGCAAAAGTACCCAAAGAAAACACAGACGATGGAGTCATGGGCCTACCTGTCACATTCCAAGGGTGTGTGCCTTTTACGATTAGTGAAGTATCGAGAGCTATAATTGCTAAATGGGATTTTTTGTTGTCCCATATTCTTTGGTTAAAGTGTAGAATAGGATTTGGAGCACATGCCATGCCCTATCAATCAGAAGGGTCGGGCGGGGTCACGATTGTTAGAGCAACTCTAGCAGAGTTATTATATTGGACCGATCAGGATAATAAATGACGACTTACAACAGAAAAATCACTCTAGCAGAATCATCAGACCACACTTGATAGGCATAATTTTTGGAGGCCAATCCAAATCGAGCCTGCAAGCTTTCATATTTGGCGGTTGACTGAGTCGATATAGTGTGCCTTACATCACCCAAATATTGGCGACATTTCTGGACATGTGTTCTCTTCCGCCGTCACCCACATCTCCGCCTCACCGCTGTTTGGTGCCACCTCCTCCGCTTGGACCGCCACTATTTGGCCCCGGCCGCCTCCGCTGATACGATCTCGGATCTCCAACACTTCACCATAGCCCCGCGTGTGCTTCCCGCTGTTTGGCCACATCATCCTTCTATCACATAACCTTAATTACCACTTCCGCGGAAGTTGTTGGGACCACAATGTAGAAGTGATGATGAAATCCAGCAAGCAAGTATTTCCCTAAGTTTAGAACCAAAGTTTGTTGAACCAATAAGAACTACCAATCATCGTTTAATGATCAGTATATGCACACAAACAACCAACTTCTTCTTGTCCCCAACTTGGCCAGAAAGGTTGTGAGTCTTCTAGTTTCACAAGTTACAAGGATTAGCCATATAGTGTAATAGGAATTGATAATTAAAAATAATAATGTAATGGATTGGATTGTAGATGATAATAAAAGTAAGTGATCGAGGTTGAAAACTATGAGGATGAATTGACCGGGACCAATAATTTCAATAGAGGCATCTCTCTAAACAAGATAGCATAGGTGTGGTGACCAAACTAGAGTTGCGTGTAAATTAAATTGATGTTTTTATGATTATAGTTACTCACGGCATGATTGCATATATGCATTATGTCCTTATATCTATAAGCCGTCATCCAACTACATCTACTCCATCCTAAGATTGTCACCCAGCATGAATCTTAAAGTATTAAGTAAAATAGAGAATTATACTAACTAATTAATGTGACATAATGTTGATAGTGTTTTATCTTCACCCAGCGCTCATCATCGAGACAACTACACAACTATATTTTTTATCCTTAGAGGCAACAACACAATGCCAGCCTTTTTCACTTTCTATCACTGTGATAGATTGCTTTCAGGATTGAACCCAACCAACATATGCAACTCTCTCTTGGAGATCGTTCATCAAAACATGGACACTGTAAGACTAATAATAGACCAAAGAGCGTATATAAGAAGAAGCATGTGGAAAACACAAAAGAATTCATGAATATATCTAATCATAGAATGACAATGCATCACAAAGAAACAAACACACTGGGAATTACATCAAATTGATATCAATCATTTAGGGCAGCTCATGAGATCTTTCTGTTGAGGGATTAGGGAGAGAGGATGACATCTAGATGCTACCATGGACTTGTAGTCGAAATAAAACTACTCACACATGGTCATGGTGGCAACAAGGTTGATGAAGATAGCTCTGGCCATGGATTCCCCCTCCAGCGGAGTGCCAGAATAGGCTGGATCCCGGCAGAACGGAGAGGTACGCCAGCTGAAAAATCCTCGACATATATGATGATGGGTTTTGGGGTAATATAAAGCTAGAGGTGCATGGAGGCGGTGGAGGGGTGCATGTGAGGCCCACGTGGCCTTGGCTTGTTTCCCCTAGTGGCGAGGTGGGGCCGCATGGGGCCCATGGGCACCACCTCCCAACCCTTAGTTCTTCCTAGAACCTTGTGGCGCTGAAAACCACAGATGTGTTTTTATTTGATTTTAGCTCCTTGATAAATTTATTTCCTAAAAAATCCAAAAACAACAGGAAACAACAACTACCTTTGGGCACATAATTAATAGGTTAGTCCGAAAAAATATTAAAATTGGTCAAAACTATAAATAATGATATAAAGTAGCATGAAATAAGCAAAAATTATAGATACGTCTGGGACATAAGTATCAACATCCCGAAGATTAATCTCTACTCATCCTCGAGTAGGTAGATAATAAAAGAAATAGTTTTTGATTGTGAATGCTACCTTGACATGAAAGTGATCAATCTGACATAATATGTAGAAGTTTAAATCAAAATAAAAGCTATGCAATGCAATTGTCTATAGTTTATAATAAGTAAGTTACTTCACAACATACTGGTACTTGTGAGTTGCGTTGATATTTTCCACGAAGAGGAAGGGTGAAATAATATAGTAGTGGATAGTATTTTCCTCAATAGAGAATCAAGGTTATCGTACCAATAGGATATTCACGCAAACGACCTTTGGCAGTACCTATACACACAAGAGAAAATACTAGCACCCAACATGGGCAAGACGTTTGTCAATCCCCTTGTACTCGTTAATAGCAAGGATCAAATATGATAGTAGTAGATAGATAAATCGCAAGGTAAAGTAAATGTAATAAAATTGTAGTAAGGTATTTTTGGTTTTTGTAATATGATTAAATGGACCCGGGGGCCATAGCTTTCACTAGAGACTTCTCTCTCATAAAAAATAGCATACGGTGGGTAGAGAAATTACTCTTGTGCAATTGATAAAAAAACGCATAGTTATGACATTATTCATGGCATGATCATGTACATAGGCATTACATGCGTGACAAGTAGGCCGACTCCTGCCTGCATCTACTACTATTAATCCACCAATCGACCGCTATCCAACATGAATCTACGGTATTAAGTTCATGACAAACAGAATAACGCTTTAAGCAAGATGGCATAATGTACACAGAATAAAACCAAGCAATATGATGAACCGCTCGTTTTCCTTGGTAGAAATAATACAATACGTGCCTCGCTACCCCTTTGGTCATTGGGTGAGGACACTGCAAGATTGAACCTACTACTATGCACCACTTACACTAAAGATCTACAAATCAACTTGGCCAAAGAAAACACATAGATCAGAAAGCATTACATACCTATAACAATCATACATAATAACGTCCAGAAAAGATTCGATTACTTTCAATGAATAATATGATCATAAACCCATAATTCATAGGATCCCAACAAATACACCGCAAAAGAATGTTACATCAAATAGAACTCTGAGGAGAACATTTTATTGAAGATCAAAGAGAGAAAATAAGCCATCTAGCTAATCACTATGGACCGGTAGGTCTATGGTAAACTACTCACACATCATCGGAGGTGCGACAAGGTTGATGTAGAAGCCCTCCGTGATCGTTTCCCCCTCCAGCAGAGTACCGACGAAGGCATCCAGATGGGATCACGGAAGAACAAAACTTTGCGGCAACAGAATAATTATTTCGGGTCTCTCTCTGGTGGTTTTGGGATTTATGGGAATTTATAGGCTTAGAATTAGGGCAAAAGGAGCTACGATGGGCCCACAAGCTCAGGTGGCGCGCCCCCTAGCACCGCGCCTTGTGAGTTTGTGGCCCTCTCGTATATCTTTTGGCCTCCTCCCGAAGGTTCTAGGGTCCCTTCTGGTCCAGGAAAAATAACCGTAAAGTTTTATCATGTTTGGACTTTGTTTCTTACTATTTTTCACGAAACAATAAAATAGGCAAAAAAACAAGAATTGACACTGGGCAATGAGTTAATAGGTTAGTTCCCAAAATGATATAAAATTGCATATAAGCATACAAGATTGATAATATAATAGCATGAAACAATCAAAAATTATAGATACGTTGGAGATATATCACATACAAAAAACAATCATTTTTCCTGAATGAATTCATCAAGTTAGAGTTCCCGTGTTAGGTTTAGAAAGAATGCTGATATTATGTTGGGAAATCCGTATTACTTTTTTATTTCTTGTAGTGTACTATGGGCAATCTTATCACAAACCATTCGCTAGACCGACCAAAGTGACAATATCAATGCAATATTTCTATCTTAACCACTACACAATCATGCAATATTTGAGCGTGAGTCTACACTTTGGTAGTTAATGGAGAAGAGAGTCATGATTGTGGTTTTTGAGAAGTCAAAAAGGAAGAAAGTCTTGCATCTATGCAACTGATCATTAGGAAATGGAGAGGCCTTATAATCGATGTTAATGAAAGAAGTAGGGATTGCCATGCGACGAATGCACTAAAACTATGAATGTATGAAACCTCTTCATGGACTAGTGGGGTGTGCATCCAGCTCGCTTACCCATGAAGACCTAGAAGATTTGAGGAAGCCCATCATTGGAATATATAAGCCAAGTTCTTAATGTAAAAATTCCTCAACTATGATATAAACATGAAGTACATGAAAACTCTCTATATGAAATGCAGTTGTGCTGCTATGAAGAACTTTATGGTGTCCGCTAAAACTAGGTGGTTCTTTGAAGCACAAGTGTATACTAAAAATAAATCGTAGTGTTGCTTCCTCTCTTATTTGTTGTTCTTCTTTTCCCCTTGTTTTATTCCTCGTGGTAGTAGCAACAGTCTATAATGATGAACACCAAGCGTTTTAATGTACTCACAAGTCAAGTAAACTCAATGATATACATGATGTAGAACTCTAATGAATGCTTCCGGCAGTGTATCAGGATGTGCAATGATCTAGCATAACATACATAAAATAAGAAAATTGATGGCTTTGCCACATCAATATCATGCCAGCTCTAATCATGCAAATAAATGACGGTGAAAGATCACATCTATTCATGCAATGTAATAAAAGATGTACAATGACAATATATATTGGAATGACCAAAGAAATGCCCTGATAGGTAGGTATGGTGGCTGTTTTGAGGAAGATAGATGTTATATGTGTAGGGTAACAAGATTAAGTTCTCCCTTGGGGTTTGTATCAGCGAAGTATACACCATGTCTCAATGTGAGAGTGGACAATGCTCAATACCGAAGAGGCTAGAAAATACATGTAAAGTAGAAGCATATGCAAATTTTAAACTCAAAATTGCTTATAAGAACTCAAATACTTATTACAAGTGCATGGAATCAACATAAAACTACATAAACAGGCACTCTGAGGGGGTAGTTTGGCGGCACTAAAGATCTATTGTTCATCCTGGGTTAAACCGCCGCTGGCATACATACAATTACTCTTCAATGCAGATTGACTCAAGTAGCACTTAAAGTTCCCAGCTTAGATGGATTAATCAAATGAAGGGCATGTTTTGGTTATTTTTTGAGTACTTTTAAAGTACTCACCGGCTCATTGTTTTGGCTAGAACCAGCTAAGGACATGTCTTACACCATTGTGAAGTTGGAGTATTCATTTGCAAAGAGAATTTGTGAGCTAGATCCTCGTGGAGTGGTATCGCTCCAAGTCCATGTCCCCCCTAGAGTTGTCTTCTTTTGCCGTCAACCTCTAATATAGTTCCATCTATGTTGTTGATGCAATAAACAGGCCACAATGGCTTTGTAAACCATTCTTGTTGTTTTGTATATGTAGTGAATATCCTGTTTGTCAGGCGGCGCCAACATGATCTGTTGGTTGGAGTGTGCGACACTCCAATTAGTGAATTTATGGGTGACATGGAACAAGCCAAAGAAAGTTTTTGTTAGAGTGGATTTGACTAATGAACATGATAAGTGCTTTTGGAACTAAAACTGGAAATTTTACCATTTAGTCATTATATACCGGTATTAAAGTTAGATAGATGTTATATCCTTTTTAATAAACTTTGGTATGTATAGATTCCTTTGGAAGCTAAAGGTTTTGTATGGCTTGTTAGAGTTGCATCATGGATGGAAGGGTAGTGCTAGATGTATCTTTTGTAATTCGGATGAGAGCATTGATCATTTACAGTTTACTTGCCCTGTTCCAAGATATATCTAGAATGTGGTAAAATGTGCTTTCAATTTTAGAATGGTTTCCAATCCTTTGATAACTTGTCTAGTTGGTTCCAGTGTTTTCCCTTGAGTGCGAGGGGGGAGGGGTAGTAGGTTGTTGTGTGGTTGTTGTTTTATTGTCGATTTGGAAAAGTAGGAATAAGGCATGCTTTGATGGAGTTCTTTTACATGATCCCTGGTACGTCTCCAACGTATCTATAATTTTTTTATTGTTCCTTGCTATTATATTATTTGTTTTGGATGTTTTATATGCATTAATATGCTATTTTATATTATTTTGGGACTAACTTATTAACCTAGAGCCCGGTGCATGTTTCTGTTTTTTTCCTTGTTTTTGACTTTTACAAAAAAGAAATATCAAACAAAGTCCAAATGGAATAAAACTTTACGATGTTTTTTCTTGGACCAGAAGACACCTACGTGACTTGGAGAGTGGGGCCACAAGAGTCCCGAGGAGGCCACAAGCCTCTAAGGTGCGTCCCCTGGCTTGTGGGCCCCTCGGGAGTCCACTAACCCTAGTTCCACCTCTATATATTCCCAAATATTCCCCAAACATCACAAGCGTCCACCAAAATACTTTTCCTCCACCACAAGCCTCTGTTCCCATGAGATCCCATCTTGGGGCCTTTTTCGGCACTCTGCCGGAGGGAGATTCGATCATGGAGGGCCTCTACATCAACCTTGCTACCTTTCTGATGAAGCGTGAGTAGTTTACCACAGACCTAAGGGTCCATAGCTAGTAGCTAGATGGCTTCTTCTCTCTCTTTGATCTTCAATACAATGTTCTCCTTGATATTCTTGGAGTTCTATCTGATGTAATATTCTTTTGCAGTGCGTTTGTTGAGATTCGATGAATTGTGGATTTATGATCAGATTATCTATGAATATTATTTGAGTCTTCTCTTAACTCTTTTATGCATGATTAAGATATGTTTGTATTTCTTTTCGAACTATCGGTTTGGTTTGGCCAACTAGATTGGTTTTTCTTGCAATGGGAGAGGTGCTTAGTTTTGGGTTTAATCTTGTGGTGTCCTCACCCAGTGACAGAAGGGGTAGCGAGGCACGCATTGTATTGTTGCCATCAAGGATAAAAAGATGGGGTTTATACCATATTGCTTGATTTTATCCCTCTACATCATGTCATCTTACTTAAAGTGTTGCTCTATTCTTATGAACTTAATACTCTAGACGCAGGCAGGAGTCGGTCGATGTGTGGAGTAATTGTAGTAGATGCAGAATCGTTTCGGTCTACTTGTCATGGACATGATGCCTATATTCATAATCATTGCCTTAGATATCGTCATAACTATGCGCTTTTCTATCAATTGCTCAATAGTAATTTGTTTACCCACCGTATGTTTCCTTTCAAGAGAGAAGCCTCTAGTGAAACCTATGCCCCCCGGGTCTATTTTCCATCACATATTTTCAGATCTATAAACCAAAAAACCCCAAAAATACCTTGATTCAATTTATGTATATTTAGTTTAGTTTGCCCTTTTATTTGTCTTTTATACCTATCGCTATTAGATCTCACTCGTGTTCTTGACCGTGAAGGGATTGACAACCCCTTTTTCGCGTTGTGTACACGTGTTTGTTAGTTTGTGCAGGTGCATATCTTGGGGACTTGCTTGTGCCTCCTACTGGATTGATACCTTGGTTCTTAACTGAGGGAAATACTTATCTCTACTTTGCTGCATCACCCTTTCCTCTTCAAGGGAAAAATCAACACATGCTCAAGAAGTAGCAGGAAGAATTTCTGGCGCCATTGCCGGGAGGTTCTACATCAAGTCCACCAAGTACCCACCATAAACTCTTATCTCTTTCACTTACATTATTTGCCATTTTCCTCTCGTTTTCCTGTCCACCACTTTTAAAATCTTTTTAGAAAAATAAAAAATATTTGCCTTTTTATTCGTCCTTATTTTGTTCGTCTTTTCTTTTGCTTTTTGTTTCATTGTGTGCTAGATTGCTTGGTTTGCCATGATGTCTCAAGAAAATACCAAGTTATGTGATTTTTCCAACACTAGTAATAATGATTTTATTAGTACTTCAATTGCTCCCGCCACTAGTGCGGAATCTTATGAAATTAATGCCGCTTTGTTGAATCTTGTTATGAAAGAACAATTTTCCGGTAGTCCTAATGAAGATGCCGCATCCCATCTAAATACTTTTGTTGAGTTGTGTGATATGCAAAATAAAAAGGATGTGGATAATGATATTTTTAAATTGAAGCTATTTCTGTTCTCACTACGAGATCGTACTAAAACTTGGTTTTCATCTTTGCCTAAAAATAGTATTGATTCATAGAATAAGTGTAAAGATGCTTTTATTTCCAAGTATTTTTCTCCCGCTAAGATCATCTCCCTTAGGAATGATATAATGAATTTTAAGCAACTTGATCATAAACATATTGCACAATCTTGGGAGAGGATGGAATTGATGATAAGAAATTGCCCTACTCATGGTTTAAGTTTATGGATGATCATACAAAAAATTTATGCCGGATTGATGCATCTAGAAATCTTTTAGATTCCACCATGAGAGATACTTTTATGGAAATTACATTAGGAGAAGCTACTAAATTCCTAGATAATATTATGGTAAATTACTCTCAATGGCATACCAAAAGATCTTCCACTAGTAAAAAGTGCATGCGATTGAAGAAATTAATACTAATGATATGAAATTGATTGCTAGGAAGAGTGCTCCTATTGATCCTAATGATATGCCTTTGTGCACCTTTATTGAGAATAATAATGAATCTATGGATGTGAATTTTGTTGGTAGGAACAATTTTGGTAATAACACGTATAGACGTAATTTCAACCCTAGGCCGTTCCAAGTAATTCCTCTAATAATTATGGTAATTCCTACAAAACATCTTATGAAAATTATAATAAAATACCTACTGATCTTGAGAAGAATATTAAAGATTTCATTAATTCTAAAAAGAATTTCAATGCTATGGTAGAAGAAAAATTGCTTAAGGTTGATGATTTGGCTAGGAACATGATACGTCTCCAACGTATCTATAATTTTTTATTGTTCCGTGCTATTATATTATTTGTTTTGGATGTTTTATATTCATTAATGTGCTATTTTATATTATTTTTTGGTCTAACCTATTAACCTAGAGCCCAGTGTCGGTTTCTGTTTTTTCCTTGTTTTTGAATTTCACGGTAAAGGAATACCAAACAGAGTCCAAATGGAATAAAACCTTCGCGATGATTTTTCTTGGACCAGAAGACTTGGAGATGAAGTTGGAGGAGCCACGAGGTAGCCACAAGGACGGAGGGCGTGCCCATGGGGGTAGGGCATGCCCCCCACCCTTGTGGGCCCCTCGTGCACCTCCTGACCTAATTCTTTCGCCTATATATTCCCATATATCCCCGAACCACCAGAGGCATCCACGAAAACACTTTTCCAATGCCGCAACCTTCTGTACCCGTGAGGTCCCATCTAGGGACCTTTTCCAACACCCTGTCGGAGGGGGATTCGATCACGGAGGGCTTCTACATCAACTCTATTGCCCTTCCGATGGAGAGTGAGTAGTTTACCTCTCATGTACGCATCCATAGCTAGTAGCTAGATGGCTTCTTCTCTCTCTTTGATTGTCAATACCATGTTCTCCTCGATGTTCTTGGAGATCTATTCGATGTAATACCTTTTTGCGGTGTGTTTGCCGAGATCCGAAGAATTGTGGATTTATGATCAGCTTATCTATGATTATTATTTGAATCTTCTCTGAATTCTTGTATGCATGATTTGATATCTTTGTAATTCTCTTCGAACTATCAGTTTGGTTTGGCCAACTAGATTAGTTTTTCTTGCAATGGGAGAAGTGCTTAGCTTTGGGTTCAATCTTGCGGTGTCCTTTCCTAGTGACAGTAGGGGCAGCACGGCACGTATTGTATTGTTGCCATCGAGGATAAAAATATGGGGTTTTCATCATATTGCTTGAGTTAATTCCTCTACATCATGTCATCTTACTTAATGCATTACTCCATTCTTTATGAACTTTATACTCTAGATGCATGCTGGATAGCGGTCGATGTGTGGAGTAATAGTAGTAGATGCAGAATCGTTTCGGTCTACTTGACATGGACGTGATGCCTATATTCATGATCATTGCCTTAGATATAGTCATAACTTTGTGCTTTTCTATCAATTTCTCGGCAGTAATTTGTTCACCCACCGTACTATTTACTATCTTGAGAGAAGCCTCGAGTGAAATTGATGAACTCTCATGCTTCACTTATATATTTTTAGAGCACATTGGTGGTTTTATTTTATAGAAATTGACGAACTCTCATGCTTCACTTATATTATTTTGAGAGTCTTTAAATAGCATGGTAATTTGCTTAGGTTATCAATTTAGTCCTAATATGATGGGCATCCAAGAGGGATATAATAAAAAATCATATGAGAGCATTGAATATATGAGAAGTTTGATTCTTTGCATTTGTTTTGAGATATAGAGATGGTGATATTAGAGTCATGCTAGTGAATAATTGTGGATTGGAATAAATACTTGTGTTAAAGTTTGTGATTCCCATTGCGTGCACGTATGGTGAACCTTATGTGATGAAGTCAGAGCACGATTTATTTTCTTGATTGTGATCCTTTGTGTGGAGGTCAGGAGCGCGCGATGGTTAACTCCTATCAACCTCTCCCCTATGAGCATGCATGTAGTTCTTTGTTTCGATGGCTAATAAACTTTTGTAATAAGTATTTGAGTTCTTTATGACTAATGTTGAGTCCATGGATTATACGCACTCTAACCCTTCCACCATTGCTAGCCCCTCTAGTACCGCGCAACTTTCGTTGGTGTATCATGGGAACAAAATGTTTTTGCCACTCTAGATTTTGCCGATTTTCCTTATGCCACTCTATATTTTGACATTTCACTTTTGCCACCCTTAGTTTTTGACAATTATCACAATTGCCATTCCCGTGGCAAAAGCAAAAATTTTAGAATGACAGTTGTGATAGATTTCAAAAGCTAAGAGTGGCAAAAATGAAATAAAATTATTTTGCTTTTGCCACAAAATGGAAATTGTAATAATTGTCAAAAGCTAAGAGCGGCAAAAGTGAAATGTCAAAAATCTAGAATGGCATAAGGAAAATTGGCAAAATTTAGAGTGGTAAAAACAAAATTTTCCCGTGCATTAAACCCACCATTTACCCTTCCTCAAAACAGCCACCATACCTACCTATTATGGTATTTCCATAGCCATTCTGAGATATATTGCCATGCAACTTCCACTATTCGGTTTTATTATGACACATACCATCATTGTCATATTGCTTTGCATGATCATGTAGTTGGCATAGTATTTGTTGCTTTGCCACCTTTCATATTTTTTATACATGTCACTATTGATCATTGCACATCCCGGTATACCGCCGGAGGCATTCATACAGAGTCATATTTTGTTCTAGTATTGAGTTGTAAGTAAATAAAAGTGTGATGATCATCATTATTAGAGCATCGTCCCATGTGAGGAAAGGATGATGGAAGCTATGATTTCCTCACAAGTTGGGATGAGTCTTCGAAATTTAAAGAACATAAAAGAGGCCAAAGAAACCCAAATAAGAAAAGAGGGCAAAGAATACCAAACAAAAAATGGGAGAAAAAGAGAGAAGGGACAAAATTACTAACATTTTTCCACACTTGTGCTTTGAAATAGTGATACGTTTCCAACGTATCTACAGTTTTTGATTGTTCCATGTTGTTATATTATCAATCTTGGATATTTTATAATCATTTTATATCATTTTTTGGTACTAACCTATTGACATAGTGCCAAGTGTTGTTGTTTTTTCCATGTTTTTTACATTGCAGAAAATCAATATTAGACGGAGTCCAAATGCACCGAAACTTTACGGAGAATTTTTATGGGACAAAGGGAATACAACGGGCCCTGGCTGTGCGTGGGGGGTGCCCCCAGGGGGGCACAACCCACCAGGGCACGCCAAGAGGCCCAAGCACGCCCTGGTGGGTTGTGCCCACCTCGGGTGCCCCCCCCGGACCACCTCTTTGCTCTATAAATACCCCAATATTCCAGAAACCCTAGGGGAGTCGACGAAATATTCATCTAGCCGCCACAGAGTCCAGAACCACCAGATCCAATCTAGACACCATCTCGGATGGGGTTCACCACCTCCATTGGTGCCTCTCCGATGATGCGTGAGTAGTTCTTTGTAGACCTTAGGGTCTGTAGTTAGTAGCTAGATGGCTTCATCTCTCTCTCTCTCTTGATTCTCAATAAATGCTCTTTGGAGATCCATATGATGTAACTCTTTTGCGTGTGTTTGTTGGGATCTGATGAAGTTTGAGTTTATGATCAGTCATATCTTTTTATATCCATGAAAGTATTTGAGTTTCTTTGATCTCATTTATGCATGATTGCTTATAGCCTCATATTTCTTCTCTAATTTGGGTTTTGTTTGGCCAACTTGATCTATTTATCTTGTAATGGGACGAGGTGCTTTGTAGTGGGTTCGATCTTACGGTTCTTGATCCCAGTGACAGAAAGGGAACTGACATGTATGTATCGTTGCTACTAAGGATAAAACGATGGGGTCTATCTCTGCATAGATAGATCTTGTCTACATCATGTCATCGTTCTTATTGCATTACTCCGTTTCTCCATGAACTTAATACACTAGAAGCATGCTGGATAGCGGTCTATGTGTGGAGTAGTAGTAGTAGATGCAGGCAGGAGTCGATCTAGTAATCTTGGACATGATGCCTATATAATGATCATTGCCTGGATATCGTCGAGTATTTGAAGTTCTATCTATTGCCCAACAGTAATTCGTTTACCCACCGTTTGCTATTAGTGAAACCTACGGCCCCCGGGTCTTCTTTCTCATATTATTTGCCTTTGCTTTTATTTTCAGATCTATCAATCCAAAAACCCAAAAATACTTTGCTGCAATTTACTCTTATTTATTTGTTTGGCGTTTGATCTATCAATCTACTACAAATTGACCTCACAACCGTTTGCCTATCTTGAGGCGTCGTACCCCAGAAGGGATTGACAACCCCTTTAACACATGGGGTTGCGAGAAGTTGTTATTTGTGTGCAGGTGATGTTTACATTGTGTTGATTGGTTCTCCTACTGGTTCAATAACCTTGGTTTCATATCTGAGGGAAATACCTACCGCCGTTGTGCTGCACCATCCTTCCTCTTTGGGGAAATATCGACGTAGCTTCAAGCGACATCAAAAGGAATTTTTGGCGCCATTGCCGGGGAGGATCTTCAACATATACCAGGTTCCTAATCACAAATCTCATCTCCTTGCAATTTACATTATTTTCCATTTGCCTCTCGTTTTCCTCTCCCCCACTTCACAAAAAAATGTCATTTTATTCCCCCCTCTTTCCCGTTCACCGTTTTCTTGCCAGATCTGTTTTTGAGTGCAATCTTATTGTGTGGTCATCATGACTCAAGAGAACACCAAGTTATGTGAGTCTCAAATACCAACAACAATGATTTATCGGCACTCCGCTTGCTCCTCCTGCCACTAGTGCGGAGACTTGTGGTATTAATACTGCTTTGCTAAATCTTGTTATGAAAGACCAATTTTCCGGTACTCCTAATGAGGATGCCGCGTCCCATCTTAATACCTTCGTGGAATTATGTGATATGCAAAATAAAAAAGATGTGGACAATGATGTGGTCAAGATGAAATTAGTTCCATTTTCCTTGTGTGATTCTGCAAAAAATTGGTTCTCTTCTTTGCCTCGCAATAGTATCGATTCTTGGAATAAGTGCAAAGATGCTTTTATCAGCAAGTATTTTCCTCCCGCAAAAATTATTTCCCTTAGAACCCAAATCATGAATTTCAAGCAACTTGAACATGAGCATGTTACACAGTCTTGGGAAAGGAAGAAAATGATGCTAAGGAATTGCCCAACTCATGGGTTAAATCTTTGGATGATCATACAAAAATTTTATGCGGGGTTAAATTTTGTTTCTCGTAATCTTTTCGTAGGATCGAAAGTATGTCTAGAGGGGGGGTGATTAGACTACTTGACCAAATAAAAACTTAACCTTTTCCCAATTTTAGTTCTTGGCAGATTTTAGCTATTGTAGGACAAGTCAAGCAACCATCACACAATTCAAGCAAGCATGCAAAGAGTATGTTGGAAGCGGAAAGTAAAGCATGCAACTTGCAAGAATGTAAAGGGAAGGGTTTGGAGAATTCAAACGCAATTGGAGACAAGGATGTTTTTCCCGTGGTTCGGATAGGTGGTGCTATCCTACATCCACGTTGATGGAGACTTCAACCCACGAAGGGTAACGGTTGCGCGAGTCCACGGAGGGCTCCACCCACGAAGGGTAATGGTTGCGCGAGTCCACGGAGGGCTCCACCCACGAAGGGTCCACGAAGAAGCAACCACCCACGAAGGGTCCACGAAGAAGCAACCTTGTCTATCCCACCATGGCCATCGCCCACGAAGGACTTGCCTCACTAGCGGTAGATCTTCACAAAGTAGGCGATCTCCTTGCCCTTACAAACTCCTTGGTTCAACTCCACAATCTTGTCGGAGGCTCCCAAGTAACACCTAGCCAATCTAGGAGACACCACTCTCCAAGAAGTAACAAATGGTGTGTTGATGATGAACTCCTTGCTCTTGTGCTTCAAATGATAGTCTCCCCAACACTCAACTCTCTCTCATAGGATTTGGATTTTGTGGAAAGAAGACTTGAGTGGAAAGCAACTTGGGGAAGGCTAGAGATCAAGATTCATATGGTAGGAATGGAATATCTTGGTCTCAACACATGAGTAGGTGGTTCTCTCTCAGAACATATGAGTTGGAATTGTGTATGTGTTCTGATGGCTCTCTTTATGAATGAAGAGGAGGTGGAGGGGTATATATAGCCTCCACACAAAATCCAACCATTACACACAGTTTTCCAATCTCGGTGGGACCGAATCAACAAACTCAGTCGGACCGAAAAGGTAAACCTAGTGACCATTAGAGATTTTCGGTGGGACTGACATGCAACTCGGTAGGACCGATATGGTTAGGGTTTGGGCATAACGTAATCTCGGTGAGACCGATTACACAAACTCGGTGAGACCGAGTTTGGTAATAAGCTAACCAGAGAGTTGGTCAGGTAAACTCGGTGGGACCGATTTGCTCTTTCGGTGAGACCGAAAAGTTACAAAAAGGAAATATAGAGTTTACACTGCAATCTTGGTGGGACCGATTCGCTCTTTCGGTGAGACCGAAAAGTTACGAAAGGGAAACAGAGAGTTTGCAATCCCATCTCGGTGAGACCGAGATCCCTATCGATAGAACCGAATTGCTAGGGTTTGGCAATGGCTATGACAAGTGAAACTCGGTGGCGCCGGATAGAAAGAATCGGTAGGACCGAGTTTGGCTTAGGGTTTAGGTCATATGTGGATATGGGAAAGTAGTTGAGGGTTTTGGAGCATATCACTAAGCACATGCAGCAAATGGCTCATTAAGCAACACCTCATCCCTCCTTGATAGTATTGGCTTTTCCTAAAGACTCAATGTGATCTTGGATCACTAAAATATAAAATGAAGAGTCTTGAGCTTTTGAGATTGAGCCAATCCTTTGTCCTTAGCATTTTGAGGGTTCCACTTTCACATCCATGCCATGCCAATCATTGAGCTTTCCTGAAATAGTCATCTTGGGATAGCATTAGCTCAATGAGCTATATGTTGTTATGAATTACCAAAACCACCTAGGGATAGTTGCACTTTCAATCTCCCCCTTTTTGGTAATTGATGACAACATATAGATCAAAGCTTCGACAAATGATAATAAGCATGAAATATATCGTCGCTTTGAGAAGTATGTGACAAGTAAGAGCTCCCCCTAAATTTGTGCATATTTAAAATTTGCTTTGGACTGCAAATGCACAAAGAGTTAGAGTCATGGGTTACTCTTGCATGTCACATACATCTTGGTGGAGCGCTTAAAATGATAAGAATGAAATACATGCACTCATCACCAAGAAAAGTGAATGATCACATAAGATAGATAAGATAATAGCATTCACCAAGCATTAAGTGTAGCTTATGATCAAACACATGATCATCAATGTCTCACAGATAACGGCATAGTATCTCAAGCACTCAAAAGCAAACAAAGTTGAAAAACCACCAAATAAAACAAGATAGAATAAAAGCAACACTCTCTCTCGAAGCCTATGATCTATACATTTTCTCCCCCTTTGGCAACAAGTTACCAAAAAGTTCCTAGAAAATGCATAGTGCTAAGTCGACACTCAGGCTTGATCTTCAGGTGGTGGTGGAGTCCGGAGCACTCCAAGGACGAAGCCTTCTGTAGACGTGGTCGGAGTCGAGGCTGAAGTGGACGCTGGAGCTGGTGGAACTGAGGCTGTAGCTGGTGCAGACGTGGTGGCTCTGGGGTCAGCAACTGGCACTGCAGACGACCTTGGACCTCGTGGCACTCTGGCAAAGGCATCAGTTGTAGTCTTGCCTCTCCTCTTCTGCATGTCATCCTGGAGCTGCTCTACTGCAGTCTGAATCTCTGTCACTTTGACATCCAAGTCATAGAACTTTTGTTCCATGATCCTCTCTAAGCTCTGCTGATTCTGAGTGAGGGTGGCTAGTCCTTGCTCAATCCGCAGGGTGGATGCAATCAAGTAACCAAGCTACTCCTGTTTGGTTTTCAGGAAATATTCAGATGCCTCCTCGTGAGTAGGCATCTTGGCAGCTTTCTCCTTCCTCGCCTTCTCCTTCTTGGCTTGTGCTTGGGCAGATGATGGCTCATTCTTAGTCATGACCACTTGATTATCTTCAAAGTCTGGATGGATGGTAGGTGTTCCTTGTCCAATAAGTATATGCCCGTGCCCATCTTAGAGTTGATGAGCTCCTGAATCTGTGGGGCATATCCACAGCTCCTCTTCTGGTCTGCTACTGTCCTCTTGATTGTTTCAATCATAAGGCTCATGACTTTGAATTTCTGTGGCACGTCAAAGATATGAAGCAAGTTGATCGCGTGGCCCCTGATCATCTTGTGATCTCCAGACTTGGGCAATAGGGTGTGCCTAAGAATCCAGTTGATGGTTGGCAGCCCTGACAGAAGATAGTGTACTGAGCCAAACTTGAACGTATCAAGTGCTTCATTTGGAATCTCCTTGTACATGTTTGACATTGAGTTGTGGTCCATCTTCTTCTTGGCATAAATGTCCAAGTCATCGTCATGCTCTTCTGGGGCATTAATCAGCTGAGCCCATTCAGCAACTGTAGACTGGTACCTCGTACCCTCTGACATCCATACAATCCTGCCATCTGGATAGAAATGGGATGTGGAGTAGAACTGCATGATGAGTTCCTCGTTCCACTTTGTGAGCTTCTGCCCAACAAAGTCCTCTACTCCACATGCCTTGAAGCTGTCCTGCACTCCAGGGTGGTACTCTTCATTGTCCTTGATGTATTGCCAATCAACCCATCTCATATCACAGACAATTGGCTTCTTGTCTAGCAGCACTGTCTCATAAAAGTCTTGCTGCTCCTTGGTGTGAAACCTGTAGTCAACTGCAGTCCTTCTCCTTGAAGCATACGGGTCTGCTTCTCTCCACTTCCGGAGCCCTGAATCTCTCCTGAGTTTCATATCCTCAGCCACAGGATGAGCATCGTTGTGGTCCGGGATCTTGGGCTTGAGCTTTCTAAGAACATTCTCTTCTTCTTCTTCTGCAGCTTGAGGCACTGGGGCCTTGTTCTTCTCAGTAGCTGGGATGCTTCTTGTGTTCCTCTTTGGCTTTGGCTTTGGAGCTGGCTTGGCCTTGGAAGCAGCTGCCCCTGTTCTTATGGCATCACCCATCAGCCTGGGTGCCTTAGGTGCTGGTGCAGCTACCTCTTCTTCTTCCTCCTCATCTTCCATGATGGAAGCCTTGCCAAGCACTCTGGCTACAGTTTTCTTCACCCTTTCTTTCCTCTTCTTGCCTTCAGCAGCAACTGGCTCAATGGGAGTGGGCTTCTCAGTTGAAGCTCTGGCATTTGACATAGGCTGCCTGCCTGCTGGCCTTTTGATCTTCATCCCTGGTTTTATGCCCTGTGCTGGCTCAACTCTCTTGGAAGTTGCTTCCTCTTCTGCTACATAATCCTCATCTTCTGAGTCTGAGGTTCTCTTCTTTCTCTGTCTTGTGGCAGCTTTAGGCAGATTGCTAGGGGTGCTCCTGCTGCCATCATCTGAGGAACTTGAGGGACTAGTGCCCTCACTCATCTGCACTTGCGTCTCTGACAAGTTCTGGCTATCACTTTGGTCTGACATGATGCAAACTCTGACTGCTGACCCTGTGAATAGGTTATAGATGAGATAGAGTGGATGAGCATCACAAAATGCAGAGATTTTTGCAAAAGAATAATTCAAAAACTTAGTTTTAGTTTCCCACTTAAAGCATCTCGGATCTACCGATTTCTAAACTCGGTGATACCGAAGCAGTTTTGGCACCTAAACTACTGAACTCGATCAAACCGAGTCACAGTTCGGTGGCACCGAGACTGCTAGGGTTTCACAGAGTTCCAAAATCGGTCACACCGATAAGTAATTCTCGGTCAGACCGAGTCTCACTTGTGCAATGGCATGAGCCAAATCGGTGTGACCGAATGGTTCAAATCGGTTGCACCGAGATCGAAAACCTAGATCAACTTAATGATCTCGGTAGGACCGAAAGTAGGGTATCGGTCAGACCGAGAATCATAAAGAGGTTTTGGAAGTTTAAGTCTATGACGAATCGGGGACTCCGAGCGCTCCTCACACAGAGTGGTTCGAATCTGACTTGATCAAATTTTGTGATGTAGCATGAATAGAGTTTGAGACGAGAAAAGCATAGATAGCTAGAGGAGGTTCTTAGGCATTCTTGTCCATCCACTTGGCAAAAGGAAATAAAACCAAACAATCAAAACAACAAGTGGATGTCCTCGAATGAGTAAAATATGCAACCAGCATGCTCACACAATAAGATGGCAAATGAAATATGTGACAAGGCATGCACAACCAATTCTAGCATCTATCAAGCAATTTGTGATGACAAGGTCATCTATATATGAGTATATTGACTTAGGAGTCAAGTGAGAACACTTGATCGTAGGTCATACTCATCGTTTAAGCTCAAGTGGGGTTACCACTTTTACATAAAGCATTGTTGTGTTCACATCTTTAGAGTTGCTTTAGCTCAAGTCTTAGAGTAAAGCTCCCCCTAGATGTGATATCCCCCCTTAGAGGGATGAACTAACCTCGGGTTTTGTCGATGATGACTTCATGTAGATGTTGAAGATGTGGATGCTCAATGTTGATGTAGATCACTTGGAGCTATCCATTTGAGTGAATTGCACTTTCAATACCTACATGGGTTAGTCCCACAAGGAACAAACAAGGATATCCATAGACATAGAGTGATGCACACACAAGATGATGTCCATGAAAACTTTTAGGTTACCTTGTCCCTTGTCTTACCAACAAGAGGGTTTGTGACTCCTTGAACTAGTGCAAGATGTGGAAGTTGATTGCACTTGTTCTTGCCAAAATGATAAGAGTGAAGTATGTTGGCGGAGTCACCCTCAAGAACTCTCTAGTTCTTCTTCTTTTGGATCCACACCATCTTGATGGGAATCCTTGGAGTTGTAGTCGTACTTGATGAAGTGGAACTTGAAGTAGTCTTGGGAATCCACTTGACTAAGGTCTTAGGAGCTTCTTCAAATGCATCAATTTCCTCTTAAAGCTTGTCCTTGCCTTTTTGCTTGTAGTCTTGTGGTGGAAGATCATCTTGAGCTTGTGTCCCCTTGAAAGAAGTATCATACTTCTCTTATTGAGGAACAAACTTTGTCTTGGGGTATTGATCTTCTTCCCACTCAACTCCATTGGCATTGAACTTTCGTTCAAAACCAACACCTTGATTCTTCCGGTGCATTCCTTGCTTGCGCACAATTTCCTCGAATTGCTTACTCCCGGCAAGGGTTTTGTACACTCCTTTCTCTATAATTCCCTTCAATAAGCTATTTTCTTGCTCAAGTGTAACTTGGCTAAGAGAATCATTAGTGGAATCAAGAGAACTACTAGAAGCAACAATATTGGATTTAGCATGATCATTGTTACTGCTAGAGGAAGAATCTTTCTTGTTCTTGTTACTAGACTTGACTTGAGGCATGTAAGTGGATAAGAGTAAACGCTTGGCAATGTAAGAAGAACTTTTCTTGCGGAGATCATCATTGATTGCTTTTAAGAACTCATGCTCTTGCTCAAGATTGAGCTTTTCAAAGCGTAATTTCTCATGAGCTCTTAAAAGTTCTCGATGATCTTCGAAGATAGTTTCATGAGCTAACTTAAGCGTGTTTAGTTCTTTAGTTAGAGCCTCAATCTTCTCCTTATCATTGTCATTCGTTTTATCTTGATTAGCATGATTAATTGACGTTTCATCATAGTATTCATCACTAGAGTTGTCAACAAGCAAATCATCACCTAACAAGTCATCTTCATCACTATTGAAATCAACATACTCGGGGTGTGTTACCTTAGGACCTTTGGCCATGAAGCATCTTTCAATTCCTTCATTTGGTGAGTCAAATATGTCGTAGGAGTTGGTTGACACAAGTGCTAGACCAGCAACACCTTCATCTTGAGTATCTTCGGAGTCGGAGTGATAACTTCTCTCAGAGTGGCTGTCGGAGTCGGAGCCGGATACCCATTCACCAACATGAGCTTGTTGTCTTCGTTTTGTGTAGCTCCTTGATGATTTTTCCTTCCTTTCCGAATCCTTGCTTCTCCGTGAGTATCTTCGTTCATAACAATCATCTCTACTCCTTCTCTCTCTTGGTGGTGATTCTTTGCTTCTTCTTTTTGGAGAATCTTCTCTTCTCTTGTAGGGAGCCGTACACTCATTGGAATAGTGTCCGGGTCTTCCACAACTGTAGCAGTTTCGCTCTCGACTAGAAGATCTTTTGTCATTGTAGGACCTTGACTTGAAGCTTCTATCTTTGCTTCTACTCTTGTAGAACTTGTTGAAGTTCTTCACCATTAAGCTCAATTCTTCATTGAAGTTTTGTTTCTCACTTGATGATGTAGGGGCTTCACACGAGGCTTTGTAGGCACCACTTGATTTGTTGTGAAGTTCCTCTTTATCCTTAAGTGACATCTCATGAGCAACAATTCTTCCAATCACCTCCATTGGCTTGAGATCTTTGTAATTGGGCATCATTTGGATCAATGTGCACACGGTATCATATTTTCCATCCAAGGCTCTTAGAATCTTCTTGATGATGAATCTATCGGTCATCTCTTCACTTCCTAAGCCGGCAATCTCATTTGTGATGAGAGCAAGCCTAGAGTACATTTCAGCGACACCTTCACCATCCTTCATTTTGAACTTTTCAAGTTGACTTTGAAGCACATCCAACTTAGATTCCTTGACGGAGTCGGTACCTTCGTGCATATCAATCAAAGTGTCCCAAATTTCCTTTGCATTCTCAAGACGGCTGATTTTGTTGAATTCTTCGGGGCACAATCCGTTGAAGAGAATATCACAAGCTTGAGCATTGTATTGCAACATCTTCAACTCATCCGCGGTAGCTTCACGGTTTGGTTCTTTCCCATCAAAGAAGTCACCTTGCAAACCAACACACACAATAGCCCAAACGGCGGGGTTATGTCCAAGAATATGCATTTTCATTTTATGCTTCCAACTAGCAAAATTAGTACCATCAAAGTAAGGACCTCTACGGTGATAATTTCCCTCGCTAGACGCCATACTCTCCTAGGTTGTGAAACCAAGGCTATGACCACCAAAGCTATGGATATTAAAGCAAATGGAGACCAAAGCTCTGATACCACTTGTAGGATCGAAAGTATGTCTAGAGGGGGGTGATTAGACTACTTGACCAAATAAAAACTTAACCTTTTCCCAATTTTAGTTCTTGGCAGATTTTAGCTATTGTAGGACAAGTCAAGCAATCATCACACAATTCAAGCAAGCATGCAAAGAGTATATTGGCAGCGGAAAGTAAAGCATGCAACTTGCAAGAATGTAAAGGGAAGGGTTTGGAGAATTCAAACGCAATTGGAGACACGGATGTTTTTCCCGTGGTTCGGATAGGTGGTGCTATCCTACATCCACGTTGATGGAGACTTCAACCCACGAAGGGTAACGGTTGCGCGAGTCCACGGAGGGCTCCACCCACGAAGGGTAATGGTTGCACGAGTCCACGGAGGGCTCCACCCACGAAGGGTCCACGAAGAAGCAACCACCCACGAAGGGTCCACGAAGAAGCAACCTTGTCTATCCCACCATGGCCATCGCCCATGAAGGACTTGCCTCACTAGCGGTAGATCTTCACGAAGTAGGCGATCTCCTTGCCGTTACAAACTCCTTGGTTCAACTCCACAATCTTGTCGGAGGCTCCCAAGTAACACCTAGCCAATCTAGGAGACACCACTCTCCAAGAAGTAACAAATGGTGTGTTGATGATGAACTCCTTGCTCTTGTGCTTCAAATGATAGTCTCCCCAACACTCAACTCTCTCTCATAGGATTTGGATTTTGTGGAAAGAAGATTTGAGTGGAATGCAACTTGGGGAAGGCTAGAGATCAAGATTCATATGGTAGGAATGGAATATCTTGGTCTCAACACATGAGTAGGTGGTTCTCTCTCAGAACATATGAGTTGGAATTGTGTATGTGTTCTGATGGCTCTCTTTACGAATGAAGAGGAGGTGGAGGGGTATATATAGCCTCCACACAAAATCCAACCGTTACACACAGTTTTCCAATCTCGGTGGGACCGAATCAACAAACTCGGTCGGACCGAAAAGGTAAACCTAGTGACCATTAGAGATTTTCGGTGGGACTGACATGCAACTCGGTAGGACCGATATGGTTAGGGTTTGGGCATAACGTAATCTCGGTGAGACCGATTACACAAACTCGGTGAGACCGAGTTTGGTAATAAGCTAACCAGAGAGTTGGTCAGGTAAACTCGGTGGGACCGATTTGCTCTTTCGGTGAGACCGAAAAGTTACAAAAAGGAAATATAGAGTTTACACTGCAATCTTGGTGGGACCGATTCGCTCTTTCGGTGAGACCGAAAAGTTACGAAAGGGAAACAGAGAGTTTGCAATCCCATCTCGGTGAGACCGAGATCCCTATCGATAGAACCGAATTGCTAGGGTTTGGCAATGGCTATGACAAGTGAAACTCGATGGCGCCGGATAGAAAGAATCGGTAGGACCGAGTTTGGCTTAGGGTTTAGGTCATATGTGGATATGGGAAAGTAGTTGAGGGTTTTGGAGCATATCACTAAGCACATGAAGCAAAAGGCTCATTAAGCAACACCTCATCCCTCCTTGATAGTATTGGCTTTTCCTAAAGACTCAATGTGATCTTGGATCACTAAAATATAAAATGAAGAGTCTTGAGCTTTTGAGCTTGAGCCAATCCTTTGTCCTTAGCATTTTGAGGGTTCCACTTTCACATCCATGCCATGCCAATCATTGAGCTTTCCTGAAATAGTCATCTCGGGATAGCATTAGCTCAATGAGCTATATGTTGTTATGAATTACCAAAACCACCTAGGGATAGTTGCACTTTCACTTTTCGATTCCGCCGCGGGTGGTACTTTTATGGAAATTACTTTGGGTGAAGCCACCAAATTGCTTGATAATATTATGGCAAATTATTCGCAATGGCATACCGAAAGGGCTCCTAGTAGTAAAAGAGTTAATTATGTTGAAGAAATTTCTTCATTGAGTGGAAAAGTCGATGCTCTTGTGAAATTGGTTGCTACTAGAAGTTCTTCTATTGATTTTAATGATATGACTTTATCTACTTTGATTGAGAAAAATAGTGATGCCATAGATGTGAATTTTATCTCTCAAAATAATTTCAACAACAATGCTTATAGTGGTAATTTTAATCCTAGGCTTTTTCCTAGTAATTCCTCTAATAAATATGGTAATTCCTATGGAAATCAACCTTATAATAATAATAGGAACACCTCTGATCTTAAGAATAATATTAAAGAACTTATCAATACACAAAAGGCTTTCAACACTTCCATAGAAGAAAAGTTGAGTAAGATTGATGATTTGTCTAGAATTATTGATAGAATTGCTCATGATGTGGAAAAGCTCAAGATGAAATTTTTTTGTGCCTAAATTAGATGAATCAATTAAAGATCTTTATGTTTCTATGGATGAAAGTAAGAAAAGAGCCGCTATGCTTAGAGCTAAAAGAGATTTTTTTAGAAAAAGCGTTTTCTAGTGATTTCTTTCGCAAAAGTGATGAAGATCTTAAATGATTGGTGTTTCTTCTATTGATTCCTTGTTTAGTAAAATTAATATTGATGAAAAAGGGACTGGATAAGAGCCAACTTTAGGTAGAAGGCGTCCCAATATTTTGGAGGGTGAAAATCTTGTTGAGAAAATTGATGAAAGTGGGTTTGGAGAGGTCAAAACTTTAACTAGTGATGTGCCCACTCTTTTGGATTACAAAGACTTTAATTATGATAGTTGATCCTTGATTGTTTGTATTTCTTTGTTGCAATCCTTGATAAATTCACCCCATGCTTATGAATAAAATAAGGCTTTTACTAAACATATTGTTGATGCTATGATGAAAGCTTTTGAAGAAAAAATGGAATTAGAAGTATCAATTCCTAGAAAATTGCATGATGAATGGGAACCTACTATCAAAGTCAAGATTAAAAATTATGAGTGTTTTGCTCTGTGTGACTTGGGTGCTAGTGTTTCTACAATTCCGAAATCTTTATGTGATGTGCTTGGTCTTACCGATCTTGAATCATGCTCTTTGAATTCACACTAAACGGATTCTACTATTAAAAAGCCTATAGGAAGAATTAATGATGTTCTTATTCTTGCAAATAGGAATTATGTGCCCATAGATTTGTTGGGGAACGCAGTAATTTCAAAAAAATCCTACGCACACGCAAGATCATGGTGATGCATAGCAACGAGAGGGGAGAGTGTTGTCCACTGATACGTCTCCAACGTATCTATAATATTTGATTGTTCCATGCTATTATGTTATCAACCTTGGATGTTTTATATGCATTTATATGCTATTTTATATGATTTTTGGGACTAACCTATTAACCTAGAGCCCAGTGCCAGTTTCTGTTTTTTCCTTGTTTTTGAGTATCACAGAAAAGGAAAAACCAAACGGAGTCCAATTGACCTGAAATTACACGGAGATCATTTTTGGACTAGAAGAATCTCACGGAGTATCGGAGATGGGCCAGAAGAGTTCCGAGGAACCCATGAGGGTGGGGGCATGCCCCCTACCTCGTGGCCGCCTCGGGGACCCCCTGACTTGTTCCCAACTCCAACACCTCTTATATATACCCAAACTTCCAAAAAGAAACCTAGATTGGGAGTTCCACCGCCGCAAGCCTCTGTAGCCACCGAAAACTAATCTAGACCCGTTCCGGCACCCTGCCGGAGGGGGGAATCCCTCTCCAGTGGCCATCTTCATCATCCCGGTGCTCTCCATGATGAGGAGGGAGTAGTTCACCCTCGGGGATGAGGGTATGTACCAGTAGCTATGTGTTTGATCCCTCTCTCTCGTGTTCTTGATTTGGCACGATCTTGATGTATCGCGAGCTTTGCTATTATAGTTGGATCATATGATGTTTGTCCCCCTCTACTCTCTTGTAATGGATTGAGTTTTCCCTTTGAAGTTATCTTATCGGATTGAGTCTTTAAGGATTTGAGAACACTTGATGTATGTCTTGCATGTGCTTATCTGTGGTGACAATGGGATATCACGTGATCCACTTGATGTATGTTTTGGTGATCAACTTGCGAGTTTCATGACATCATGAACTTATGCATAGGGGTTGGCACACGTTTTCGTCTTGACTCTCTTGTAGAAACTTTGGGGCACTCTTTGAAGTTCTTTGTGTTGGTTGAATAGATGAATCTGAGATTGTGTGATGCATATCGTATAATCATACCCTCGAATACTTGAGGTGACATTGGAGTATCTAGGTGACATTGGTTTTGGTTGATTTGTATCTTAAGGTGTTATTCTAGTACGAACTCTATGATAGATTGAACGGAAAGAATAGCTTCGTGTTATTTTACTACGGACTCTTGAATAGATCGATCAGAAAGGATAACTTTGAGGTGGTTTCGTACCCTACAATAATCTCTTCGTTTGTTCTCCGCTATTAGTGACTTTGGAGTGACTCTTTGTTGCATGTTGAGGGATAGTTATATGATCCAATTATGTTATTATTGTTGAGAGAACTTGCACTAGTGAAAGTATGAACCCTAGGCCTTGTTTGAACGCATTGCAATACCGGTTTCGCTCACTTTTATCATTAGTTACGTTGAACTTTTTATATTTTCAGATTACAAAAACCTATATCTACCATCCATATTGCACTTGTATCACCATCTCTTCGCCGAACTAGTGCACATATACAATTTACCATTGTATTGGGCGTGTTGGGGACACAAGAGACTCTTTGTTATTTGGTTGCATGGTTGTTTGAGAGAGACCATCTTTATCCTACTCCTCCCATGGATTGATAAACCTTAGGTCATCCACTTGAGGGAAATTTGCTACTGTCCTACAAACCTCTGCACTTGGAGGCTCAACAACATCTACAAGAAGAAGGTTGTGTAGTAGACATCATCCATGTACCCCTCGTAGACCGTAAGCGGATGTGTTATGACAACGCGGTTGATGTAGTCGTACATCTTCACGATCGACCGATCCTAGTGCCGAAAGTACGGCACCTCCGCGATCTGCACATGTTCGGCTCGATGACGTCCCATGAACTCATGATCCAGCAGAGTGTCGAGGGAGAGCTTCGTCAATACGACAGCGTGATGATGGTGATGATGATGCTATCGGAACAGGGCTTCGCCTAAGCACCGCTACGATATGACCGAGGTGGATTATGGTGGAGGGGGCAGCGCACATGGCTAAGAGTTCAGTGATCAACTTGTGTGTCTATGGGCCCCCCCTCCCCCGTATATAAAGGAGTGGAGGAGGGGGGAGGGTCAGCCCTCTATGGCCCGCCCTGGAGGAGTCCTACTCCCTCTGGGAGTAGGATTCCCCCCCTTCCCTAGTTGGACTAGGAGAGAAGGAAGGGGAAGAGAGGGAGGAAGGAAAGGGGGGCGCCGCCCCCCTTCCTAGTCCAATTCGGACCAAAGGGAGAGAGGGCACGCGGCCTGCCCTGGCTGCCTCTCTCTCTCCACTAACGCCCATTGCGGCCCATATACTCCCCGGGGGGTTCAGGTAACCCCCTGGTAGTCCGGTAAATGCCCGAACTCACTCGGAACCTTTCCGATGTCCAAACATAGGCTTCCAATATATCAATCTTTATGTCTCGAGCATTTCGAGACTCCTCGTCATGCCTGTGATCACATCCGGGACTCCGAACAACCTTCGGTTCATCAAAACACATAAACTCATAATACCGATCGTCACCGAACAATAAGCGTGCGGACCCTACGGGTTCGAGAACTATGTAGACATGACCGAGACACGTCTCCGTTCAATAATCAATAACGGAATCTGGATGCTCATATTGGATCCTACATATTCTACGAATATCTTTATCGGTCAAACCGCATAACAACATACATTGTTCCCTTTGTCATCGGTATGTTACTTGCCCGAGATTCGATCGTCGGTATCATCATACCTAGTGCAATCTCGTTACCGGCAAGTCTCTTTACTCGTTCCATAATGCATCATCCCGCAAGTAACTCATTAGTCACATTGCTTGCAAGGCTTGTAGTGATGTACATTACCGAGAGGGCCCAGAGATACCTCTCCGATAGGCGAAGTGACAAATCCTAATCTCGGTCTATGCTAACTCAACAAACACCATCGGTGACACCTGTAGAGCATCTTTATAATCACCCAGTTATGTTGTGATGTTTGATAGCACACAAGGTGTTCCACCGGTATTCAGGAGTTGCATAATCTCATAGTCGGAGGAACATGTATAAGTCATGAAGAAAGCAGTAGTAATAAAACTGAACGATCATTATGCTAAGCTAACGGGTGGGTCAAGTCAATCACATCATTCTCTAATGATGTGATTCCGTTAATCAAATGACAACTCATGTCTATGGTTAGGAAACATAACCATCATTGATTCAACGAGCTAGTCAAGTAGAGGCAAACTAGTGACACTCTGTTTGTCTATGTAGTCACACATGTACTAAGTTCCAGTTAATACAATTCTAGCATGAATAATAAATGTTTATCATGATATAAGGAAATATAAATAACAACTTTATTATTGCATCTAGGGCATATTTCCTTCAGTCTCCCACTTGCACTAGAGTCAATAATCTAGTTCACATTGTCATGTGATTTAACACCAATAGTTCACATCTTTATGTGATTAGTTCATATATCCATGTGACTAACACCCAAAGGGTTTACTAGAGTCAATAATCTAGTTCACATCGCTATGTGATTAACACCCAAAGAGTGATCATGTTTTTCTTGTGAGACAAATTTAGTCAACGGCTCTGCCACATTCAGAGCCGTATGTATTTTGCAAATTTTCTATGTCTACAATGCTTTGCAAGGAGCTACTCTAGATAATTGCTCCCACTTTCAATATGTATCTAGATCGAGACTTAGAGTCATCCAGATCGGTGTCAAAGCTTGCATCGACGTAACTCTTTACGACGAACTCTTTGTCACCTCCATAACCGAGAAACATTTCCTTATTCCGCTAAGGATATATTTGACCGCTATCTGGTGACCACTCCTGGATCACTATTGTACCCTCTTGCCAAACTTATGGTGAGATACACAATAGGTCTGGTACACAGCATAGCATACTTTATAGAACCTATGACCAAGGCATAGGGAATGACTTTTCATTCTCTTTCTATTTTCTGTCGTGGTCGTGTTTTGAGTCTTTACTCAACTTCATATCTTGCAACACAGGCAAGAACTCCTTTGACTGTTCCATTTTGAACTACTTCAAAATCTTATCAAGGTATGTACTCATTGAAAATATATCAAGCGTGTTGATCTATCTCTATAGATCTTGATGCTCAATATGTAAGTAGCTTCATCGAGGTCTTTCTTTGAAAAACTCCTTTCAAACACTCCTTTACGCTTTTCAGAAAATTCTACATTATTTCCGATCAACAATATGTCATTCACATATACTTATCAGAAATGTTGTAGTGCTCCCACTCACTTTGTTGTAAATACAGGCTTTACCGCAAGTCTGTATAAAAGCATATGCTTTGATCACTTTATCAAAGCACATATTCCAACTCCGAGATGCTTGCACCAGTCCATAGATGGATCACTGGAGCTTGCTCACTTTGTTAGCACCTTTAGGATCGACAAAACATTCTGGTTGCATCATATACAACTCTTCTTTAAGAAATCCACTAAGGAATGCAGCTTTGACATCCATTTGCCAGATTTCATAAAATGCGGCAACTGCTAACATGATCCAGACAAACTTTTAAGCATCGATACGAGTGAGAAAATCTCATTGTAGTCAACACCTTGAACTTGTCGAAAACATTTTGCAACAATTCGAGCTTTAAAGATAGTAACACTACTATCAGCGTCCGTCTTCCTCTTGAAGATCCATTTATTCTCAAGGACTCACCGATCATCGGGCAAGTCAATCAAATTTCATACTTTGTTCTGATACATGGATCCCATCGAAGATTTCATGGCCTCAAGCCGTTTTGCGAAATCTGGGCTCATCATCGCTTACTCATAGTTCATAGGTTCGTCATGGTCTAGTAACATGATTTCCAGAACAGGATTACCGTACCACTCTGGTGCGGACCGTACTCTGGTTGACCTATGAGGTTCGGTAGTAACTTGATCTGAAGTTTCATGATCATCATCATTAGCGTCCTCACTAATTGGTGTAGGAATCACTAGAACTGATTTCTGTGATGAACTACTTTCCAATTCAGGAGAAGATACAATTACCTCATCAAGTTCTACTTTCTTCCCACTCACTTCTTTCGAAAGAAACTCCTTCTCTAGAAAGGATCCATTTTTAGCAACAAAATAGCTTGCCTTCGGATCTGTGATAGAAGGTGTACGCAACAGTTTCTTTTGGGTATCCTATGAAGACGCACTACTCCGATTTGGGTTCGAGCTTATCAGTTTGAAACTTTTTCACTTAAGCATCGCAACCCCAAAATTTAAGAAATGACGACTTTGGTTTCTTGCCAAACCACAGTTCGTACGATGTCATCTCAACGGATTTAGATGGTGCCGTATTTAACGTGAATGCAGCTGTCTTTGATGCATAACCCCAAAACGATAGTGGTAAATCGGTAAGAGACATCATAGATCGCACCATATCCAATAAAGTATGATTACAACGTACGGACACACCATTATGCTGTGGTGTTCTAGGTGGCGTGAGTTGCAAAACTATTCCACATTGTTTCAAATGAAGACCAAACTCGTAACTCAAATATCAACCTCCGCGATCAGATTGTAGAAACTTTATTTTCTTGTTACGATGATTTTCCACTTTGCTCTGAAATTCTTTGCACTTTTCAAATGTTTCAGACTTATGTTTCATTAAGTAGATATACCCATATCTGTTCAAATCATCTGTGAAGGTCAGAAAATAACGATACCCGCCACGAGCCTCAACACTTATCAGATCACATACATCAGTATGTATTATTTCCAATAAGTCAATTGCTCGCTCCATTGTTCCGGAGAACGGAGTCTTAGTCATCTTGCCCATGAGGCATAGTTCGCAAGCATCAAGTGATTCCAAAAGTACATCGGCATGGAGTTTCTTCGTGCGCTTTACACCAATATGACATAAACGGCAGTGCCACATATAAGTTGCAGTATCATTATTAACTTTGCATCTTTTGGCTTCAATATTATGAATATGTGTATCATTATGATAAAGATTCAATAAACCATTTATATTGAGTGTATGACCATAGAAGGTTTTATTCATGTAAATAGAACAACAATTATTCTTTGACTTAAATGAATAACCGTATTGCAATAAACATGATCCAATCATATTTATGCTCAACGCAAACACCAAATAACATTTATTTTAGGTTCAACACTAATCCTGAAGGTAAAGAGAGTGTGCGATGGTGATCTTATGAACCTTGGAATCACTTCCAACTCTCATCATCACCTCGCCCTTAACTAGTCTATGTTTATTTTGCAACTCCCGTTTCGAGTTACTACTCTTAGCAACTGAACCAGTATTAAACACTGATGGCTTGCTATAAACACTAGTAAAGTACACATCAATAACATGTATATCAAATATACTTTTGTTCACTTTGCCATCCTTCTTATCCGCCAACTATCTAAGCCAGTTCCACTTCCAGTGACCATTTCCTTTGTAGTAGAAGCACTCAGTTTCAGGCTTGGGTCTATCTTTGGGCTTCTTCATGAGAGTGGCAACTTGCTTGCCATTCTTCTTGAAGTTCCCTTTATTTCCCTTTCCCTTTTACTTAAAACTAGTGGTTTTGTCAACCATCAACATTTGATGCTTTTCTTGATTTCTACCTTCGTCGATTTCAGCATCACAAAGAGCTCGGGAATCGTTTTCGTCATCCCTTGCATACTATAGTTTATCACAAAGTTCCAGTAACTTGGTGATAGTGACTAGAGAACTCTGTCAATCACTTTTTTATATGGAAGATTAACTCCCACTTGATTCAAGTGATTGTAGTACTCAGACAATATGGGCACATGCTCACTGGTTGAGCTATTCTCCTCCATCTTGTAGGCAAAGTACTTGTCAGAGGTCTCATACCTCTTGACTCTGGCATGAGACTGAAATACCAATTTCAGCTCTTGGAACATCTTATATGCTCCATGGCGTTCAAAACATTTTTGAAGTCCCAGTTCTAAGCCGTAAAGCATGGTGCACTAAACTATCAAGTAGTTATCATACCGAGCTTGCCAAACGTTCATAATGTCTGCATCTGCTCCTGCAATAGGTCCGTCACCTAGCGGTGCATCAAGGACATAATTTTTCTGTGCAGCAATGAGGATAATCCTCAGATCACAGACCTAGTCCGCATCATTGCTACTATCATCTTTCAACATAGTTTTTCTCTAGGAACATATAAAAAATAAACGGGGAGCTACATCGCAAGCTATTCATCTACAACATAGTTATGAAAATACTATCAGGACTAAGTTTATGATAAATTAAAGTTCAATTAATCATATTACTTAAGAACTCCCACTTAGATAGACATCCCTCTAGTCATCTAAATGATCACGTGATCCAAATCAACTAAACCATGTGCGATCATCACGTGAGATGGAGTAGTTTTCAATGGTGAACATCACTATGTTGATCATATCTACTATATGATTCACGCTCGACCTTTCGGTCTCTAGTGTTTCGAGGCCATATCTGCATATGCTAGGCTCGTCAAGTTTAACCCGAGTATTCCGCGTGTGCAAAACTGGCTTGCACTCGTTGTATGTGAACGTAGAGCTTATCACACCCGATCATCATGTGGTGTCTCGGCACGACGAACTGTCACAACGGTGCATACTCAGGGAGAACACTTATACCTTGAAATTTAGTGAGAGATCATCTTATAATGCTGCCGCCGAACTAAGCAAAATAAGATACATAAAGGATAAACATCACATGCAATCAAAATATGTGACATGATATGGCCATCCTCATCTTGTGCCTTTGATCTCCATCTCCAAAATACCGTCATGATTTCTATCGTCACAGGCATGACACCATGATCTCCATCATCTTGATCTCTATCAACGTGTCGTCACATGGTCGTCTCACCAACTATTGCTATCGCATTGCGACAAAGTAAAGCAATTATATGGCGCTTGCATCTTATGTAATAAAGAGACAACCATAAGGCTCCTTCTAGTTGCCGATAAACTTTAACAAAACATGATCATCTCATACAACAATTTATATCTCATCACGTCTTGACCATATCACATCACAACATGCCCTGCAAAAACAAGTTAGACATCCTCTACTTTGTTGTTGCAAGTTTTACGTGGCTGCTACGGGCTGAGCAAGAACCGTTCTTACCTACGCATCAAAAACCACAACGCGGCATAGTGATTGCTTTTTGATATTCAGAAAGAACCATGTTCATTGAATCCGATTCAACTAAAGTTGGAGAAACTAACAATCATCAGGCACCTGTGTGCGAAGCACGTCGGTAGAACCAGTCTCGCGTAAGCGTACGCGTACGCGTAATGTTGGTCTGGGCCGCTTCATCCAACAATACCGCCAAATCAAGAAACAACTAGTGACAGAAAGCAATATGTATATACCCACGCCCACAACTCCTTTGTGTTCTACTCGTGCATATAACATCTACGCATAAACCTGGCTTTGATGCCACTGTTGGGAACGCAGTAATTTCAAAAAAAAATCATATGCACACACAAGATCATGGTGATGCATAGCAACGAGAGGGGAGAGTTTTGTCCATGTACCCTCGTAGACTGTAAGTGGAAGCGTTATGACAACGCGGTTTATGTAGTCGTACGTCTTCACGATCGACCGATCCTAGTATCGAAAGTATGGCACCTCCACGATCTGCACATGTTTGGCTCGGTGACGTCCCACGAACTCACGATCCAGCAGAGTGTCGAGGGAGAGCTTCGTCAGCACTATGGCGTGATGACGGTGATGATGATGCTACCAGAACAGGGCTTCGCCTAAGCACCGCTATGATATGACCGAGGTGGATTATGATGGAGGGGGGCACCACACACGGCTAAGAGATCAATGATCGAATTGTGTGTCTATGGGGTGCCCCCCTCCCACGTATATAAATGAGTGGAGGAGGGGGAGGGCCGGCCCTCAATGGCACGCCCTGGAGGAGTCATACTCCCTCCGGGAGTTGGATTCCCCCCTTCCCTAGTTGGACTAGGAGAGAAGGAAGGGGGAGAGAGTGAGGAAGGAAAGGGGGGCGCCGCCCCCCTTCCTAGTCCAATTCGGACTAGAGGGGGAGAGGGCGCGCGGCCTGCCCTGGCTGACTCTCTCTCTCTCTCCACTAAAGCCCATTAGGGCCCATATACTCCCCGGGGGTTCCGGTAACCCCCCGGTACTCCGGTATATGCCCGAACTCGCTCGGAACCTTTTCGATATCCAAACATAGGCTTCCAATATATCGATCTTTATGTCTCGACCATTTCGAGACTCCTCGTCATGCCCGTGATCACATCCGGGACTCCGAACAACCTTCGGTTCATCAAAACACATAAACTCATAATACCGATCATCACCGAACGTTAAGCATGCGTACCTACAGGTTCGAGAACTATGTAGACATGACCAAGACACGTCTCCGGTTAATAACCAATAGCAGAAACTGGATGCTCATGTTGGCTCCTAGATATTCTACGAAGATCTTTATCGGTCAAACCGCATAACAACATACATTGTTCCCTTTGTCATCGGTATGTTACTTGCCTGAGATTCGATCGTCGGTATCATCATACCTAGTTCAATCTCGTTACCGACAAGTCTCTTTACTCATTCCGTAATGCATCATCCCGCAACTAACTCGTTAGTCACATTGCTTGCAAGGCCCATAGTGATGTACATTACCGAGAGGGCCCAGAGATACCTCTCCGATAGACGGAGTGACAAATCCTAATCTCGATCTATGTCAACTCAACAAACACCATCGGAGACACCTATAGAGCATCTTTATAATCACCCAGTTACGTTGTGATGTTTGATAGCACACAAGGTGTTCCTCCGATATTCGGGATTTGCATAATCTCATAGTCAGAGGAACATGTATAAGTCATGAAGAAAGCAGTAGCAATGAAACTGAACGATCATTATGCTAAGCTAACGGATGGGTCAAGTCAATCACATTATTCTCTAATGATGTGATCCCGTTAATCAAATGACAACTCATGTCTATGGTTAGGAAACATAACCATCATTGATTCAACAAGCTAGTCAAGTAGAGGCAAACTAGTGACACTCTGTTTGTCTATGTATTCACACATGTACTAAGTTTTTGGTTAATACAATTCTAGCATGAATAATAAACATTTATCATGATATGAGGAAATATAAATAACAACTTTATTATTGCCTCTAGGGCATATTTCCTTCAAGATTTTATTGTTCTTGATATTGATTGCAATCCTTCTTGCCCAATTATTCTTGGTAGATCATTTTTACGACTATCGGTGCCGTGATTGATATCAAAGATGGCAATATTAAGTTCCAATTTCCTTTGAGTAAGGGTATCAAACACTTTCCTAGAACAAGAATTATGCCACCATATGAATCAATCATGAGGGCATCTTATGGATCTCAAACCAAGGATGACAAAACTTAGATCCTTGCTTTATGCCTAGCTAAGGGCGTAAAACTATAGCGCTTGTTGGGAGGCAACCCAATGAATACAATTTATTTTTGCTTTTTGCTTCATGTTTTTGTGGGTTAGCACAATTATGCTATTGTTATGATTGTGTTTTTATGTTTTAATTAGTGTTTGTGCCAAGTAAAGCCTTTAGGATCTTCTTGGGTGATAGTTGTTTGATCTTCCGGAGAGCGATAAAATACCCATTCCACTTGCCTTATATCAATATACAAATTTCTCAGGTCATCCTAATCTTTCAGAATTTTTGGAGTTGAAGAAGTATTCGAAATAGTCAAATTGCTACAGACTGTTCTGTTTTGACAGATTCTGTTTTCTTTGTGTTGTGTGCTTATTCTGATGGCTCTATGGTTTTGTTTGATGGGTTTTTGCCATAGAAAAGTTGTAATAAAGTAGATATAATACAAAAAGAAAAGATGAATTGGTTTGATACAGTACTTATAGTAGTGATTTATTATTCTTATACTAACGGACCTCACGGAGGTTTTGTTGAGTTTTGTGTGATTGAAGTTTTCAAGTTTTGGGTTATCTTATGATGGATGAAGGAATAAAGGATAGAAGAGCTGAAGCTTGGGATGCCCTGGCATCCCAAGCTATTATCCAAAAATGAGCAACCAACTAAGCTTGGGGATGCCCCTGAGTGGCATCCCCTCTTTCTTCTAACGACCATCGGTATTTTACTCGAAACTATATTTTTATTCGTCACATGATATGTGTTTTGCTTTGAGCGTCTTGTATGATATGAGTCTTTGCTTGTTTTATTTTGTGTCTTAAGTCATCAATCCTTACTGGACACACCCATTTGAGAGAGCCAAAATTATGTCATGACTTGTTAGAATTGCTCTCTATGCTTCACTTAAATTTTTTATGAGCTATGGACTTGCTCTAGTGCTTCACTTATATCTTTTCGAGCATGGTGTGCTTTAGTATTTTTGAAGAATTGCTCTCTTGTTTCACTTAGATTTATTTGAGAGTTAGTAAAATTTTCAAGAAATTCTCTCTTGCTTCACTTAAATTAATTTGAGAGAAAGAAATATTATGCTCATGATCTTCACTTATATTTGTTTGAGCTTATGAAAAGAAACATAAGAAAATTAGTCCCAAAGTGATAGATATCCAAGAAGGATATAATAAAAAATTTCATGAAGATCATTGGAGAAAATAAACTTGATTCTTAGTAGTAGTTTTGAGATATGATGATGTGATATGTGAGCCATCTTGATGAGTAATTATGCTTTACTAAGAATATTGGCGTTAAGGTTTGTGATTCCCTATGCAAGTACGAAAGTCAATAGTCATGCAATGAAATTACATCCTACTTGTGGTGCATTATTCGATGTTATTTATGCTTAATGCTTGCTTATGAGATTATCCATTTCTTGGTTGGTCGCTTCTCAATCTTTTACTAGCCTTCATTTTGCACTAAGTATGATCTCTACTTGTGCATCCAAAAACCTTTAAACTAGTTTTGCCACATGATTCCACTATATCTACCTATATGCAGTATTATTTTGCCGTTCTAAGCAAATTTGTATGTGCCATCTCTAACTTTCAAAATAAACTTCTCTTTTGTGTGTTTGTTTCGCTCGCGGAGCGGTGAGGGGTGGCTAATATTTTCCATGCTAGATGTGTTATTCTCACGATGAGTTTTATTCACTTATCATTGCACGAGAGTAAGGCAAAGATATTAGGGATGCCTAGTCCCAAAATGCAAAAATGAATTTACTTTATGTTATCAAATAATAAATTCCTTGGAAAGTGTTGGTATGGAGGGCACCCGTGGATATGGTTAGCCATGGAAAGTGAAAGTATGGTGGAAAAAGGAATAAACTTTATTTTCTGTTTGGGAATCGCCTATGCTATATCTATGCATGGAAATTATTGGGAACTCTAAGTCATTTTCGTTGGTGGGATGGATACACCTCCCAAAATGTTTTTATCTCTAAGTTTTTCACTTTGAGCTCTCGCACCTCTACAAATCCCTACTTCCCTCTGCGAAGGGCCTTTATTTTACTTTATGCAATTTTTATTTTGAGTCTCCATCTTCTATTATAAAAGCACCAACTAGGAGGCAATATGATTGTACTTAAGTATTGGGTATAGCTAATATTCGAATGTGTTTCATGAATGGATCAATGGTTGAGCACGATAGGCTAGGGATAACTTATTTTAGCGTTGATATTTTGAAAGACATGGTTGCTTGTTGATATGCATGAGTATTTAAATTATCATGTAAAAACTAGACTATTGCTTTGAACAATATAAAAGTCCAAATGTCCATGTTATAAATAAAAGAATATGATATGATATGTTAGGCAACATTCCACATCAAAAATTATATTTTTATCACTTACCCCCTCGAGGACGAGTAGGAGTTAAGCTTGGGGATGCTGATACGTCTCCAACGTATCTATAATTTTTTATTGTTCCATGGTGTTATATTATCAATCTTGGATGTTTTATAATCATTTTATATCATTTTTTGGTACTAACCTATTGACATAGTGCCAAGTGCCAGTTGATGTTTTTTCCATATTTTTTACATCGTAGAAAGTCAATATCAGACAGAGTCCAAATGCCCCAAAACTTTCCGAAGAATTTTTATGGGCCAGAAGGAACACAACGGGCCCTGGCTGTGCCTTGGGGGTGCCCCGAGGGGGGCACAACCCATCAGGGCACGCCAGGAGGCCCAGGCGCGCCCTTGTGGGTTGTGCCCACCTAGGGTGCCCCCCGGACCGCCTCTTTGCTCTGTAAATACCCCAATATTCCAGAAACCCGAGGGGAGTCGACGAAATATTCATCCATCTGTCGTAGAGTCCAGAACCACCAGATCCAATCTAGAGACCATCTCGGATAGGGTTCACCACCTCCATTGGTGCCTCTCCGATGATGCATGAGTAGTTCTTTGTAGACCTTCGGGTCCATAGTTAGTAGCTAGATGGTTTTATCTCTCTCTCTCTTGATTCTCAATACAATGGTCTCTTGGAGATCCATATGATGTAACTCTTTTGCGGTGTGTTTGTTGGGATCTGATGAACTTTGAGTTTATGATCAGTCATATCTTTTTATGTCCATGAAAGTATTTGTGTTTCTTTGATCTCTTTTATGCATGATTGCTTATAGCCTCGTATTTCTTCTTTGAAATTTGGTTTTTGTTTGGCCAACTTGATCTAATTATCTTGCAATGGGAAGAGGTGCTTTGTAGTGGGTTCGATCTTACGGTGCTTGATCCTAGTGATAGAAAGGGAACCGACATGTATGTATCGTTGCTACTAAAGATAAAACGATGGGGTCTATCTCTACATAGATAGATCTTGTCTACATCATGTCATCGTTCTTATTGCATTACTCCGTTTCTCCATGAACTTAATACACTAGATGCATGCTAGATAGCGGTCGATGTGTGGAGTAATAGTAGTAGATGCAGACAAGCACTACTAGGAAAAGGCCTACTAATGGCGCACCTAATTTGGCCATTAATGGCGCATTAGTGGTGCGCCATTAGTAGCACTCCATTAGTATATTTTACTAATGGTGCACCACAGGTGCGCCATTAGTATCTGGTATACTAATGGCGCACCCCAGATGCACCATTAGTATATACAACAGTGCGCCATTATTATGCCTCCCAGGGGGCCATGTATACCCAGGTGCTTTGGCATACTAATGGCGCACGATAGCAGGATGCGCCATTAGTAACTTCGGCATACTAATGGCGCACTCTTTAATGATGCACCATTAGTATCCTTTGGCATACTAATGGCACACTATGATGTGATGCGCCATTAGTATGAATATTAGGGTTTTTTTATTTTTTTTTATTTTCTGTTTTTTGCACAGGTTACAAAATGTATAATTGGACAAAATATAGACAACACACATCAACAACAGATTCATCGAATACAATAGAAGATTAGTCTCTAAATACAATTCATCAATTTAGTCTCCGAATACAAGTCATCATATTAGTCTCCGAATTGAAAAGACCGAACAAAGATAGAACATTATATTACAAGTCTCGAGACCGCGAGTTTGTCTTCACAATACAAGTCGATATCGATCATCTAAACTACCATCACATAGAAGAGAGCTGCGGTCATCACGATGAGCATCATCACGATGAAACTCGTCTTCATCCGGTTCCTCCAACGCTCCCTCCCCTCTCCCGCTAGATAGCGGGCGTATCTAGATTTGGCCTCGGCGCTAATGGCGTACCCTTTGTAACTGTTACCGCTGAATCGGTGAACCTATCTCCGACACTCCTCCCAGTCGTCGTAGACTCCAGGAACCTTACCCTTGTACACAACATACCACGGCATCGCTATGCAGTAGCCAAACGAAACGTTAGTACCAATTCACAGACAATACATAAGCAATATATAAGTATGCAACAGAACAATCGGAAGAGAAAAGCAAGACATTAATAGCATCGATTACATCTTAAGTTGAACGACTCTCGAAACCAAAGAGACATACTACAAGTTCATTAAAGTTTAATTACAACATGAGACTCAAGGGACCAGAGCGTGGATGAAGCCGCCGTCTATCGTGGGAGTCATGAAAGAACGGGCGTTGTCAGCCTGCATTTGTAGGATTGTGTCGATGTCACTGTTGGACGGTTGATTTCTGAGGTAGAACTGCCCCGCGGTACGAAGGACATCTTGATGGATGATTTCCGCAAACTCTGACTGGATGCGAAAGAATTCTTGTCTGATGTCCGCGTCCTGGATTGCCGACACACTCGCGGCCCAATCTTTGAGTCTACTCGGTAGCAGAAGTTGATGATGGTCCCGTACGATCGCCCGCATGTAATGGATGGCGTAGTAGGCACCCTTCTGACCGCCAGGCGGCTGTTTGACACAGCAGAACATCGTATTGTGGGAGAACACGTGCTTGCCGTACTTACGAATAGGCCTGGTGAAGGTGCCTCCAGATTTGACGTAGCCGGGGAGAACATCATCAAGAACCTTCTTGACATTTGTGTAGTCTACGTTCGACTGACGGTCCGGGTCGAAATACGTGGCCATGGAATATTTGGGGCTTAGGAGGATGAGCGTGCAACGTGTGTCACTGCAGAAAACACGGAATGTTAAAAGAAAAACGATCGAAATCTAAGAATTCATATGTTACGGGGCGGTTGAGGGGAGGACTTACTCGGGAAAGTAAGGCACGAGGAAGTTATCCTTATCTTGGTTTGCCAGAATGACGCCTTCGAGGTAAGAACTCGCGACTTGCCGGTCCCCAGCGCTGCCCAAGATCTTGGCACGCATGTAGAAGGGGTCGACTATCACGATGTCCGGGGTCTTGTCGCGAATGATCCGCATCTCCATACTCAGCGAAAATAGCCGAACGAAGGTGTAGTGCAGCGGATGAAGGTTCAACATAGCGTGGATGTCATCAAACCGCAGGACGATCGTACCCCCGATGGAGTTATCCACAAAGCCCTTGCCCTCTGGCACCTTGGCCGCGAAAACCGGGCATGCCACATCCTTCTCTCCGAGACGCCGCTTCTCCAAAGAAAGAACACTGTCATGCAGACTCCGCATAGCACCGGTTGCAGCATCGAGCATATTTCTCGGTAGCATCGGCCTACCCGCCACATGCACCCTCCTCGAGATATCCTCAGGTGAAGGTGGCCCGTCCTGAGCACGGATCGTACTCGGTGCCGGCTGGCCCGCACCCTTGTTAGTCTTTCTTTTGCGTGCCTTCTTCTTCTCCTGTAATGGGACCGAGTTCTGCTCAGACCGCCTTCTTGAGTGTGTTGGGGCTGATCATATTTCGCACCTCGCCTATCTGAGGCTCGGTGAAGTCGGCAGCTGGAGGCGTCTCCTGAGAGCTGAACTGCAGACGACGCCTGTTGCAACTTGGCTTCTCCGCGGTACCAGCTAGATCGCGCACGTCTTTTGTTGGGTTGGGTTCTTGAGAAGGAGGCCCCATGAAGTCGCCACCGTACCCATGATCGGCAAAGTACTGATCGACGTTGGCAAATGTATCATCATCGTCGTCGTTCTTATCCTGTGCCATATGCATGTTTGGATCCAGTGGCATAGGGATGTCCGGCACCGTTGCGGCGGTCTTGCCATGGGGCCGACTTGGCGCCGGCACGACTGGCGGTGTTGTCTTTGGGGTGGTGTCCCCCGCCCCCAAACGAATCTGGCTCTTCAGCCAAAGCAGGGGCCAGCTCAGGCAGGCGCTGAGGGTCATCACGTCATCATCGTCGGCCCCGACGGGTCAAATCGGAGGTAACAACTTGTCGCAGCCTGGCAGCACCCGAACCAGTTGAACCCTAAACAAGTTGGGTGGCATCTGGGTACCGTGGAACAAGGGGTTGACTGGTTGAACAATTTTGCCCTTGGCGACATCGACCAACTCATTGTTCACGAAGTGCAGGAGAGTTCACGGAACGTCGGCGGCGCCCTGCGAAAACATGTAGGGCGTCAGGGTTGCCCAGTCAAAGGCAAGGAGATGAAGTCCTCGGCCGAGAGAGGCTTAATTAGTTACCATGATGATGGCTTCGAGCTCGGCTAATGTCGAGGCACCGCCAACGGCGGGCGTGCAGTTGACAGAGGGGCCGCTTGCTGCAGAGGTGCCGGCCGACGTACACCCGGGTGCATTAAGCTCCCGTGCCGGCGTCGGAGACACCAATGCCTCCTCCGCCGGAGACACCAATGGCCCCGCCATCGCGTTCTACGAGTTGCTGGCCGTGAAGCTAGGAATCAGGGGTGGCCCCTGTTGGCCGCCCGCAATCCACGCACTAATCCCCTGGATCAAGGTAGGCACAATGGCGGTGATCGTCGCTTCGAGTTGTTGTTGCACTTGCTCTTGGACAATCTCCGGAATCCGCGCCACCTATGCCCTGAGTTCTTGAACCTCGCGTGCCTGGCTTTCCGAGCTGGTCTTTTTCTCCTTTCGCCCACCAGTGTTATAGTATGACGACCATTTTGTCGACAAGCCTTTGCCGGCCACACGACCAGCTGACGTCGGCTTACTGAGCTTATCCTTGTTCTTCATTACATTCAACGCCCTATTTAGAGTGGTGTCCCAAGGGTTGCTCTTAGTCGACCCCGCGCTACTGCTTTCAGTCGCCTGCGGAAGGAATGTGAACCATTTAGAAATTTGGCTTCATTAATTAGAATGCAACCATATGGAGCTAATTACGCGGGGGTGTATTCCTTACCAGAACAAGCTCAAGCGCCCTGGTCTTCGGATCCATGGTAAGCTCCTTTGTTTTCAGGTCCTTCTTGTACTGGGCCCTGACAAAGTTCCTGGTCTGCTTGTCACCGTATTTATCGAAGAGGGGCGGTAGGCCTTGCTCAACACGGTCCGCCTCCTCCTTGTCCCATATAGGCTCTGCCACTCTGTAACCGCCGGGACCGAGTGTGTGTTCCCCTAAGTTCAGCTCCCGCATTTCTTTCCCCCACTTACTTGATTCGGAGCTTGCGGTGCTCGAGCAATTGATCTTGAAGTCGTTGTAGTCATCTTAGGTGATCGAAGGATTTTTCTCCTTGATCTTCTCATAACTCTCACCTTTCTCGATCATTCTCTTCACATTGCTTTTCCAAGTAGACAGGGCCGTGCTCATCTTCGTGAGGGCAGCATTATTCACTTTATTCCCTTTGAGGCTTGTGTTTTCAAATTCAGCGGGGAACTTGTATCGTTCGTGCAGCTTCATGAAGAGGAGGTTGCGCAAATTCCCTCGGTCAGGATGCCTGAGGTTCTCGGTGTTGATCGAGACGGTGCTCCGGAGAATGCACCCGAGCTGAAGCAAGTACCCCTTGACTATTCGTTCGGGCGCCGTTGGATTCCCGTTGGAGTCCACTTCAGTAACTTCCTCCTTGAGGGTGCGGAGCACGGTCGGGCGCCGGTCCTTCCGTTGCCTCTTCGGTTGGCTGCCTTTTGTGCGTGCGCCGCCATCATCAGTGGTGGCATCCTCGGCGGCACCATCAGTGGTGGCATCAGTGGGGTCATCCTCGGCGGTACCATCAGTGGTCTCAGGATCGGTGGGGAAGGCGGCGTCCTCATACAAGTGAGGTTGTTCCTCCATCTCCTGGGACAGCTCCCAGAATTTCTTGCCGCCCGAACCCCCGGCCTCATCGTTGTTGGCCATGTTTCTCTATAAATAGGAACAAAGTTTGGTCAAAAAGTTGGTTATTGTCAAGGAACAAGATCTCTAAGTTGACCAAATAACCTAATTCTCGAGGAATGTCGCCAAAAAGTTGGTTATTGTCAAGGAACAATTGAGAGATGTTTGTGATATTGCCTAGGTGTTTTGGGATAGAACTTGTTAGTGTGTTGTTGCTAAGGTCCAAGTCCACGTTCTCAGGGTAACCTAGTTCTTGAGGGGTGTGTCTAGAAAGTTGGTTGCTGCAAAGATACAAGGTTGTGAGTTTGGTCAAATTGCCTATGATGTTTGTGATATTGCCTTGGATTTGAAGGCACTATTGCATGATGCAGTGGTATAGCCAGCATGGGACCTCATCTTTGCAGGCTAATTTTCTAGATTGTAACACTGGGATTTGTGCACAAGCTAAGCTAGCTAAGACAGTAGCTTCCTTGCAACCCACAAAAGACAAAGGAAAAGGGTGAAAAGGGGGAGATGGTTAGCTTTGATGAGCAGGCAACATCTTCCTAACCCCCTTCTTCTTGTCTCCTCTCACTATCTCTCTCACACACATGGCAAGCAAGGGTGTCTGAGTGTGTGAAAAAAATACTAAACTAATCCAACCACTAAAGCAAATTAATTTTTATTTCGGTTGAGAATCGGGCACCTTCTAGGTCAAGAAAATTGGGCATGACCTTTGCTAATTTTCTTGACCTTGGAGTGCCCCATTTCTCAACCGAAACGGAAATTAATCAATGTTTCAGGAGAAAGGGGTCATTTTAGAAGATCACAAGTAGCAGTAGCATCACTTGACAAAATCACTGTAGCGACCAGACCTCAAACAGTCTGATCTCTGTGCTCAGGTGTCATCCCTGGATCAATAATGCTGACACCACACAGTACATCGAAGGATTTATAGCAGAGTGGCAATCACACACTTATTACGTCGTTGTCTCAAAGAGACTTATTACAATAAATATGGCTTAAGGCCATATAGTGTCGAAAACAGCGGAAGACTTGGAAGGTAAATGGGTCCATCAACTCCAACGGCATCACTGAGTATAGGGCCACGACCTAAAAGCACTTTACCCGTCATCTGAAAAGTCTGCAACATAAGAAGTTGCAGCCCGAATACGGGTCAGCACATGGAATATGCTGGCAAAGTAACACATAGAGAGTAATGGAATGAAACAGCTATACTATATGCATATATGGCTGGTGGAAAGCTCTACGGTTACAGTTTTGCGTAAAGCCAGTTTTTCCCTACTGCAAAGGAATAAATTTATTTAACTATCATGGTGGTTGTGAAACATTGAGAATGGTTGACAGCATTCTCAATCCCAATTAAAAATAATTAAAACCCAACAACATTAATTAGAAGTAACATGTTGAGATTCACAATGATATTCAAGTACTAGATACTCAAGTTGTCCATAACTGGGGACACAGCTAATCATGATTAGTTTGTACACTCTGCAGAGGTTTGCGCACTTTTCCCCACATGACTCGATCGCCTCCGTTTGTTTTCCCGCACTACATGGTGTTTGAGAAACGGATGACCGAGACATAGTCTTTCAGAAGCGCTAGCACCTTACATGTGGGGTAGACCGTACCACCTACAACCCCTACATCTGCTAGTCCACCCCGTAAGAGTTCGCACAACTTAGTCAACTATGCCAGAGCCCATAGTAGCATGTGTCTGCACACGGAAGTTTCTAGCATGAAAGATCTTATGATCCCTTTGAGCCTGGGTGGCGGTCCAAAAAAAACAGGCAAGTCCTGATAGACATCAGGTGCCTCAATCCACCCAGATGTGTGTTTAAGTTGCCACCTTAGATAAACCATTAAAATTATCAACTCACATCTGTCATGGATATCACTCACCCAATCCACGTCTACTAGCATAGCATGGCATAAATAGCAACGTAGAAGTAACTCCCAAAGGTTTCATAATAATACAGGTAATAGGTACTACCTCATCTACTTCCCATCCCACAGTTTAATTAGATCCTAATAATGCAATGTGTGAGGATTGATCTAATGCAATAAAACTGGGTTGTAGAAAAGGTATGATCAAAGTGTTACTTGCCTTGCTGATGATCCACGAGACCTAGGGTTTCGAAGTAACAAGTGGCGCAATCCGGGTGATCTATCGTAGACAAACAACAAGCATACAATAAGTACTCATCTAATGCACAGGTAAAACTCGAACAAGAGAACGAACCAGAAAGTTCAATTTAAGAACTCCGGTTGCAAAGAAAGAAAGAACCGAACAGACGACGGAAAAACAAATGGCGGAAGAAAACAACTCGGTTCTAGCAAGTTGAAACTAGGTCAATTTTTTTACCGGGGAAAAAACTTGTTCGAGTTGATTAGACGGAACGGCGGTTTCGCAACGAAACTCCAGGCGCTTGAATCACCTGATTCCGATAAACGAGCGAGAAGAAAGACTAGAACGAAGATCGGATCTGAGATCACGATCGCGGAATAAATCCGACGAAAAGAAAAGAAGAACGATTAAACGAACGGGCGTCGTTAACCGGGGAAAAATCGGTGATCACGTTCGTTGAGACGAACGGTCCGAAAGAAGAACGAAAACCGATCTAGGGTTTTCGGAGAAAAAGACCAAAATGAAAAATCGATCTAGAAACCGGAACGGTTTAGAAAAGAAAAGAATCGGAATGATTAGAAGAAAACGATCCGAGGAAAAGAGACGCGGGGCAACCTCCGGCGAGGTCTCCGGCGAGGGGCTCCGGCGGCGGCGGCGTTGGGCGGCGGCGGCGTGAGTAGGGTGCGGCGGCTTGGGTGGTGAGGGGCGCGGGGTGGTGCGGGGCTTGGGGAGGCGCGGGGTGGTGTGGGGCTTGGGGAGGAGAGGGCTTTTGATTTGATGTTTTAGAGGGGGGGTGTGGGGTATTTATATAGGTGAGGGGAGAGGAGACTTGGGGTAGGGGACAAGAATTAGACTAGGAATAGGAATAACGAAATAAGGAAAAAGGGCCAAGGGCTAACCGACCTAAGTCCCGCTGGGACTCGGCCAGGGAGCGGCGGCGGCTGCCTGGGCGCCTGGCGCCTGGCGCCTGCGCTGCGCGCGAGGGGAGGGGCCGGCTGGCTGGGCCTTTGGCCCGGTTGGCCTGGCGGGAGGCTCCTTTTTTTTTAAATCGGTTCCGCGCAGAAAAACAAAAAGAAAATCTAAACGAACTCCGAAAAATCTAAAGTAAATTTTCCCCGACTCCTAAAAATGAGCCGAACAAAATGAACTTTTCTCCGGGCCTAAAATGCAATTTTGAAAACGCGCATTTTTCCCTATCCAAATAAAACGCAAATAAAACTCCGGCAAAAACCAAAATTGATCTATTTATTAAATCTTCATTTTTCCTAAATTTGGGAAAGTCATATTATTCCCTCTCTCATATATTTTGACACCGGAAAATAATTGAAGATAAAATAAATAAATCAAATGATCCTCTTTTCAAAATTTGAGAGAACTCAAATATGAAAATAACGAAATCTCCAACTCTCTCCGAGGGTCCTTGAGTTGCGTGAAATTTCTAGGATCAACCAAAATGCAAGAAAATATGATATGCATGATGATCTATGTATAACATTCCAAATTGTAAATTTGGGATGTTACAATCACAACTAGCAGCAGCAACTCGCAGATAGCAGCGGCATCACTTGACAAGTAGTACAGCAGCCGCGTGGGCTGGATTAGCAGGAAAATAAAATTGATATTGTACTGGTAGTGTACTGATAGTGTACTGATAGTGTAATCTAGCTATTGTACTAATATTTCTGTTTCTTTGAACATTTTACTGTCAATAAAAATGACGTACTGCTGCTTTCAGTTAATTCAAATTAGCTAAAACCTTTTACTGTCAAATAGTGCTAATGTTTACTCTATGAAATAAACTACTCCTCCTCTCTTCTCTTCTTCAGTTAATTAGGAATAGTTTTAGAGGTAACTAACTGAAACTATTTATCATGTTGACAACAGTAGCATGTGGACCTATCATGGTGATTTCATATCAAAATAGAGGAGTACTCCTGTTCATTTGGAGAACTCATACAACAATTGTTATGCATCAAACTTGGGATCGACAGTAGCATGTGGCCTTATCATTCTGGTTTTTGGATGATTTAGTTAATCAAATTCCTCAATTGAGGAACACCTGGACTTGTCATTCCGGTCTTGGGATCAACAGTAGCATATGGACTTATCATTCTTGTTTTTGGATGATTTAGTTAATCAATTTGACATCAATTGACCTGGTTTTTGGATCAATTACAGTTGCTGCTGCTGTGAATCAACTATACAAAGGCCCAAAATTACACTAATAATTACAGTGTAAAAACCATGGAAATACACAGTAATTCCACTAAAAATGCCACTTGCAAATACAGAGCAAAAATCCACTAGAAGTACACTGTAAACCCACTAACATTTACAGTGTAAATTCCACTAACAATTACAGTGTAAATTTCACTAAAAATGCACAGTAATTACACTAAAAGTACACTGTAAATACCACTTAAAACACACAAAAGAATTACACTGCTGGAGAGGGCAATTCCTCTATGATCTAGAATGTGCAGCAACGATGATATCAGAATGACAAAACAATATATTTATACTACAACATATATAAAGAAATCTCCAAATATGGAGATCTTGTAATCAGAAGTAAACACAAGCAAGCTTCAATCCAGATAAAGGCAGTGGAGGCAAAGGCACTAAATCAAAATAGACACCTTAATTGTTTGTGTCCTACATATGTACACCGAAACAAGAATATGAATTAGCAAGGTGTTCCATGTATTGGTTGAAAATAGAATTTTGTTAGTGTCCTCAAATTATGCAGAAACAACAGTTGACCACTCTACTACTCTAGTTTGTGTTCCGGAAACAACAAGTATGTCCAACCAATGGAGTGCACTGACTTTAGTTTTCGCGCTATATGACACCCAAACAATATTGGGGATTTAAGATTAGCTATAATCGGTGCGCCGGGAGATGGGATGGGAGGAGGGAAGGGGATAGGGGTCGGGGCGGTAGCTTACCTTGGAGGAGCGGGCCGGGGTGGAGGAGGCGGTCGGAGAGGATAAGGATGCCGGGGAGTGGGGCGCGGGGAGGATGTCGGGGACGAGGTCCGGGTGGTGGTGGTGCTCCAGCGACGGTGGTGTGGACGGGGCGGCGTCCGGGCGGCGGGGTTGCATCGAGGCGGCGGG
>NC_041388.1:673368507-673369066 GCF_002162155.2 Triticum dicoccoides | reverse complement strand
GGGGTCGAGGTGGTGTCAGGGCGGCGGGGCAGCGTCGAGGCGGCGTCGGGGCGGCGGGGCAGCGTCGAGGCGACGGGGCAGCGGCGTCGGGAGAGGAGGGGAAGGGGATCGAGGGCGAGGGCGAGGGAGAGAGAGGGGATAGGGAGGGGCCGGGGAGGGAATATGGATGGGGCCGGGCACAATACTAATGGTGCACCACCCCTCGGTGCGCCATAAGTACATCCATACTAATGGCGCACCTCACCGTGGTGCGCCATTAGTATTTTTTTTCTTATAGCAATGGCACAATACTAATGGCGCACCACCCCTCGGTGCGCCATAAGTACATCCATACTAATGGCGCACCTCACCGTGGTGCGCCATTAGTATTTTTTATAAGACAGTAATAATTTTTTAAACTAGTTTAAATCATAACAGTAATATTTTTTTATAAGACAGTAACAGTAATATTTTTTTATAAGACAGTAATAATTTTTTAAAAAATATAATCAAACAGTAATGCCGGTGGAGCGGGGGAGGGTGCGCGGGGTGCGGGGGGTCGGCGGCGGCGGTTGAGTAG